>NC_083812.1:841304-925517 GCF_015708825.2 Lethenteron reissneri
CACCACACCACATCATCACCATCACCACCATCATCACCATCATCACCACCACCACCACCACTCTCGCCGCACCGTGCAGGCTGGCGGCGTCGGGGTCGTTGACGTCGATGGCGATGAGTTTCCAGTCGGTCTCCCCCTCGTCGATCAGAGCCAGGCAGCCGAGCACCTTCACCTGCACCACCTCGCCACGCGCGCACACCTGCACGCACACACGGAACACACACACGCTGGAGCATGCACGCACACATGCACACACACACGCACACACACACGCACACACCTGCACGCACACACGGAACACACACACGCTGGAGCATGCACGCACACATGCACACACACACGGAACACACACACGCTGGAGCATGCACACACGCTGGAGCATGCACGCACACACGCACACACACAGAAGACACGCGCACACAAAAGCGGAAGACAAAAGCGCGCACACACGCTCGCAACACACGCACGCACACGCTTGCACCACACAAACACGCACACTGTAGCGCACGCATGCACGGCACACACACACTGGCACACGTACAGCACACACACACTGGCACACACTTGTGCCGTACCCGGGAGCCGATCTCGCACACGTCGATGGGGTCGTTGTCTCCGCAGCAGCCGGTGTCCGCATCCTTGTGGCTGGGGTCTTCCCACGTCTGATGACAAAGACAAAGGTCCCCCGTGTAGCTTTCACAGCCTTCCGGGGCAAGTGCTGTTAGCACAGCGCCTACAAAGTCCGGAACGGCGCTGACGATTATGGACAGTGCCAGATGCTCGTTTCATGCCGAGTGGACTTAGGGGAGGGTCCAGAACGGTTCAGATATTACTCTCCACTAGGTGTTGGCCGTCGCCGGGAATCGAACTCGGGTCGCTGGGTTCGTAGCGCAGTGAGGTAACCACTGTGCCATCACTCCTGAACAAATGAATATGCAAATGCAAGTGATGTCCCTCCTCACCCCACACCCCCACCTCCCCCCCCATGAGATATGTAAATGCCGCAATGCGTTATATAAAGGTGCACTTGAGCATGGCTTTAAAGTATTTTACAATTAACAACGCTTCAAACCTCAAGTGAGACAGCCCAGAAAGACAAAGCTTCGGCGTGAGGCTGCTACAGAGCTGCTTGTTGTCTCGTGTGGGTGGTGTTTGTCTTTCATATATTTACATCTCCAGATTCTACCAGATTCTACCCTTAAACCCAACCCGAACTGCACCAGCCAACCAGATCCTAACCCCAAAAGCCAATCGGGTCCTGACCCCATCAGCCAATTGATCCTAAACGCAGCAGCCAATCAGATTCTGACCCCAACAGCCAATCAGAAGCTAACTTCGCTGGTGTAGCGGATAGCTGCCACCGCCCACATGCCCCGACGGTGACCCCCGACCGTGACCCCCTGGCAGCGACCCTGACCTGCGGGAGGGCGCCGTAGTTCCAGATGTATCCGTGATGAGGGAAGACGTTGGCGACAAAGCGAAGCTTTCCCTTCTTCACGTCCTGCTTGATGGGGTTCAGCGGGTCCTTTGTGGCGATCTGGGGAGCGGCGACGCAACGCAAGGGGCAGAAGCTGTTACCGCGGCGACAACGACGACGACGACGACGCGCTCGCGAGAGCTACCCCCACACGTGTCACATCATCCATCGCCGCATGCCAACAACGCGTTTCAAAGGGCACGCCCAGTGGCAGCCGCCCCTGTGGGCACAAGGTGCCTCGGCACCGCTGGCCCGCAAGCCGGTGTTAGTCTGCCAGGAGCGGTAGGGGGCGATGCTGGCTGCTGTGCGTCTATTGTGGCATCCCAATTGAGTGTTTGGCAGTGTCATTTTCAAATTTGGCAAATTCATCACGCATTATGAAAAGCTTGGGCGTTACTTAATTGGGAAAACCCCCGGAGCGACACAGCCTCCCTAGTCAGACCAAAACCCACGTGCTGGCCGCGTACACCGCAGGGACAGCTGCCACTGGGGGGGCTCTCGCCACCCCCCACCCAGACCGCAGCGGGGCAGTGGAAGGGTAGCGAAGAGATATGGGATGTAAGGTGGTTTGAGTTGGAGAGCCATTCAAGCAAGGGCCCTCCACGCAGGCAACATCCTCGTCCTTAAAATTCCGAGAATACGGGAGACGCCGCCATACCGCGCCCTCCGGCCGTGTTAACGGGGGGCCGGCTCCACGTTAACGGGGGGCCGGCTCCACGTTAATGGGGGGCCGGCTCCACGTTAACGGGGGGCCGGCTCCACGTTAACGGGGGGCCGGCTCCACGCTCGACGTCGTGGAGAGGCGATCGCGACGGGCGCCGCGTCCCGCACGTTCGCCCCGCGTTTGACGCAGGCAAACAATGACGACGACGCCTCCGCCGCAGGATGAGCGCCTCGTCTGACGCGCGCTTGTTGGCACCGCGCGTGTTTTTGTTTACGTGGCCGAGATAAGAGGCAGACGCACGCGGGCGTGCTGCCGGGCCGAGCCGCGCCAACAACCGCCACTACGGCAACAACACCACGTCACCACCACAACCACATCACCGCCACTACGGCAACAACCGCCAAGTCACGACCACTTCAACGACCATATCACAACCACTTTGTCAACAGCCAAAACATCTCCACGTAACCACACCGCGACATCCGCGTCACCGCACGGCCCCTCACCTCCATCTTCGCGTTGGTCCACCGAGGCACCTCCACCACCATGTTGAACACTGGCTGCTTCTGGCGAGGGGGCGGGGGGAGCACGGGGTTGGCATGGGGGAGCAGAGGTGGGAGGTGGAGTTGAGACGCAATTGAAAAAGCAGTAACGGCTGTCCGACGAGCGTTCCGGCTGCCAAAAACAATCGGGGGTTGTGTAACTTACTGACCCAACACAATACAAAGCTCCCCCAGACGGGGACACGGGCTGCTGGGGCAAGAGCTGCTAAGCGAGGAGCACCCATCAAGGACGGCGCGGAGGGGCTGGGTCACCGGCACCGCGCCCGGCCGCCTTTGTCTCCCCAGTGCTGATACGTACGTATGTTGAACTTTTTTCGCACCGTTCGTAGCCAACCGTGCAAATCGGAGGTGTGGGGTAAGGACAACAGACGAAACTTCCCGTGCGCTCGGTCCGTCCTCATTCAATGTCGAGTCGACCTAGGGGAGGCCCCGGAACAGGGCAGACCTCGACCGCGAGTTGCCGGGTTCGCAGCGCGGCGCGCTAGCCACTGCACTACCCCCACCGCTCCGAATATTGTCTACATACGTATAAAACACACGTACGGACACACACACACACACAACTCTATACGTACGCCGACTAACTTACGCATTCGCAACGCATGGGGTCAGATATAGGGGACCCATGGGGTCAGAGACAGGGGGGTTAATGGGGTCATAAACAAGGGGGGCCCATGGGAAAATTAAAGACTGGTGGGGTGAGAAAACTGGACCCCGCGGGTTCTCAACCACGGACCCCCAGAGAGGGATTCTTTGAGCGAGTCTCCGGGGGGGGCAGAGGAGGGAGAGCCCCCCCCCACCGAGCGCTCGTTAGTGCTCACGCCCCGCCCACCGCCCCAGCCCCCCTGGAGGGGCTCGTTATCAGAGGTGCACGCAACGAACGCTGTGCGGATGGGGTGAGGGGGGGGGAGATAACTGATAGGGAGCGGGGAGCGATGGGGGGGGGGGGGTCGAACTATCGGTGTCTTCATGGCGGGCAGGGGCCCTCCGGTCCCACACGCAGATCACTCACAACCACGCACACAACCACGCACACACAACCACGCTCACAACCACGCACACACAACCACGCACATACAACCACGCACACACAACCACGCTCACAACCACGCACACACAACCACGCACACAGCCACCTGTAGCCACGCACACAGCCACATGCACACATCCACACACACACAACCACCTGTAGCCACACACACAGCCACACGCACACAACCACACGCATGCACACACACACACAACCACCTGTAGCCACACACACAGCCACACGCACACAGCCACACGCAGTGCCGCTGTGGGAAGCGGTGATCACCGCGCAGCGCTAATGAGCGAGCGCCGAGCGAGCTCACGCGGAATTAACGAGGCACACGGTGGGGGAGGGGGGGGGGGCAGCAATCACACACAAAGGCAAAGATCCCCCGAATAGCCTTCAACAGACTGTTGGGGCAAGTGCTGTTAGCGAGCGCAGATGAAAGCTTTGTCTCCCCAGTGACGATGCTTGTACACCGACACCAGGTGTACTCGTTTAAGACTGAGTCTACCTAGGGGAGGCCCAGGACTGGTTAAAAAAATTGTCACTGGTGTTGGCCGTGAGCAGGAATCGAACTCGGCTTGGCGGGTTCGTCGTGCAGTACGATATAACGACGACTCTACCGCTCCCCTTCCGGAGACACGCACGCACGGAGAGACACGCATGCACACACATACACACGCACAGAGACGCGGGCACAGGGAGACGCGGGCACAGGGAGACGCGTGCCCGCACGGTGCCGCCGCTGCCGCATGCTTCGCTGGTTATTTATAGCGCCGACGACGCTGCCGCCACGGCTGCCGTGGCGGCTGCCGTGGCGGCCGCCCGCTCCGGCGCTGCACGGAGACGAGGGGCGCTCTGAGTGCGCGCCGCGTCAGCAGAGAAGAGCGCGAAACACGACGGAGGACGAGCAGGAGGGGGGTGGGGAGTTGGGGGGCACCGGATTTAATCAGCACTCGCACTACAGGGGGCGGGGGAGGGGGCTTCATCACACCCATCTCCCCCCCCCCCCACCACCCCTCCACGGTCCCCCCTTCAAAACCTCTTCCAGCTCCACCGGTTGCCGCTGGTAACGGCCGAGTTGTGGAACAGGGGGACGCCGGGAGGCTTGGGACCGGGATCAAATCGCCCGGTGTCTCCCCCCCCCTCCTCCTACGAGCATCGTTTATGGGGGGGGGGGGGGGGGGGTGGCTCCCCAAGGATTCTCCGCTCCAGCCACGAGCCCTTCCGTGCCAGAGTTTGCGATGAGCTCGTCGCCAGCCCCCGCTGCGTCACAGCGGGGCAACTCGGAGGCCTGGGCGGCCGTTGGGCCACCCAGGCGAGGGCCGCGGGTCGTGGGCCGACCCCGACCCACCGCTGTGGAGGCAGCAGGAGCAGCAGCGAGGCTTGGTGGATCACTGCACAACTGCCTTCCCGTGACAGTCGAGGAGCAGTACCCGGGTTCGCCAGGAGAGGGCGGTACAGCGAGTACAAGACGCGCCATCTGTTTTTCTCCCGGTGCTCCGGTCTCCTCCTCCCACGTGTACGATGAACACAAACTCATCATTCATTGCCTGCGAACGTCTTGAAATAAAAATCCAACGTAGCGGCAGCCCCCTCCTGTAAACCAGTCCTACGACTCAAGAGTGGTTCTCCTGGATGGATAAGCAAATCATCGCGCGTAGAGTGCTGCCGAACGTGCGGCATGAGAGACAGCAAGGACAACAACTGGGACGATGAGAGTTGCGTCTGGGTCGATTCGATTGCTTGGCCGAGTTGGGTGGTGGAGGGTTCGGAGCGTGTGCACGGATCAAGCGACGCGAGGTGCGCAGGTATTTAAACGAGCGGTACGAATCATTTCAACTTGCAATGCACCGTACAGGATCCGAGAGGTTGACCCGGAGGCGCCCAGAAGAGCAACCACGGAGGAGCGGGGAGGCAGCAGCCCCGCGCGCGACAGAGCCCCGCGCGCGACAGAGAACCGGCGCCAAAGTCCCCTCTCCACGGTCTGCAGTCCTCTATTTATCAAGCTGGTAGAGGGACAACTGATGAGCGTTTAAATGTGGGAGGAAATTGGAGCACCTGAGAACACCCACGTGTGCTCCTGGGCAATACTCGATCCCATCCAGATGGAAGAGGTGGAGAGCGCGCTCTGCTGTGCCGCCTTCTCCTGGCAAGTCAGGGTATGGCTCCTCCTCTCTGCCCACGGAAGTTGCAACAAGATTCGTGCGGTGATCCACCAACCCTTGCTGCTGCCTCCACTGTGCTGGCTTACAAACAGCCACGTGTAGTGTAGTCTCCGCCGCCGCCACCACCGCCACCGCCACTGCCACCCAGCTGCTCTGTGTCTCCAAGTGGTTGGCAACGCTCGGTTCAAAGTGGCCGGTTTTCGGTTGGGCGAGTTCCGAATAGCAGCGGCGCAACTTTTATCCTCGAGTTTCGTTCACAATGGACCAACATGACGAGCGACATCGTGCCCCCCCCCCCCACGCTCCCACCCCGAGTCAGAAGCTGGACGACGCTCATTTCCATTGGCAGTCCTGAACCGGCGCTTAAAATAATTCCCCATTGCTATGGCCGGGCCCACCCACAGGACAAGCCCCTCCCTGGCGGCGAAGCGAAGGCTGTGTCACTGTGATGTCAGGACCTCTCCGCTCACTAAACACACACGGGGCCGTTCGGGCTGAACTCGCACTCACTCGCTCGCTCGGACAAAGACTCCTTGTCTATCCGCACTCGCTGCTGGGATGAGCGCTGTTAGTCAGCGCAGATTTCGCCACCATGACTACGACCCCCGACTACCCAGGAAAGCCTCGTCGAGTATCTCTCTTCTTAGGGGGGCCCAGCCAAAGTTTGTATCTTGCCAGCAGGGCGCGCACCTCTCGATGACGATGATGATGATGATGTGTGTTGAGTCACACCATTGGTTACACACTGCAAAAGGTGCTCCTTTGAGGTCGAGTTGACCTAGGGGAGGTCCAGGACAAGTTGCGATATCGCTCACTGGGAATCAAACCCAGGTTGCCAGGTTTGTGCGCGAGGCGTGTGGGCAGGAGAGCTCACTCTCTCAACGTGTCATTATCGTTCGCCCCTTATGCAAGACCCTCACTCCCACCCTATACAAAAGACAAAGATCCCCCCCACCCGTATGGCCTCATAAGACTGTTGGGGCAAGTGCTGTAAGCAAGCGCCGATGAAGGCCGCCACTGCACACGAGGGGGTGGGTATCCAGCGCCACGTCCGGCCACCTTTGTCTCCCTAGTGGTGATGTCTACACACTGCAACAGGTACTCATTTGAGGCCGAGTCGACCTAGAAGAGGCCCAGAACCGGTTAAAATATTCGCCGCTATTATTGGTCGTGAGCGGGAATTGAACTTGGGTCACTGGGTTGGCTCATAGCGCAGTGCACTACTCATTACGCTATTGCTCCCGATACACCATCACCTACAAACCATCACACACTATCATACACACTCCATCACACACCATCACACACCATCACACACACGGCGAATGAACCCCACCATCCTCCACCGCTCGGCGCACACAGCTCTAAGCTCACAGAACCCGGCTCTGAAATCCACAAAATCCAACGCTGTCGCTCACGCAACACCCATGCATGACCCCACCAGTACACACAAAGACAAATATTCCCCATATAGCCTGAACAGACTGTTGGGGCAAGTGTGTTCAGGCTACAAATGGCCACGATGGGGGTGGGTGACCAGCACCACGCTCGGCCGCCTTTGTCTCCCCAGTGGCGACATTTACACATCGCACCAGGAACTTGTTTAAGGCCAGTCGACTGAGGGGAGGCCCAGGACCGATCCAGATAATTGTCACTGGTGTTGGCCGCTAGCGGGAATTGAACTTGGGTCGCCGGGTTCATAGTGCAGTGCACTAACCACCTACACTACCACCCCCCACAGCACACACGCATGTGGGCACACGCACACACGCACACACACACACGTGGGCACACGCACACATGCACACACGCACACGCGCACATACATGCACACATGCACACGCATGTCGTTTGAACACCCGCCGTGGGGGTCCCGCGAACAATGGTAGAGCGGGATGGGGGGGGCAGCGTTGGCTCGGCAAGCGGGTCAGCAAGGTAGAAAGTAGGGACAGGGGACAGGAGAGGCGGGGGTAGGAGGGACATGGGGCAGCATGGGGGAGCAGGGGGGGGAGCAAGGCAGCACGGCGGGGGTGGGGGGTGACCGTGGTTTTGGGGTGGGGGTGGGGCGAGCGCTGGGAAGAGATTTGGAAAATCAAGGCGGTGGAAAATCGCTTTACGAGAAAATGCTGCGAGCGGCTGGGCTGTGGGATCAGCCAGGCAATTACACAGAGTGGGGATTGGCCGTGGTGCAATTTCCAGCAGGCGCACGCACCCACGCACGCACACGCACGCACGCGCACGCACACGCACGCTCACAAGCGCTTGCACCCGCGTGTACACGCACGCATGTACACATATGTAGAGGCACATGCAAGCAGACGCACGCCCTCACACGCACGCACTCACTCGCATGCACAGATGCACGCACGTTGTGTTTTTTGTCACCAGTTAAACGATTCCCCCTTTCCCCAAGGAGGTTCATCGAGTCCTCGTGACAGCCCCCCCCCCCAATCCCCAGAGGGGCTAGGGGTGGTGGGGGGGTGGTGGGGGGGGTGGATGGGGGTCGGGGTCGATTCAATTCCCTCCTCGTTTGTAACGTTCGCCCATCGTGCTGCGTCGATTATAAATGATTATAAACCACGGGCTTGTTCGGCTATTCAATCATGCGACATCGGGAAATTGAACTCGGCTCGCCGGGATTTGTGAACGCACTGCGCCAACTGCTGCGCCACCGCTCCCCCCGCACGTACAGACGCACGGACATACAGACATGCACGGACATGCACGGACACGCACGGACACGCACGGACACGCACGGACACGCACGGACACGCACGGACACGCACGGACACGCACGGACACGCACGGACACGCACAGACACGCACGGACACGCACGGACACGCACGGACACACACGGACACGCACGGACACACAGACACGCACGGACACGCACGGACACACACGGACACGTACTCCTGAGGTAAGACTCCTCCTCGTGGCGACTCACCGGCTCCTCGCTGGCACACAGGGGGATGTCGTGGAAGGGAGAGATGTACTGCCCCTGCGCATCCTCTGCACACGCACACACAAAGACAAAGATACCCCCCACCCATGTATAGCCTTTAACAGACTGTTGGGGCAAGTGCTGTTCCCGAGTAGCACCTACGAAGGCCGGCGAGGCACACGAGGTGGCCAGCACCACGCGCGGCTGCCTTTGTCTCACTAGCGGCGATGTTTACACACCGCACAAGGTACTCATTTGAGGCTGAGTCGACCTAGGGTCGGTTCAGATAATGACCGGTGATGTGGGCCACGAGCGGGAATCGAACCCGGGTCGCCGGGATTGTAGCGCAGCACGTTAACCGCTGTGCACCGCTCCCACAGAGATACGCGCAATAGATACACACATACACAGAGATGTTTAAATAGAGGTCCCTATATTGAGAAAGAAAACATTTGTTGCATTTTATCCGGTAAATATAAATATATACATTTTCTGTGGTCTCAAGGTAAGGGGATGGGCACTCTCTCTCACCCCACCCCCACCTGCGTACGTCATAGGTACGTTGAACTCCGCACGTACACGGGGGTGTGCGTGCGTGCGCGCGGGTCAACGTTCTAACCCCCCCCTGCCGAGACATTGGGCCAGGCGGTCACTTCAAGAAGCGCCGGCGTGAATCCGAGCGGCGCCACAACGCCCTGCACGGCTTGTGCACACACACACACAGGCCGTGACATCAGCTGCTACTGCTGCTGCATGCAGACCACCCACATCACCATCACTACCAGCACCACCACCAACCCCATCTCTACCACCACCACCAATACCAGCACCTACACCTTTATCATCTCATAACATCACCCCAACCATTCACCTCCTGACACCATCCACCAAGTATAGCAGCCACCTAATCTCGCCCGCACATTGACCCTGGGTTCATGGCCATGCCACGATCAACAGCTTTGCCCCCCCCCCTGCCCATTTGCCCCCCTCCCCAGCGCAGACTTCCCCATCCCCTCCTGCCCTGTAATCGCACACCACTGCTTGTCTATCAGCAGCACGTGTGATGATGATGATGGTGGTGCATCATCGATCCACAAATCAATGTCGATTCCGATCGCCCACGCGGGAGTTAACGCGCGCTAGAGGTCGCTACGTTCCAACAACGACGACAAAAAGTAATCGATTTTTCTAATCGATTCGTGGGGACTAATTACACCCCCACACGCCCCACGAGTTGGATGCTTTGAATAACTCAGAGGTACAGAATGAGGAACTAATGGCTTAGAGGAGACAGGTAAAACACCCACATCATCATAGGAGGATGATCGTGCGGGCCCAAAGAAAACCCAGAAGTTTCAAACCCCGCAGAAACGTGTAGAAGACACACAGCCATTTGGGCATCACGCAAAAACCAGCAGCAGCAGCCGTTCCCGAGGAACCGCATCATGGGCCTCTTGTCGTGGATTTTACCGACCAGCGGCAGTAATTGACAAACTGTGGTGGGCCGTTTTTTGTCACCGTTGGGTCTCATCAGCAACAGTACGCTCGCCGCTGCTCACCGCTGCAGCGCCTGCCTCTGGGAACGGTACAGGTGGAGTGTCCACTTCCACAGTGGGCACCATTCGCTTGGCTAATGCCAACCGGAATTAAAATCTGTAAGCGACGAGAAAACCCATCATCATAACAGAATGAAAGTAGAGGCCAGAAAAACTACACATTTCAAACACACATGCACAAGTGTAAAATAACACTCAGCCTTTGTGTATTATGCAAAAACCATCAGCAGTTCCTGGCGATCTGCTCATGTGACACAGGTTACTGACGTCACCCAGGCTGTTACGAAAAGTGAGCGAGCAGCTTTGGCGGCATTCGTCACTGGGAGAGATGGCAGCAGCCACGTCACCAAACGCGTCCGCGGGAGTGCGTCCACACAGGAGGTGGAGCAATGAAAGCTGCTCGTGTGAGAGGCGGCGAGGGCTCGCAGGCCTTCATCCAACAGCGGAGTGCTCACGGCCGACGGCGACGACAACGAATCAAGGGCCCAATTTGACGAGAACCATTTCGCTTGACCGGACGTCAAAGCTCCGACCGCATCTCACGATGCTGGACAGGGGTGGGGGCGGGGGGGGGCCCATCCATCCCACGGGGGCCCGGGGCAGCTGCACAGCCTGCGTACTCAATAGCGAAACCCCTGCCCGCCGCCTGCCCCCCTGCTCCCACCCCTCCCAGGTCCCCTCCCCCCCACCGCCACGCCCCACTCCCTCCCCCCCTCCAGGCGGGTCGTGGGTTGCGCCGAGCAAGGTACAGCTCAAGCGCCGGCAACCACAATGAGGGGCGACGCTGCGCCCGCTGCACAAACACAGCCCAGCCATAATCACGCACGCACGGCCATAAACCACACGGCACACAAACACGCACGCACGCCATTTCACAATCAACCCTGGGGGTTCACACGGGGCCATGATGGGAGGGGAGGGAGGGGTCAAAGTGGACAAATGTGGGGGGGTGGGGGGTGCAGTTCACATTCCCTGCTTACAGTCATGGGTTAGTGGTGGAAATTCAACGTTTTCATGACGGGGGCAAGTCCATACCACGGTTGAATGCTGACAAAGCAGTATCTATTCTTTTATCAACCACTGCGAGAGAGATAAAGAAAGAACTGGGATAGGAGGGCCAGCTTGACCTGTACCCAACCCTGGCCAGGAGTCGAACCCGCACGATTGTGACTGCGAGAAGGTAACATTCATGACCACGGTCTCCAGGCAACCAGACCGGTTTGCATCCTCAATAAAGTGGAGCCCGCGCACCGCTCCGTCTCGTTCCATGAATAGCGACGGCGTCGTGAAATATTTAACCTTTCCGCTGGCAGCATCCCCCCCCACTCCTTCCTTCTCTCTCTGTCTCTCCGTCTCAGAGACGCCGCAGCCTGGGGCAGCGAGTTCCTGGGCTGACGTGGCCACTTGCATTTCAATACCGAGCCGCCTCGCACTCCAGGGAATGCGCGAAGCGACAACGATTCACGTCGGTGAAATATTTTTCGATTTGACCGAAGCGGCGCCGCGGCTGTTTTTGCGCCGATGTCTCTTTGCGTCGTGGGCGCAACTTTGTTGTGATTTTATTTGTTTTTGCTTTCGTCACAATATGGTGATCCAGGTCACTTTTGGAGAATTACATTCCTATCCTGGTCTCAAGTGCCCACTTCATTGAAGCAAAATAAACGCAAAACTTGAATGCGTAATAATATTTTGATATGCATAGCGTCACATTTGTGGCACAGTTGTGACGGTTGCCCATCCAGGCGATATCCAGGCTCAACCCTGACTCAGCCGCTGAGATTTGACAGGACCGGGCACATTCCAGCCGACTGGGTCACACCCAGAGAATGGAGGACATTCATGACGTCAGTAGCTTCGGCAACAAGTAAACAACAAACAACACCAACCGCTGGGCAAAACAACAGTCGACAATCATCACGACGTGACAGTCACATCACCACGACGCTTGTGCCAGGCTATGTGCAATTTGAGGCCTACGTAGAGTGCAGAAATACTCGCTGGCAGGGAGTCACGGGCCAGACCCAGGTGTTATGGGTTAACCGACTGAGATGCCTCGCAGATGTACCAACTGCGCTCCCACTGTCCCAATATCATTCCACTATGGTGTGAACACAAAGACAAAAAATACCCCCGTGTAGCCTACACAGGCTGCTACAGCATGTGCTGTTAGCAAGCACCTATTATGGCCGGTGTGGCGCATTAAAAAAGAAGAATCCACACGATCACCACACAAAGCGAGAAATAAAAGACTCCAAATATACAACAGGCATCGTCAGGTTCCAGGATCAAACCCGCGACCTCCTGCCTACCAGACGAGTGAGATGACAACATCTCACGGCCACCACATGCATTGTGTAACCCGGTCCACATCGAAAGTTGCCATTTATTGCCCACTGAGTTTTTCCTGTGCCAAAATAAACTGAATCAATCATTCACCTAGCCGCTTCATGCCCAGGATCCGGATCTCACGGAAGCAAAGCGAGGTTTCATCCTGTTTACCATGTTATATATATACATGATATAAATACATGTACTCAGGTGGTTTTATTTGTTTAATAGGTCACTGACCATCTGTACTGCGTCAGCAGCACCACCGGAGTGTTGTATGAGCGACCCACACACAACCTGTGTGACGACTGGGAAGCCTGGCAATTCACTGGCGGTGAGTCAGCTTCATCAGACAATTGGCAGAATTACAAAGAATCTCCTGCCCACCTTTGGCCATAACTGGGTGGCGTTACATCATCAGTGTGTACCCACAGGCGAGCCACAAGTGGCAATGGGTGAGGCCTGGAGATTAATGCATGTGCATAAATTGTCGCATTTTATTTTGGCTTACAATGCATTTTCCAATAACTACATTATTGTGAAATGCATATACTTACAGGGTGATATAGGTTTGTCATAATTAACTTAATTTTCGTAAATAGTTAATCATGCTATAATAATACAGCAACTAGTTTAGATTAACACAACACTTTTCTAGGGAAGTTGCGGTGTGATACCTTCACAACGCGTGTCCAAGCCGCACTCAGCCTGTCGGTTTAGGCTCGGTTGAAATGATTTGATTTTCCTGAATGACTTGTGTTGACGAGTCTGGGCCGGTACAGGACGGCACGCTATACCGGCCCCTCTCGCGACGCTAAACGTGTGCATACCGGCATTCTCCAGAATGGTTCCCATTCCTATTCTACAGCGACTCCACAGAGGGGAAACAGCAGTGCGAGTGAGGCAGTGTGAGTGTGCGGAGCGGTAGTGCTAGCGGTTAGCGCTACGCTGCACTACCAACCCTGCGACCCGAATTCGAATCCACAGACTCGAGTGGCGACTATCTGAACTGGTCCGAGGCCTTCTGTAGGTAGACTTAACCTCAACTCAGTACCCACCTACTCAACCTCAAATGAGTACAAACTCACTCATGTACCACTGTGCTGGCAATAATCCCTGCATCTTCTACGCTTACATATCGATCACCGAGTGTGGATTCCAAAGGTCTAGTTGCGTGGGTCAGCTTTATCTGGTTGCCACCATATCTAAGTTCAAGGTCCTCCTCCTCCTCTCACTGGCGCTCTCTGCTCCACCTCCCCCAGCCGGTACCACATGCACAGAGTCGGCTCGGCTTCTACTCCCAATTGATCCACATGTCACACAGCAGGCGTTGCGCAATCATTGAAAATGCCTCTTTATTGAGGCCGGAATTTCCAAACCTGCGCGACGATGGGGCACGGGACCTCGTGAGAATTACGGGGACAGTCTGGAACAACGACTCAACCCTCGAGGGATGTCTGCGTTTCTGAAACGGTCACACGGGGAGAAAATACCACCCTGCATTTCACATTATGACAGACACCCGTGTCAAATAACAATTTTGTTGACACCCATCGGAAATGATGTACTCTGTTCATCTTACGGCCGAGTCGACCTAGGGGAAGGCCCCGATCCGATTCAGATGTCGTTCCGAGCACTTTTGTTAGCCGTTGACGGGAAATGAACTCAGGTCGCTGGGTTTGGTAATGCAGTGTGCAAGCCATTAACCACAACGCTATCACTCCACACACACCGACGGAGTTCCTCCCACGTGGCTTACACAGGCTGTTGGGCCACGTGCTCGTAGCGAGCAGCTATTACTGGCGGCACAGCACACGTGAGACCCATAGAGACACATAGAGACCCATAGAGATGCATTAAAGACAAGCCGCAGCAGTGCGGCGACTGGCCATGCGACCCACACTATGGACCGTAGAACAAACCACTGTTGAAGAAGCGCAGACTACAGGGGAGGAGGAGGAACAGCAACTCGACACGAACTCTCTCCTGAAGCCCTCTCTCCTCGTGGCCGACAGACATCGACGTTGGAAAATGAACTCCTGATCGTAATTGCCATAAACACGAACAGAATGTATGAGGCTGTGCTTTACCGAGGGTTCAGTTATCACTGGCCCGGGAAATTAGTTCGGGCTGCTGCCGGGTTCATAGGGCAGTGTGCGTTTAATCACTGCGCCACCACTCCCCACCAAAGGCAAATGTCCCCTGTATAGCCTTTAACAGACTGTTGAGGCAAGTGCTGTCACAGAGCACTGACAAATGCTGGCGTGGTACACAAGGGGGTGGGTGGCCTGCAGCACTCCTGGCCCCCTTTGTCCTGCCACTGGCGATGTTGATACACACCGCACCAGGCACTCATTTGAGGCCGAGTCGACCTAGGGGAGCCCCAGGACCGGATCAAAGATTCGTCGCTGTTATTAGTCTTGAGCCGGGGTTCGTAGCGCAGTGCGCTGACGGCTGCCTCCACTGCCACTCCTCAACACACACTCCACAAGCGGGGACGATTTGAAATATCAATTATGGCAGGGATTATTATTCCTCAAAGATTTTTCACTAACGTGGCAACATTTTTAAGTAATGAGAAAAGTTGAAACATTTTTGCCTGAAGGGGAAATAAATCATTGGATTGCAGGACTATTTTTATCCCAGAGTAGCTGTCCACACAATTGCACAATCGTTTAAATAAAGTTTATACACAAGGGGTACGACGTTTTTTAAACGTTATAGAAATTTATTTTAGGAGCCCACAAATATTCAAGCACGTATACAGCATGGAAGAAACAGGTTTCACCGTCATAGGGAGTCATCAGCAAGCCATGAGCCAGATATGAAACTGCCAAAAAGGAAAACGAGTGTGTCACGTGGGGTCTCGTTTATTTATGGGCTCATCAGCGAGTCATGCGCAGACAGAGTGCCAAGGACAGCCCCGAGTGTTATATTGGTACTCGCGTTAATTAGAGGTCATCAGTGAGCCATGGTCCGCGAGTTCGCTTAGCTGTGCATCTAACATGACAGACGGGCAAACTTCTTCAAGCACAGGTACACCGACAAGCACATTCACTCATATGTACACAGCACACACACCTCGAACTCAGACTCGCACACCGACGCACACGCCACTCAAATGGGCGCTTCAATCAATACAATATGCAATGGTGGGAGTCGGGGAATGATTATTTGGTTCTTTCGGTTAAGTCACGTCTAAAGATAAAATAATAAATTAAATTAAATAATAGCATACGACGTTTCGATTGCAACACAAACGTCGTATGCTATTATTTAATTTAATTTATTATTTTATCTTTAGACGTGACTTAACCGAAAGAACCAAATAATAATTCCTGCAGTCACGAAAGTTCTAAAATTAAGATTAGTCGGGGAATGAGTCACGGACTCAGGCACTCAGAGGGTCAGCGACTCAGGCAGGAAGGACTCTGGGATTCGAGGACTCGAGCAGGGAGCCAGGGTGGGGGCTTGGGGATGCGGGGGGCTCGAGAAGAGAGTCGAGAAGGGAGTCGAGAAGGGAGTCCTGCAGGGACTCAAGAAGGTCGGTCACTCAGGAAGCGAGAAGTGGGGGGGGGGGGGGTATGCCTCTGGGACTCGAAGAGGGATTTGGATATTCAGGGGAGCCAGGGAGTCAGAGACTCGGAGCGACGTGGAGTAAGGCAGGAGAAGTCGGGGAGAGTGGGGGGCTCTGGGAGGGAAGCGTTGGTGTGGGAGCCAGAGCCGGCTCGCACTCACTGTAGTAGAGGCGGTACGCCAGGCTGTTGGGGTTGCCCCGCTCCTCCACGCTGTACATGGCGGCGGCCTTGGGTAGCGCTCCGAGACAGAGAGACAGAGACCGAGAGAGAGACAGAGACCGAGAGAGAGACCGAGACCGAGAGAGAGAGGCCGAGCGATGTGGGACTCGCTGGCTGGAGGCTGCGGGCGCTGGGTCCAGACACACGTGGAGCGCGACTGCTGCCACGCCGCCTCCCGCTCTCACAATTCCCACAGCGGACGCGCCCCTCCCCGGCACCCCATTGGCCAGAGCCGCCGCGCGCCTCGCCAGTGACGCGGAGCGGAGCGGGCCACGCCCCCCCAACGCTTGCTAATGCCGAGTGGGAAATGTAACCGCGGTGCTGGGCATGCGCAGTGAGCGCCTCGGTGGGGAGGGGGGAGTGAGCGTAATGTGGGTGGGGGGAGGGGGTCAGTGGGCACAAAGTGGGTGGGGGGGAGGGGGGGGCAGTGGGCACAAAGTGGGTGGGGGGAGGGGGGCAGTGGGCACAAAGTGGGTGGGGGGAGGGGGGCAGTGGGCACAAAGTGGGTGGGGGGAGGGGGGCAGTGGGCACAAAGTGGGTGGGGGGAGGGGGTCAGTGGGCACAAAGTGGGTGGGGGGAGGGGGGCAGTGGGCACAAAGTGGGTGGGGGGAGGGGGGCAGTGGGCACAAAGTGGGTGGGGGGAGGGGGGCAGTGGGCACAAAGTGGGTGGGGGGAGGGGGGCAGTGGGCACAAAGTGGGTGGGGGGAGGGGGGCAGTGGGCACAAAGTGGGTGGGGGGAGGGGGGCAGTGGGCACAAAGTGGGTGGGGGGAGGGGGGCAGTGGGCACAAAGTGGGTGGGGGGAGGGGGGCAGTGGGCACAAAGTGGGTGGGGGGAGGGGGGCAGTGGGCACAACGTGGGTGGGGGGAGGGGGGCAATGGGCACAAAGTGGGTGGGGGGAGGGGGTCAGTGGGCACAAAGTGGGTGGGGGGAGGGGGGCAGTGGGCACAAAGTGGGTGGGGGGAGGGGGGCAGTGGGCACAAAGTGGGTGGGGGGAGGGGGGCAATGGGCACAAAGTGGGTGGGGGGAGGGGGTCAGTGGGCACAAAGTGGGTGGGGGGAGGGGGTCAGTGGGCACAAAGTGGGTGGGGGGAGGGGGGCAGTGGGCACAAAGTGGGTGGGGGGAGGGCCGCAGGGTCAGGGACATCTGTGAAAAAGAGCTTTAAAGTTCATCGGATTCGTCCTGCAGTCTCAATAAAGACGATGGTTCTGCTCGCCTTGCCCAACCCGGAACGGTTCTGCCACTGGTCGGCCCTGCGGTGATCTCTCTCCCCTTGTAGACGACCCCTCCGCTGCCTCTTAGCACATCTTGAGTGCACCGCACACGCTGGATTTGATTTCAGAATCTGTTGTCTTTATTTAGAAGGGAGGAGGAATCTGATGAGCTATGAATCGCTTTTTTCACGGACGTCCAGTGGGTGATGTGGCGGGTGTAACGGGCGTGTCTCCGTCCGCTGCTGCAACATGTTTTTGTTCAGGGTATTCTGACGTCGACGATGGCGCCACTGTGTCCGAATGTCCTCCCCAATGAATGCGCCCTGCATTGTCGCGGGCGTGTCGCTACCGGCGCCCGACGCGCGGCGTGACGAGGCGCCGTCGCCCCGCAGTGCGGTGGCGTGGCCGCCTGCCCAGCGGCACGCGCCAAGGTCGGAAGACGTTGGCACGTGGCCGAAACCATTGGACCAACGTTGGTCCAACGTTGAGCCAACGTCGGCCCCAACGTTCCACGTTGACCTGCGTCGCGTCTCTTCCGCCGCTGGGGAACGGCACTGGAATCGAACAGTGGGAGATCCGCAGGAATCGATATTCCAATGCTTTGTTGATTACTATTGAAGGCTTTGGTTATCCAGTGGGTACTGCTGTACACGTGTCACCAAATGTAATTTAATTCCCATCATGCCCCGAGGTGGCATGCGCCACCTCGCATTACCCGTTCTATCACTCCGGCCTCTCTATTCATTTGAAATGAAAGACCATTGCCTGAACCGTCGCCTGTTATACATGGTTTTTCCCCTTTAAGGCAACAGTGTTGTTTGTGAGTGTGTTGATTTTGTTTGTGTGAGACCCGCTCAACGCGTTGCTGTGTTGAGCCACGGTGGTTGCTAGGAGCTGAGCTTCATAAAAATAGAACCTCGAGCGAAGCGCGTCTCGGTGGGGCTGTCTCGAGTGCGCTTCCTGGTTGTACACAATATTGTTCGGCATTGTGTTCGACGTTTCGCTTCACGTGCTGCGAGCTACTTCAGGAACTAAAAACACAACTGAAAGCTCAAATAACCTTCAGTTGTTATGCTCCATACTCTTTGAAGTCACGAAAGCTTTAAGTCAAGATTTGTTATGCCCCGTTAATTATATATATAATCAGCACACTCGTCAACAACACTGCTTTAAAGAAACATATAATCGGTGACGTTTCGGGCAATAGCCCTTCTTAACACATCAATGAACCTGCATCTCCATTGTGCCACCTCTGTCGTCATTTAAACTGATTCGTTTAAAATCACTCAAGTTTAGGCGTGAATGTAAGTTTACAGCATAATTGTTCTTATTAAGTTTATTTGTTTCAATCTGTGGAATGCTTCGATGTTGTCTGCCAGCAAATGTCTGACTTATGATTCTTCTCTCGCACCTCCGATTAGCATGGTTGGTTACGTACGGTGCGAAAGAAGTTCAATATACACACATTCTAAAAGCAAAAGTAAGAGAATAAAATCATCAGTCAGATTATATCCATTACTGAATAGGTCTCCCCAAATCACCACCATCTGTCGCGATGGCTGATATATTAAATCACACCGGCCATTCCAAAGTCAAACTACAGCGTTTGTGCTTATGTATTTGTAGTGACTGGCTGACCTTCACTCTACTTTGCACACATATCGTGTTGTTGTGCTGTTTGTTGCTGCAACTTGCTGACCAGCCCCGACTGGACATCTGTGAAAAATAGCTTCATAGCTCATCAGATTCCTTCTGCAGTTCTCACTAAAGATAACCGGTTATCTCTCTCAATAGAGATAACCGGTTCTCTCTCAATAAAGATAACCGGTTTTCTCTCAATAGAGATAACCGGTTCCCGATATAGATAACCGGTTTTCTTTCAATAGAGATAACCGGTTTTCTCTTAATAGAGATAACCGGTTTTCTCTTAATAGAGATAACCGGGTTTCTCTTAATAGAGATAACCGGTTTTCTCTTAATAGAGATAACCGGTTTTCTCTTAATAGAGATAACCGGTTTTCTCTTAATAGAGATAACCGGTTTTCTCTTAATAGAGATAACCGGTTTTCTCTTAATAGAGATAACCGGTTTTCTCTTAATAGAGATAACCGGTTTTCTCTTAATAGAGATAACCGGTTTTCTCTTAATAGAGATAACCGGTTTTCCCTTAATAGAGATAACCGGTTTTCCCTTAATAGAGATAACCGGTTTTCTCTTAATAGAGATAACCGGTTTTCTCTTAATAGAGATAACCGGTTTTCTCTTAATAGAGATAACCGGTTTTCTCTTAATAGAGATAACCGGTTTTCTCTTAATAGAGATAACCGGTTTTCTCTTAATAGAGATAACCGGTTTTCTCTTAATAGAGATAACCGGTTTTCTCTTAATAGAGATAACCGGTTTTCTCTTAATAGAGATAACCGGTTTTCTCTTAATAGAGATAACCGGTTTTCTCTTAATAGAGATAACCGGTTTTCTCTTAATAGAGATAACCGGTTCTCACCGCGGGGTCGTTTATCATCTCCACGCAGCGCCCGCGCCGCGAAGGGAACTCCGCCGATGTCGTCATCTTCGTTCTGGGGGTTTCCCCATTCACATCGCGACTTGATTGGCTGAGACCGCCGGGCCGCTCGACCAATCAGAGAGGGCGGAGCCGATGTTCTTGATCGCCGAACGCGGGCCGCGTGGTAAAGGCGACTCCGAGACTCCGGGAAACTGGGATTGTGGTATGGGAATCCCCCCACCTTTCCCACTCCTTTTGGAGGGGACTCACATTCACGGCGGGAGACTTGAGGGGAGGGGGCACTCATGGAGACCCCGGGACTCAAATTCGCCCCTCCGTGATGCTGTGCCGTAACATTCAGACACATGCGGGGCCTAGTCGGCGATGGAGCCTGCCGCGTTGTCTGCTTGGCCCGCCGTGTTCGCCACACTCTCGCCGGTCGAGAGAGGCGGCCGCGCCCAGGAATGTGAAAGCGGGGTGAGAGAGATGGGGGCAGTTCTTGTCGGTGTGGGCCGATTGCGGGATTGATGTTTTTAGTCCATTGGCCATAGGTTAAGCAGGACCGAGCCTGGCTCGTGCTTGGATAGGCGACAGCCGCGCATACAAGGCGGTGTCTGTCGGCCGCGGGACGAGGCTGCGAGCGGCATGTTTGCAGCGCAGAAACACGCAGCTCGCACTGCACGTGTGTGTGTGTCCCAGCGTGTGTGCGACAGCCCGGCCTCGCCAGCTGCTCGCACAGCGTGGCGGGGCACCCGGTGCAGGATTGACGACAGGGCTGTACTCTATTTAAAAATACATTTATATTCATTGCTTCACACAAATATCCGTTTGAACCGATGCTTTCCAGCAGGTTTGTTCTTGTATTACTACATCAAGCTGGGCCGGTTTCGACTTATCTGGGTCTCCCCGGTAATTGGCAGGTGTAGCACACTTTGCGATGGGGCCTTGTTCAACTCAAATACACTTTTTTTTTAACGAGCATTATTGCCGGTAATATAGTTTCCAGCAGTGGATTGACGACGTTCTCGACATGTATCAAGGTAGAGAGGTAAGTAACTACAGGATGTTGAATTTAGATCGCACCGTAAGTAGCCAGCCGTGCTGATCGCAGTTGGTAGAGGCGCGGCCCTGCTGGTGGAGCCCTTCTGTTCTGGCCGATTCCACGCAGCCAGACGTCTCGAGAGAGCCGTGCACACCCACGCTTTGCCCTGCCGAGCGACACGCTGGTGGGTCCATTTATACTGCTGGGTGGCCCGATGCGGAACGATTTAATTAGCTTGCTCATTAGATTTTGATTTAAAGCTTTCGTGACTGCAGGGATTCATCTTCTTGGTTCTTTCGGTAAAGTCACGTAGAAGGGAAGTAATAAAATAATAAAAAGAAAACATAATAAAATTATTCTCACGACGTTTCGGCCACAACGCAAGCAGCCGTCCTCAGGTGAAAACCAGGTCCGTCGAGGCGACAGAGTCTGACTTTACCGAAAGAACCAAGAAGATAGCTTGCTCATTGTTTCAACTGCCGCCCCGGGAGATCAAAACGGCGACCTCTGGATTGCAAATCGAGTGTATAAACCATGAGACCATTATTATTTTATTATTTCAATTCTACGTGACTTTACCGAAATAACCAAGAAGATGAATCCCTGCAGTCACGAAAGCTTGAAATCGAAAAATGAGACCAAGGTACTAACAGCAAATATCCGTGTCTGCCACCAGAGGGAGCCCCCGTGCCCTATAGGAGCCGCCTCTCCAGAGCGGCGGAGCGATGTCGGGGCCTACGGGCTCGGGCGCTGGGGACGGGGCAAAGTCCCCCGCGCCCTCGGCCTCTCCCATGCTGCTGCCCGGCAGGAAGGGGCCCCCGATCGCGGGTGCCCCAACTCCGGGCCGTCTCCCGTCCATCCGCTCTCGAGACCTCACCCTGGGCGGCGTGAAAAAGGTGGCCGGTCCACGCGGCTTCCTTCACACGCGCCGCCGCGCCACGTGACTCGAATTGCCACGTGGCATGCGTGTGCGGCCATTATTGGGCACTGTCCGCTCCTTGGTGAGATCGATCGCGGTTGAGAAGTGCTGGACGAGTGTTGTGTGGCAAGCGATTTGGGAGCGGAGCGCACGAGTTCTAACCCTAACCAGCCACCATGTCTAGGCATACTCATAAACCCGAACCAACAAGCTACTGGAGCTTATTGTTAATCTTTCTGAACCAATTCATACAACCAACTCCTCGCACCAGACCGAATCTTAACCCGAACCAAGTAGCCACCCGGCCACAGGTCCCAGCCCTAACCCAGCTCTAATCCGCAGCAGGGCTTTAACAAGAGCCCCGCCTCACATTGCGTGCGGTTGATGATGTTGGTGTTCCCAGCCCTGGCAGCCTCGCGTGAATGGTGTAACGGGTCACGAATGAAGGGCAGAGGTCACTGAGCTGTGCACGAGGTCAGGGTTGTGATTTTCCAATGCCTCCGCCTCCCCACAGCGAACAAACAGGAAACCACCACAACTCTGTCTCGCAATTCCGGGTTTGCTACGTAACAGTCTAAGAAATTCCAACATAATTTTGTTCTCATTTACCGCCTCCTTTTTTATGTATTACCAAATTGAATTATGATACGATATCTATATTTTTTTTCCTGTGTTGATAAACATTGATTTTGGAATGCAAACACCCACCTGCCCACACACCCGTTGTGTGTAGGTTGCTGTCGAAACATTCGTGCTCATGCGGGGAGGTTCACGTTCCTCAAATACATGCAGCAGCACCGCACAGGGATTTGCGTGCGAGCCCGGAGGCTGCGCGACCTGGATTTGCATCGATCGTCGCCTTTGGGCGCTGGAAATAACTCTGCGGGTTCTTGGCGGCGGAGGTTGTCTAGGAGGGCGGCTGGGTTTGATGTCGCGTCCCACAAAACCACTCTGACGGCTCCTCCCCCCTTCCGTTGCTTTTCCCTTCACAGAAAACGTTCGCGCCGAACATCCCGGTCCGAAAAGTGAATGAGAGGTGAGAGTTGCTTCTTTCTGTCACTTGCAGGCCAGTGCTGCGTTCAGCGTGTGCTGCACAGGGACAGCTGCCACAGGAGGGCTCCCCCTGTCACAGTATAAATAGTCGGTGATAATGCTGCTGCTGTTGCTGCTGCACTGAGCGCGTGGCCTCAGCCCTTGGTAAACTCCCTCTTGGGAGTCGCATTGCTCCGGGTTTAACCCTGGCAATCTGGGAATCAGCTGCTGTGACCTGGATGCAAAAACAAAGTAATCGGCCAACTCGCCATCCGCTTTTGAGCCCTTGGACCAATGTCACTGGCTTGTTCCGATGCTCTACCCCCCACCACCCTCCCCCCCCCACCTCCCCCTACCTCCCCCTACGCACCCCCCAGCTAAATCTGTATCAGTTTGGCAAAATGGAAAGGTACCGCTCCAACTCCACTGGCTTCGCTTTGCTCGCTGCAACCGAGCCTGGCAGACTGCAATCCACAATGACGAGGGGTCCTTACAAATCTCTGGCAGAACGGTACATCCCATTGTGTTAGAAATCTCACATTGGGATTTTAGCCAAATTAAATACAAAACTAAATTTAAGTAAATCGAGTCCAGATTTAGACCATGAACTCACCCTTCCTGAGGACCCAATTTAATCACCGGCTGCTGCCTGGATTCAAAGCAAGGATCGCAGAGGGTGCCGTCTCAGCGCTCAGCCCTTTGAGCCACCAGGGCTCTCGATGGCGACCTCTTACAAGGTCATGACCATCTTGGCCAGTGATCCCAGAAGTATCGCGGGGACCGTGCCATGCGCTGATCCCGTGCCGTTCCCGTTGGTGACCCTGTGCCGACCCTGTGCCGACCCCATGTCCCAGACCCAGGGAGGAGGGCGGCCCGTCGCCCGGACGTGGCGCCAAGCCGAGGGGTCGCGAGCGAGGCGGCCCCCGTGACGGTCGGGGTCGGGGTCGAGGTCGCGGCGAGGTCATCCAGTCTCACTCAATTTTCGAGCAGGGTCCGGCCGACGGACTGCGGCGCAAGACGGGCGGTGAGCGCGTTGCGCGGCTTTTGGAACTTTAGTGCCGGAGTACGGACTAATTCGTGCCTTTCGCCACGATCAACCACGGTGTGCATGGATTGTGGCGTTTTTGTGTGGGTGGTGGCAGTGTGGGAGGACTGGCGGCAGTGTCACGTTTGGCGTGTGTTGTGTGAGCGGTGTTGTCATCACGTGTTATGTTGTGGTCGAGGTGTCATGTGGGTGTTGGCGGTGCTGTGAGTGCGTGTGTATGCGCGCGTATGTGTGTGGTGGTGCAGGGATTCGTAGCGCTGCGCTACGAACCCTACAACCCGAATTCGATTTCTGCTCACGGCCAACAACAGTGACGATTATCTGAACTGGTCCTGGGACTCCCCGAGTTTGACTCGGCCTCAAATGAGTACAGTGTGTGTGTGTAAACATTACCACTGGGAAGACAAAGGCGGCTGGGCGTGATGCTGGCCACCCACCCCCTTGTGTATCGTTCTGGCCTTCATAGGTGCCGGCTAACAGCACGAACCCCAACAGTCTTATTAAGGCTATATGGGGGCGGGTCTTTGTCTGCGTGTGGCGAGCAGGCTGGGAGGCTACGCCCAATCCCGCCCAGACCGGCCTCACCCCCATCATCAACATCAAGAAGGAGAAGTGCGAGACGGAGGAGGAGACCAAGAAGTTGCTCAACATGCTCGAGCGAGACGACGTGAGCACAAGACACTCGCACACGCGTACACATGCGTACACACGCGTACACACGTGTACACACGCGTACACACGCGTACACACGCGTACACACGCGTACACACGTGTACACATGCACGCATCGCAAATATAGCAATCCCCCGGAGAGCCTTGAACAAGCCGGAGTGCCGTGAGTGAGTAACAGCCAAGCAGCCACCACCCCATCCACCACCCCCCCCGCCCCCCCTAAACGACGATTCCAACCTGTGCGAGGCAGTTCGTCGATGACCCGGGGCTCGTCAACGACCCCGGGAACCTGCCCATCCAGCTGCCGCTGTCCCACTCCGGCGACACGTTCCGCGACGAACCCTCCTGCAAGGCGAAGGTGGAGAAGATGGAGGTGGACCCGCCGCAGGCCGTCAAAGGTAACCACGGCGACGGAGCTCGGGCATGGCGCTTCATCAACCATTGGGCAAAACCATCCACAGCGGCATCGCCCCCCACCCTCCCTGCTGGCAGTCAGGGCGGTTCTGCGTTTAGCTCGGACTGCACAGGGGCAGCTGCCACCAGGGTGGGGGCACCCTTGGTCAGACTCGAGCAGGGCAGAGATGAGAAGTGTCACGACGCAAGGTGCTTTGAGTTGCCGAGGTTTGACGGCGCCCCATTAAGTGCAAATCCGTATCCTTACGCTCTTATCAGAACCATTAGAGTTGGAATCAGATTTTATTTTTGATATACTGGAGGAATCTGATGAGCTGTGAAGCTCTTTTTCACAGATGTGCAGGAGGGGGCACGAGGTCAGCAATTTACAACAATGAAGTCAGGGATACAGTTTAGACATCTGTCTCGGTCTGTGACCCGGTAAAGATTTCCACACCTGGCACACCACATCCAGTATACTCGCAATGGCTGTGGTGGCTAACAATCTATCGACGAACCAGAAAATATGTCTGTGCCGGGCACACACCACGTCGAGTATGCCTCTCGTTATGGGCTGTGGCCACTGGTCACGTGCTATTGAGTCAAACTACCGGTGACCCGGAAAATAAACCGGATTGCTCAGTTTATCGATTGGCCTCTAAATTGCCCATTGTTCTATTCCCAATTCATCCTCATGAACAATTCCTGATGATGATGGTGGTGATGATGATAATGACGATAGTGGTGGCGAGTCATTTGACGTCTATTTAGCATGGGCCCGTTCATCGTCCCCCGCAGTCAAACAGGAGCCTGGCACGGAGGTGAAGGATGAGGAGGGAGGACCGGTGCTCGCTCCTCCGCCCCATCTCTCCTCGTCCGCGCCGATAACGGTGAGCCAGCTGCTGCGCCAGCTTCGCCTGCAGGAGGAGGAGGAGGAGGGTCGCGGCCCCGGCGGTGGCGACGCCGCCGACTCTGGGCTGCTGTTCCTGCAGCTGCCCGACACGCTGCCGGGACAGCCGGCGTCCCGCGGGGCGGGCGACGCGGCCGGAGCCGACGAGCGATCCATCAAGCGGGAAATTAAGACGGAGGACGGCCAGACGATGCTGCTCAAGCAGGAGAAGGCCGAGGTGAGGGCGCTAACCCACGAAGCAGGGATCAGCATCGCCTCGCAATTGCGTTTGATGCGGACCCTCGTCTGTTTTCACGGCAGTGTTCTTCATTGCAAAGCCCGCGGGCGACTGATGGTGGCGGTCCCTGGTGGCCTTTCGTGTGGCCCCTGACGTGCGGCCCCCGACAATACACAAATATTAAAACACCCTATCATGCTGTCAAACCCAATGGTTTCAAATGTGTGGCGGCCCTCACACTGAAGTCTTATCAGCAAAAGGGGCCCCCCTCTCTAAAAATGTATAAAAACTACTGGTTTACATGTTGATACAATGGTTACCTTATATCTTTTGATGTTTCTGTAACGAATATCTGTAAATGCACCGTGATTAGTCTCTAGGGGTAATCTGCCCGAGCCTGACTTTATGCTGCACGGAGTTTATTACTTGCCATTGATACGTGTTTGTGCAGTTGTTTTTTGTGCTGATTTCTCTTTGCTTCGTTGCTGTACTTCATTTCGCTTGTTTTGCTTTTGTCATTTTGCTGACAACCCAGATCTCTGTTGCGAACGAGACTCGTCATCGTCCCTCGAGTTCTCGCCTGGTTAAACAAAATCAACTTGACACCAGTGGCCGTTTTATGTACTTAAAAACAAGACAAACTGTGCGTGCGCATGGATTATATTATACGACGTCATGCAACGTGCGATTGTCTTCGGAAGTATTTAGTACGCAGTGCGGAGGGTGAATCACGCGGACGCACGCGCACCTCACCTGGATGCTGGGTCCCACATCTCGCGGCAACGTGGTGCGTGCGTGCGTGCATGTGTGTGTGTGTATGCGTGCGTCCTCAGGAGGCCGGCGGAGAGGGCGATGGTGCCTGCACACTTCGGGACCTCTCCGAGGGCCAGGTGGGGCGGCTGATTGTGCGCGCCTCTGGGAAGGTGCAACTGGTGCTGGGCACCGTCAAGCTTGATGTCGGCATGGGAACCAACTGCTCCTTCTTGCAGGTACACGCAGGCACCGGGAGGGCACCGGGAGGGTGTCACGCAGGCACCGGGAGGGCACCGGGAGGGTGTCAGGCAGGCACCGGGAGGGCACCGGGAGGGCACCGGGAGGGTGTCACGCAGGCACCGGGAGGGCACCGGGAGGGCACCGGGAGGGTGTCACGCAGGCACCGGGAGGGCACCGGGAGGGCACCGGGAGGGTGTCAGGCAGGCACCGGGAGGGCACCGGGAGGGTGTCACGCAGGCACCGGGAGGGCACCGGGAGGGCACCGGGAGGGTGTCAGGCAGGCACTGGGAGGGAGGGCGGCTCCTTACGCAGTGCCAATTTGTGGAGGCTACAAAATCCATGCCGGGATTTTTGGTCTCTTGACGACGCGTGCAACTGGTGGATACAACGAGCGACTGGAACGCACCGCAGAGGCGTCATTGTCCGTGCTTTCTCACACAAACACCCCCACTGGCTCACATGGAGAGCCGAAGGCTTAGACAGAGACCCATACTCACAAAGAAACCCATATATTCACACACACCCCGACTCGCATAGTCCCCTATGTTCACATAGTCCCATAGGCTCACATACACCCATATGAAATGAAGTCACTCGCCATAGGTTTCATAGATTCGCCTTAGCGCTTCCCATACAGAGCCGGGTGGAACTTTGACTCGGTCAAACCTTTCCAACCTCCGACCCTAATGACCTCCTCCACCCCCTCGCAGGAGCTGGTGTCGGTGCGCCTGCAGGAGGGGCGCACAGGCGACGCGACGGTGCTGGGCCACGTGTGCCACCGTCTCATCTGCACACCCAACTTCGAGAGCCTCCTCCACGGCCACAGCAGGCTTGGGACCTGAGCTGGCCAGGGGCTTGGGGCCTGAACCCACTGACGGGTTGGGACCTGATCCTAGTGACGGGTTGGGACCTGACCTGGCCAGGTGGTTGGGGCCTGGCCTGCTGGTCGGTTCGGGCTGAGCCTGCTGGTCGGTTCGGGCTGAGCCTGCTGGTCGGTTCGGGCTGAGCCTGCTGGTCGGTTCGGGCTGAGCCTGCTGGTCGGTTCGGGCTGAGCCTGCTGGTCGGTTCGGGCTGAGCCTGCTGGTCGGTTCGGGCTGAGCCTGCTGGTCGGTTCGGGCTGAGCCTGCTGGTCGGTTCGGGCCGAGCCTGCTGGTCGGTTCGGGCCGAGCCTGCTGGTCGGTTCGGGCCGAGCCTGCTGGTCGGTTCGGGCCGAGCCTGCTGGTCGGTTCGGGCTGAGCCTGCTGGTCGGTTCGGGCCGAGCCTGCTGGTCGGTTCGGGCTGAGCCTGCTGGTCGGTTCGGGCTGAGCCTGCTGGTCGGTTCGGGCTGAGCCTGCTGGTCGGTTCGGGCTGAGCCTGCTGGTCGGTTCGGGCTGAGCCTGCTGGTCGGTTCGGGCTGAGCCTGCTGGTCGGTTCGGGCTGAGCCTGCTGGTCGGTTCGGGCTGAGCCTGCTGGTCGGTTCGGGCTGAGCCTGCTGGCCGGTTCGGGCCGAGCCTGCTGGTCGGTTCGGGCCGAGCCTGCTGGTCGGTTCGGGCCGAGCCTGCTGGTCGGTTTCGGGCCGAGCCTGCTGGTCGGTTCGGGCCGAGCCTGCTGGTCGGTTCGGGCCTGAGCCTGCTGGTCGGTTCGGGCTGAGCCTGCTGTCGGTTCGGGCTGAGCCTGCTGGTCGGTTCGGGCTGAGCCTGCTGGTCGGTTCGGGCTGAGCCTGCTGGTCGGTTCGGGCTGAGCCTGCTGGTCGGTTCGGGCGAGCCTGCTGGTCGGTTCGGGCCGAGCCTGCTGGTCGGTTCGGGCCGAGCCTGCTGGTCGGTTCGGGCCGAGCCTGCTGGTCGGTTCGGGCCGAGCCTGCTGGTCGGTTCGGGCCGAGCCTGCTGGTCGGTTCGGGCCGAGCCTGCTGGTCGGTTCGGGCTGAGCCTGCTGGTCGGTTCGGGCTGAGCCTGCTGGTCGGTTCGGGCTGAGCCTGCTGGTCGGTTCGGGCTGAGCCTGCTGGTCGGTTCGGGCTGAGCCTGCTGGTCGGTTCGGGCTGAGCCTGCTGGTCGGTTCGTGCTGAGCCTGCTGGTCGGTTCGGGCTGAGCCTGCTGGTCGGTTCGGGCTGAGCCTGCTGGTCGGTTCGGGCCGAGCCTGCTGGTCGGTTCGGGCCGAGCCTGCTGGTCGGTTCGGGCCGAGCCTGCTGGTCGGTTCGGGCCGAGCCTGCTGGTCGGTTCGGGCCGAGCCTGCTGGTCGGTTCGGGCTGAGCCTGCTGGTCGGTTCGGGCCGAGCCTGCTGGTCGGTTCGGGCTGAGCCTGCTGGTCGGTTCGGGCTGAGCCTGCTGGTCGGTTCGGGCTGAGCCTGCTGGTCGGTTCGGGCTGAGCCTGCTGGTCGGTTCGGGTCGGGCGAGCCTGCTGGTCGGTTCGGGCCGAGCCTGCTGGTCGTTCGGGCCGAGCCTGCTGGTCGGTTCGGGCCTGAGCCTGCTGGTTCGGTTCGGGCTGAGCCTGCTGGTCGTTCGGGCTGAGCCTGCTGGTCGGTTCGGGCTGAGCCTGCTGGTCGGTTCGGGCTGAGCCTGCTGGTCGGTTCGGGCTGAGCCTGCTGGTCGGTTCGGGCTGAGCCTGCTGTCGGTTCGGGCCGAGCCTGCTGGTCGGTTCGGGCCGAGCCTGCTGGTCGGTTCGGGCCGAGCCTGCTGGTCGGTTCGGGCCGAGCCTGCTGGTCGGTTCGGGCCGAGCCTGCTGGTCGGTTCGGGCCGAGCCTGCTGGTCGGTTCGGGCTGAGCCTGCTGTCGGTTCGGGCTGAGCCTGCTGGTCGGTTCGGGCTGAGCCTGCTGGTCGGTTCGGGCTGAGCCTGCTGGTCGGTTCGGGCTGAGCCTGCTGGTCGGTTCGGGCTGAGCCTGCTGGTCGGTTCGGGCTGAGCCTGCTGGTCGGTTCGGGCTGAGCCTGCTGGTCGGTTTCGGGCTGAGCCTGCTGGTCCGGTTCGGGCTGAGCCTGCTGGTCGGTTCGGGCTGAGCCTGCTGGTCGGTTCGGGCTGAGCCTGCTGGTCGGTTCGGGCTGAGCCTGCTGGTCGGTTCGGGCTGAGCCTGCTGGTCGGTTCGGGCTGAGCCTGCTGGTCGGTTCGGGCTGAGCCTGCTGGTCGGTTCGGGCTGAGCCTGCTGGTCGGTTCGGGCTGAGCCTGCTGGTCGTTCGGGCTGAGCCTCTGGTCGGTTCGGGCTGAGCCTTCTGGTCGGTTCGGGCTGAGCCTGCTGGTCGGTTCGGGCTGAGCCTGCTGGTCGGTTCGGGCTGAGCCTGCTGGTCGGTTCGGGCTGAGCCTGCTGGTCGGTTCGGGCTGAGCCTGCTGGTCGGTTCGGGCTGAGCCTGCTGGTCGGTTCGGGCTGAGCCTGCTGGTCGGTTCGGCTGAGCCTGCTGGTCGGTTCGGGCTGAGCCTGCTGGTCGGTTCGGGCTGAGCCTGCTGGTCGGTTCGGGCTGAGCCTGCTGGTCGGTTCGGGCTGAGCCTGCTGGTCGGTTCGGGCTGAGCCTGCTGGTCGGTTCGGGCTGAGCCTGCTGGTCGGTTCGGGCCGAGCCTGCTGGTCGGTTCGGGCTGAGCCTGCTGGTCGGTTCGGGCTGAGCCTGCTGGTCGGTTCGGGCTGAGCCTGCTGGTCGGTTCGGGCTGAGCCTGCTGGTCGGTTCGGGCTGAGCCTGCTGGTCGGTTCGGGCTGAGCCTGCTGGTCGGTTCGGGCTGAGCCTGCTGGTCGGTTCGGGCTGAGCCTGCTGGTCGGTTCGGGCTGAGCCTGCTGGTCGGTTCGGGCTGAGCCTGCTGGTCGGTTCGGGCTGAGCCTGCTGGTCGGTTCGGGCTGAGCCTGCTGGTCGGTTCGGGCGAGCCTGCTGGTCGGTTCGGGCTGAGCCTGCTGGTCGGTTCGGGCGAGCCTGCTGGTCGGTTCGGGCTGAGCCTGCTGGTCGGTTCGGGCTGAGCCTGCTGGTCGGTTCGGGCTGAGCCTGCTGGTTTCTCACCATTGTCCACAGTTCCACCAATCTTCTCCTTTCGACTACACTGGGCACTCCCCATGACGAGGAACTGTGTGTGTGTGTGCGCGTGTTTGTACAAAAGCAAATGTCCCCCTTGTACCATTTAACAACCAGCTGAGGCAAGTGCTGTTAGTGAACAGCTGATGATGTCAGCATGGTGTGCCAGGGGGATGGCACCATGGCTGGCTGCCTGGCCTCCCCCCCCCCCCACCTACTGTAACCGGTATTAAAGTCGAGCCGAGTCAACTTAGGCCGAGTCCCAAGACCGATTCAGATGTCACTAGCCACTGATGCTATCCGTGGCCAGGAATCCAACCCGGGTCGCTGGGTTTCGTAACACAGCGTGCTAACCACTGCACCACCGCTCCCGCTGAACGCACATTTTCTGGGTTGCGCGGGACACTGTCAACAAAGATCGGGTGCGTGCAGCCTGTGACACGAATTCCTATTTGAACCGAGAAGACTGCAACGAGGTGGACTGGACTCGTGGAAACCCGATGTGAATACACAGCAAGCGTGGAACCACTGTCGCGTCAACAACCGAGAAGTTGGATTGGTGACTGCTGTGAGACTTGACAGATAAAGGACGTCGGGAATATAAATACTGTTTATATTTATGCAGCAAAGGATCCTGCTACATTAGGACGTTTGGCCAGTTCCCTGCCCATTTGATTGGCGTGGGAGGAAACTGGAGTTTCTGGAGAAAGCCCCCATCACTTTTAGCCACCCACCCAATGTGGTCTGGTGGCGACGGAGCATAGGACAATCCACGAATGGATTTTTCCTGCAGTGGCCTCTGCTGATAAACACAGCACCAGCCCATCCACCTATCGTCGCCCAGTCACCGCTCCTCCAGCGGGAGGCGTAGCAATGCCGCCCGCCCGTGGCGATCTCCGCTATGGCGCTGTGCGAGGCTGCAGAGCAGCGGCAGAGGCGAATTGGGGCGACCACCCCAGGGCCCTGGGCTCTGACGTCACCGTTAGGTGCAGTGCTGCTGGTTTAGTTTGAAGGTGTGTGGGGGGCCCCTCACGGCTCTGCTGGCAGGGGGTGGGGGGAGATGGAGGTTGGATGAGGTGGTATGTGAAGGAGGGTACTGGACTCAAACTTCACAGAGCAGAGTTTAACACTTTTCTTGGAATTTGTTTTATTTATGTGTTACCGCAAATAAAAAACCACAAAGCTACAACAATCTTGATTTGAAGCTGTCGTGACTGCAGAAATCCATACTTTTTGGGTCTTTCGGTAAAGTCACGTAGTTAGAAATAAAAATCACGACATTTCGATCGCAACACAAGCGGTCATCAGGCAAAGGAGTCGGCCTCTAAAGGCAAATTGTTTATAGGGGTTTGGGGACGGGCGTAGCCCAAGTGCACCAACACATGAAGCACGGGCGGTGCACGAGTGCCAATGCAGCAACAATGCCAAACGCTGGGGATGCGACATGTCTCGGACCGTGTTCGCGAACACGAGGCAGATCTGAAACACGGCAGAGGCCGACTCCTTTGCCTGATAACAACCGCTTGTGTGGCAATCGAAACGTCGTGATTTATTTTATTTCAAACTACGTGACTTTACCGAAAGAACCAAAGAGTAAGCTACAACAAGTTTCTTTGAATCTTAAATGTAAAAAAATGAGGCCCCACTCCTGTCTGTGGTCGGCATCCGTTTTAAGGTCGAAGGTCAGGAGGTCCTGATCTCCAGACGGAGATGTGTCAGGAGGCAGACTCGGGGTTGTCCACCATCGCCTCTACTGCCTTCTCCTCGGTGCGGCAGGTGTTGTAGGAGCCGCACTTGTCGCACTTCAGGCCCAGCACGTGGAACAGCACCCGGGTGCGCTCCAAGCAGTCATTGCACAGGATCTGGGAACGGATACAATGGGGGGGGGGGGGGGTAACAAAGGGACATCAGCAGCCATGGAAACTGAGGGAAACTGAGCGGGCGTATCGACTCGCAGGCGTCTGACGGGTTGTTGCATTACAAGGCCACGATTGCCTGGCTTCATCCAGCAGTGGATAGATTGTTGCCGACGAGAGCGGCTGGGCAGCTCAAGGGCCATGCACGAGCAATGAGACAGCACTGCCAAGATCCTGGCTCGAAACCTGGGTTTCAGCCTTCGGTGATTGAACCGGTTACTCAAGTGTGGCGAGCCGATGGTGTTTGCAGTCGCCAGTGACTGCAGTAAACAATCATCACGCACGTGACGATTGTGTGCAGTGAGTGGCGATCCATGTGACCACAGGGTGGCGAGCGGGTGGCGAGCGGGTGGCGAGCGGGTGGCGAGCGGCTCACCGTCAGGAGGAGATTCTGGTATTCCTCCGGCATGGGCGTCTGCGCCACCTCCTCGTCCATGTCGCTCCACACGGAGCTCATGGGCACCATGGATCGGGCGCAGAGCGGGCAGCGGTACGCACTGCTCACGTAAAGACAAAGATCCCCCTATAGCCTTAACAGATTGTTGGGGCAAGTGCTGTTAGTAAGTACCTATGAAAGCTGGCACAGTACACGAGGGGGAGGGTGGACAGCATCACGCCCGGCCGCCTTTGTCTCCCTAGTGCCGACATTTACACAATGCACCAGGTACTCATTTGAGGCAGTCAACCGAGGAGAGGGCCAGTATCAGTTCAGACAATCATCACTGGTGCTGGCTTTGAACTCGGGTATCCAGGTTCGTAGAGAAGCGTGCTCACCACTCCACACAGCACCATTACTGTGTCAGCAGCATCACCACCACGATCACAGTCACTCGTCATCCCCACGATCACCAGCAGCAGTCACATCCAGGAGTCATCACCAGGACCACCATCCGCATCGTCCCCACCACTGCACCATTACCACCGGCATCATCACCCGCAGCAGCAGTAGAAGCGCCACTATCTATGCCAACCACCATTCACAATCAACTTGTATCTACAGTGGGTGCACTGAGATGGGTGGCATCCAGAGCTCGCCAGGGCACGGGGCTGTCAGGATGTGGCGAGGAGATGTCACTGCCGACCGTCACTGCCTTCACAAGCGTGGAGAGTTTTCCCTCGGCACTCCACTTGCCTCCCGCACGAAGCGAAACACCCATTTTTGCAATTGGCCAAATATCCCATTGTGTCAGGACCCTCCTTAAAACAAGTCTTGGGACTTTCCATGGTGAACAACCGGCACGATGATTTCCCCACTGGTCGGACAGAAAGCGGCAATCGAGCCATCACCAGCAGCGTCCACCTCAAACAACGTTTAAACGCGACGAGTGAACATCGGCGATTGACACACGAGCCACAAGACAACCGAGCGCTAGTGACGGACACCCGCGAACAACAACAGCAGCGGCAGCAGCAGCACCCCCGCTTCTGCCCACTCACAGCTGCACACTGTGTGAACTACAGCCCCAGTTATGGCTGCCTGCTGTGGACACAGCGTGCAGGTGATGGCTGTGGTTGTTTGCTAGGGGAGGGGGGAAGGTGGTAAGGATGGCGGAGGTGATAATGCCCCCCCCCCAACCCCGCTTCGTGGATGCGGGCGTGGTGGCAGTTGCACGTCCTGCACTCACCTGTATCTCAGCGTCTGCTTGAAGCAAGCACTGGGACACAGACAGACAGACAGAAAGCGGCCAGGTGGTTAGTCATCCGGTGAGATTCACTCAAAGCTGATACGGCCGAGGGAGGAGTGGCGCGTGTATCGTACACGTGGTGCAGCAGGTGGCGTTGGAGGTGGTCGTGGGCTGATTAATTCGTGTTGTGTATTTTATAGACACAAACGCAAGCTGGATTTATATGTATCGTCTAAATGTGACCGCATGTCAACACGCTGCATGGAAACAGTGGGTGTGTTTGTTTTATAGTTTACGGGGCTCTGTTTGAGTGAACGCGATACAAAGCCGATTTACATAGCATATAAAATAAATGCGACAGCATCCCAGAATGCTTTATATATACAGTGGGCGTTTTTATATTACACAGCACGGATGGCTGGGGGAAGAGAGTTCTGTGAATTGTGGTATAATTTAGATGTGCCATCGTTTTGGTTGTGCCATGGTTGTGGTTGTGCCATGGGTGTAGTCATGATGTGGTTGTGCCATGGGTGTAGTCATGATGTGGTTGTGCGGTGGTTGTGGTGTTTGTGGTTGTGCCACGGATATGATCGTGGTGTGGTTGTGGTTGTGCGGCGTGGTTGTGCGGCGTGGGTCACAGTGACACCAGTGCTTGCCTGTGCAGGAGGTGCCCACAAGGCAGAGGCATGGCAGCGTCTCGGGACGTGTGCATATCCTGGAATCCGACAAAACACGCGAGACCAAACAGCACTGGAGATCCGAGTTGAACTCCCGACTACGGCTACCAGAAGTGATATCTGCACCAAGTTCTGCGCAACCTGCTTTAACAACCTGAACAGTCCAGCATGGAGTAGTCAAACATCCTCCTGACAGCATGAAGTAGTCAAACAACCTCCATGCGAGTGGAGGGACCATCATCCAGCAGTGGATGGAAGGGCTGTACATTATATTTCATGAACACGAATCGCCATCATCGTGTGCACCCCTGCATGTGCTCATGTTGCTTAAACACGGATACTTATAGTGCTCGCGAAGAAGAGCCGTTGCCCAAAATGTCATCTGTTGTATATATGTCTGTTTTATATTAAGGCCACGGGATTTTGGACAAATGTGCCCAGTTCGTTTGTTAACTGTGCTTGCGCACCACTGCCAACCCAGCAGAAGCAGCATCACCAAATTATTTGTTGAATGTTGATCATTTGTGAGTTGCATAGGGAAGGTGCTTGATTGCAAAAAATGTATTCTTACGCTCGTGATGCGTGCATCGAATCGCATGCACACGCGCACACACAGTGTGAATAACCAGCCACCACCGCCCAACCTCTCACCTCCATGCACACGGGGCAGTTTTGCCGAGACACGTTCTCCACGCACTGGGGAGAAACGGGGGAGACAAAGAAGGATGGGAAGGTAAGACATGCAGCAGTGACAGGGCAGACACGAGCGTGCGGACATTCTGCGACGTGGAACTCGCTGGATTTGTCACTCCGTCGACTTTCGCGGTTGTGCTGCGCTAGCTCTCCGATGCGATTTCACGTTGCACCGCGCGGCGTATGCCACTATGTCCGACGTTTCGCTCCATGTGCTCAGCTTATTCAGGAACTGAACAGTTTCCTGGCACGCGAACCGAAATGATACCGCCGCCGAAAAACACACGCGCACGAAGCCCTCCAGACAATCCGCCCACAGCGGCCCACAGCTCGGAGGGGTGTTCCCGCCTTCGGGAGTCGGTGCGTGGGGGCAACAGTCATTGTTATCGTGGCCCGAGTAATCCAACACGAGAGAAAGTGGCGGGTCACAATCGTCGGTGAATTAAACGATGGGATAGCCCCGGCTCTACCTTGTGCTTGTCGTGGAGGGAGGTGGGCAGACACAGGTTGCATTTAGAGCAGTGGAAGAAGTTCTCCCTTGGGCCGATCCTGCAAGAGAGACACGCACGGTAACGCTGGGAGGGGCGCACGTCCAGGTCCGGAGAGGATTCTAGCACCCAATGCCAGAAGCCGAGAAACTGCGGCAAAACTCCCAGAACCCGAGATCGGATGGGAGCACAGTAGGACAATGTACACTTGTAGAGGGCATTGCAGAACATATATTGTTGTAATGCACTATGCACCAACGTCTATGCTCCCCACCTTCACCAACCTGAATTGATAACACCAGTGTAACTTGGCAGTGCCTTAAGGAAGCTTCAACTCAAGAGACAAATATCTCTTTCTCCGGTGCATACACACCAAGTGTACGTGTATCCTGGGATGTCTGACATGAGTGGGATAATGTTCCGTTTCTACGTCCAACGTTATTGTCCAACCCAGCAGGATTTCTTTTAACAGGCCATACCCTGCCCATGACACGTGCAAAGAAAAAAGAACGGGTTTCTCAGTGTCACATCATGAGATGAAGTGTCCCTTTGGATTCTCTCGCAGAGCAGTACAACCCTCAGTGTTAGAGAATGGCACAGTGAAGTGGATATCACAGAGCTACTTCTGACGTCCCTTCACGTATCCTCTGGTATACTTTGCCTGACACGTGGACGGTGCTTGTGCACCACTCATTGCAGCAGCCAAATCACCGAACAATGTTTCATTCTGGAACACACAGTAGGCGGCAGCACTTCCCCACGCGCCCTGCCGCCACTTGGACTCATGCTCGTCACGTGACTAGAAAACCGCTATAGCTCATTCGTAAGAGCTGGAATTTTGCCAACTTGAATGCAGAAAGCAATTGTTAAGTCACTCGAGTCCAGGCTGAGGACCCGGTTTAATCACAAGCGGCTGCCTGCATTTGAACCCAGGATCTCAGCGACGCGAGCTCACCCCTCTGACTTCTGCGCCACCCAACCACCTCGGATATTCACATTGTTTCATGTTTTTGGTGGTGACCCTGATCTTCTTAGTTATTATTTTGAAATTATATAAGCCTGCAAGCCGGTGGTAAAGACCCACATCTTTAAACTTGCTTCATGCTGGATATGCGGATATATTTCAATACTTGTTACATTTTTGGTTTTTAAACTTCATCATTTGGGTGCAAGCACTTTTAAATCACCTTGGCAAATGCGAGAAGAAACCGGAGGCGTCCGGCAAGTTTGAAACTGGGGGACAAGGGCGGAGGTGCGAGCATCTCACCTGCAGATTCCGCAAGAGGAGCAGTGGTACTGCTGCTTGTCGCGGTCGTACAGGTGGCAGATGTCGCAGTAGTACTCGCCAAACACGACGCCGCACTGCGTGCACGTCCTGCCCACCTGCACACCGTCAGGTACGCGCCACGTGGACATCGGGACCCACATAGAACTACACACCACGTGTACACCACGTGTACACCAGGACCCGCATAGAACTACACACCACGTGTACACCACGTGTACACCAGGACCCGCATAGAACTACACACCACGTGTACACCACGTGTACACCAGGACCCATCTAGAACTACCGGCATCCCTCCACAACCGTGGAATGTGTCACATGTCGCAGGTGTGCTGGAGGGCCCAGGTGCACACCTGCCCGACTGTATGTGACGTCAGTGTATTTTTATGCTAAAACACAGCACATTCGCACATGAGGGAACACAGGTGGTGTAACTGTCAGTCATCTCAGTCGGTCAACCCAAAACACCTAGGTCTGTCCTGTTACCTCCTGCCATAGAACCTTTGAGATTTCACGTGGCCTCAGTGTGCACCTAGCCTGGCACTAGTGCCGTGGTGTTGTCACAGCCACTTAGTGGCAAATGTTGTTGTTTGGGTACGGGGAGTGGTTGTGGCGTGGTTAGTGCACTTACGAACCCGGCGACTCAAGTTCGATTCCCGCTCATGACCAATAACAGCGGCGAGTATTTCAAGCGGTTCTAGGCCTACCCGAGGTCGACTCGCCCTTAAGTGAGTACCTGCCATGGTTTTGGAGAAACAAGAGGTGGCCGGGCATGGTTTTGGCCACCTACCCTAACCTTCATAGGTGCTCGCTAACAGCACTTACCCCAAGAGTAGTCCATTAAAGGCTACACGGGGGATCTCTATGTTTGGTGAACACATGGGCCAAAGTATGCCTGAACCCAGGTGTGTATTTGCTCAGCTGTGTGTGAGTGAGCATAGAGACCGAGGCATGAACATGGCCCAGGTGAGTACCTGTGTGTGCACAGGTGTGTGTGTGTGTGTCCACGCTCTGAAGGTGTGTACACACCTGCTGGACGGAGCTGCAGCTCGAGCAGCGCACAGTGGTCACCTGGAAGCGGTCCATGGCGTGGTCCTCCTTGTCATCGTGACACAGGCGGCACGGGTAGAAGACATTGCAGCATGGGGCCTGCGTACACACACACAAAGATACCCCCTATAGCCCTAGCAGACTCTTGGGGCCTGCGTACACAAACACAAAGATACCCCCTATAGCCTTAGCAGACTCTTGGGGCCTACGTACACACACACAAAGATACCCCCTATAGCCCTAGCAGACTCTTGGGGCCTACGTACACACACACAAAGATACCCCCTATAGCCTTAGCAGACTCTTGGGGCCTGCGTACACACACACAAAGATACCCCTATAGCCTGAGCAGACTCTTGGGGCCTGCGAACACAAACACAAAGATACCCCCTATAGCCTGAGCAGACTCTCAGGGCAAGTGCTGTTGGAAGCCGCCTATCAAGCCCGGCACGGCACATGAGGGGGTAGGAGGCCAACAACACACCCGGTCGCCTTTGTCTCCCAAGTGGCACTATTTACACACTGCACCAGGTACTCGTTTAAGGCCGAGTCGACCTAGGGGAGGCCCAGCACTGGTTCATATAATTGTCACTGGTGTGTGCTGTGAGCAGGAATCAAACTTGAGTTGCCTGGTTTGCAGCGCAGCGTGCTCGCCACTGCGCCACCGCTCACACACACCAACAGGGGGACTACTCCCACCTGGAACTTCAACCTCGGAGATGAACTGCCTGATGTTTAAAGGCAAGGGCACTCTCTGTTAGAAAGACAAATACTTCGTTTTAGCACAAGATGCACTGTACGCAAAGTAACCTACAGTTCACGGGCATTGGGATTTAAACAAGGCGCGGACTGCTGGCGAGGCCTCTGAGTGTCTACACTGGCCCACAGGGTGCGTGTCTGTAACCTAAGCTGCTGAAAAGATGCCATCCCAGAAGAACGTGTGGCTGATGTGACGTGTCAATATGAAATATAAAGTTGTTTTTGTTACATGGAGGGGCAGATGCGGGATGCAGGCGTTTTATCTGCCGATATATCTGAAAGCCACAAGCCCGCACTTTTCCGATTAGTGTCAAATGAAGGTTACGTGATGACTGTGGAAATACGTTTCCTTACCGTGTCATGTCAAGCATCACAGTAATAATGTCGTAATGTGCAGCGAACACACGTCTCTCATGAAGTGTTCCTGGAGTATCGCAGAGTTCCACTATTGCTGTTTGCACCTGACAAATTAACATTGTAGCTCGTACACATTTGCAGTCGTGTATACTCTCTATGCGGGTGTCACTGAAGAGCACACCTCGCCCGCCGCGCGATTAGCACGATTGGCTACGTACGGTGCGAACGAAGTTCAACACACACCACACATGCGTCTAGCTATAAAGTTGCCCTGCTCATCCACACGAATCACGCCACTCGCACCCGCCTCCTCGTCCTGCCAACTGCACTTGGAGCCACAAGGCCACGTGCCCCTCTAATCAAAGCCATAAACATTTTATATTCACTTTGATTAACAGCCAGTGACTGGTAGCATACACAAATAAACACATTGAAGATTTTAACCTCAACCTACGTTGTCGTAAATTACAAACTAAAGGAAAACGCTTCGAGGAGGAATATTTAGCCAATATACTGACGCTCTCACACGACAGCCAAGAAGTGATGACGTCACTCGTGCCAGGCTAGGTGCTCCGATCTTCACACGAACACGACACGTGCACGCACTGGGTGAATGAGGGCCTCCCTACCCCCTCACAGCGTGAGGGGTCCCATGTGGGGTGGGTGGGTAGGTTTCACCATACTTCACCACGCTGGTCCATGTGGGTGTGTAGGGTTAACCATACTTCACCACGCTGGTCCATGTGGGTGGGTAGGATTCACCATACTTCACCACGCTGGTCCATGTGGGTGGGTAGGATTCACCATACTTCACCACGCTGGTCCATGTGGGTGTGTAGGATTCACCATACTTCGCCACGCTGGTCCATGTGGGTGTGTAGGATTCACCATACTTCACCACGCTGGTCCATGTGGTGGGTAGGATTCACCATACTTCACCACGCTGGTCCATGTGGGTGGGTAGGATTCACCATACTTCACCACGCTGGTCCATGTGGGTGTGTAGGATTCACCATACTTCACCACGCTGGTCCATGTGGGTGTGTAGGATTCACCATACTTCACCACGCTGGTCCATGTGGGTGTGTAGGATTCACCATACTTCACCACGCTGGTCCATGTGGTGGGTAGGATTCACCATACTTCACCACGCTGGTCCATGTGGGTGTGTAGGATTCACCATACTTCACCACGCTGGTCCATGTGGGTGTGTAGGATTCACCATACTTCACCACGCTGGTCCATGTGGGTGTGTAGGATTCACCATACTTCGCCACGCTGGTCCATGTGGTGGGTAGGATTCACCATACTTCACCACGCTGGTCCATGTGGGTGTGTAGGATTCACCATACTTCACCACGCTGGTCCATGTGGTGGGTAGGATTCACCATACTTCACCACGCTGGTCCATGTGGGTGTGTAGGATTCACCATACTTCACCACGCTGGTCCATGTGGGTGGGTAGGATTCACCATACTTCACCACGCTGGTCCATGTGGTGTGTAGGATTCACCATACTTCACCACGCTGGTCCATGTGGTGGGTAGGCTTCACCATACTTCACCACGCTGGTCCATGTGGTGTGTAGGATTCACCATACTTCACCACGCTGGTCCATGTGGGTGTGTAGGATTCACCATACTTCACCACGCTGGTCCCTGTGGGAGGGTAGGCTTCACCATACTTCACCACGCAGGCCACGCGGCCGCGACTCCTCTGCGCTTTAACGTCCGATCGCAATCGACTCCGTGTACGACTTTTAACACCGCGCGAATTCGCCGAACAACCATTGCCAAATGGTTCAATTGTAATTCCTCCAAGCCTAAAAATGTTGGTCCGAAGGCCGCACGCAGAGCGACGTCGGAGATTAGCGGGAACGGGGGTGGGGGGGGGTCCCAGTGGTCTCCCCGGGGGCACCGGGGCCCCGCCGGGGGTTGGGAGGCCACCGGGCCGCTACCTGCAGCTCGCAGCCGCGCTGGTAGTGGCGGCACTGGCCCGCGCTGCGCGCCATGCCCACCGCGGCCCCGTCTCCACGTGCACCGGGAGGCGCCTCCTTCCTCGGCCTCGCCTGGAAGGGACGCGGAGATGGGGGCCGCCTGCCCGGGCAGCCCGGGCAGCCCGGCCCGGAGCGCCCCCTGGCGACCGGGTCGTGCTACTGAGTAGCGACTCTCAATGATTACACTGCGTTGTTATTCTACTCCGTTCTCGCGGACCATGACGGCGATTGATCGCAATGCGTGCAGGAGCTGAATGTCAATGTCGAGGTCTACGAGCCCCGGGGCCACAGCGGGTTGCTGGATGGTCCGTAGTTTGTGTTGCATGGCCACAATCGCACTGCTGTGGCTCGTCTTTAATCTATATCTGCGTATCTATGGGTATCACGATATGTTTTGAGTCTCTACGGGTCTCTGTGTATCACCATGAGTCTATGTGCATGTATATCGATGGGTTGCGGTATTGTCCGTAGTTTGTGTTGCATGGCCACAATCGCACTGCCGTGGCTCCTGTCTTTCATTTTCAACTTATGAAGAAGTTGCTGCGGTTCTGATGCGGATGACGGTTCCGTTAACAGTGTGTAGCAGGAGGAATGGCAAAGCGAGGAGGCGCGATGATGACAGTGCTTGCGTCTGGAACGAGGAGTTTATTCTGGAAGTCCGCGCTCTTCCACTCTGTTGGCCAGCAGCGTGAACCCACAGGGTGAGATTCTAGGGTGGTGACAGCAGCAGCAGCGTGAACCCACAGGGTGAGATTCTAGGGTGGCAGCAGCAGCATGAACCCACAGGGTGAGATTCTAGGGTGGTGACAGCAGCAGCAGCGTGAACCAACAGGGTGAGATTCTAGGGTGGCAGCAGCAGCATGAACCCACAGGGTGAGATTCTAGGGTGGCAGCAGCAGCGTGAACCAACAGGGTGAGATTCTAGGGTGGCAGCAGCAGCGTGAACCCACAGGGTGAGATTCTAGGGTGGTGACAGCAGCATGAACCCACAGGGTGAGATTCTAGGGTGGCAGCAGCAGCATGAACCCACAGGGTGAGATTCTAGGGTGGTGGCAGCAGCAGCAGCGTGAACCCACAGGGTGAGATTCTAGGGTGGCAGCAGCAGCAGCGTGAACCCACAGGGTGAGATTCTAGGGTGGTGACAGCAGCAGCATGAACCCACAGGGTGAGATTCTAGGGTGGTGGCAGCAGCAGCACGAACCCACAGGGTGAGATTCTAGGGTGGTGGCAGCAGCAGCAGCGTGAACCCACAGGGTGAGATTCTAGGGTGGTGGCAGCAGCAGCACGAACCCACAGGGTGAGATTCTAGGGTGGTGGCAGCAGCAGCACGAACCCACAGGGTGAGATTCTAGGGTGGTGGCAGCAGCAGCACGAACCCACAGGGTGAGATTCTAGGGTGGTGGCAGCAGCAGCACGAACCCACAGGGTGAGATTCTAGGGTGGTGGCAGCAGCAGCACGAACCCACAGGGTGAGATTCTAGGGTGGTGGCAGCAGCAGCACGAACCCACAGGGTGAGATTCTAGGGTGGTGGCAGCAGCAGCAGCGTGAACCCACAGGGTGAGATTCTAGGGTGGTGGCAGCAGCAGCACGAACCCACAGGGTGAGATTCTAGGGTGGTGGCAGCAGCAGCACGAACCCACAGGGTGAGATTCTAGGGTGGTGGCAGCAGCAGCACGAACCCACAGGGTGAGATTCTAGGGTGGTGGCAGCAGCAGCACGAACCCACAGGGTGAGATTCTAGGGTGGTGGCAGCAGCAGCACGAACCCACAGGGTGAGATTCTAGGGTGGTGGCAGCAGCAGCACGAACCCACAGGGTGAGATTCTAGGGTGGTGGCAGCAGCAGCACGAACCCACAGGGTCAGATTCTAGGGTGGTGGCAGCAGCAGCAGCACGGACCCAGAAAGAACAACTCTCCACTCGAGTAGTCGGCGGCGAGGGACATTGTTGAGGTCTTGGTTGACGATGGTTGTAGGCGGTTGTCATTGGCAAGAACGTGTGATCTCCCTTGTCGCGGGTCGCACGATGTCTCTCTCTGGGGTGATTTGGTGGCAGAATGTTCGCCGGAACGGGGGGCCAAGGGGTTGGTGTTCGTTTCAGTGCTCCGAGTGTGATGCGCATCGCGTTATCTGATGGTGCATCTGGCAGTGTTGTGTAGAGATCCGGGGCCGGGCTGGAGCCCAGTGACTCCGAGTGGATCAGCGAGAGGGCGACAGTTCTCAGCACAACAGTGGAGGCGCCGCCGGGTCGTTCCTGCACGCTTCTGCAACAGGACGAGTTTTTTGGAATTGGTCTTTTCTCAGATTTGTTGTTTGCGGCGCTTGAAGGCCATGCGTATATTCACGATGATCTCTCGCATTGCCTAACAGCGAACATAACATCAACTCAACGCATTCGTCAATGACATTCATGAAATTCACGACACGCCGACTACTATCTATTTTCTTTAAAGCCACGCAGTGATATTGACGAATATTGAGTTAACCGTGCTTGTGCACCACTGCCGACGGCGCAGCAGCAGCAGCAGCATCGGCACCACATTCATTGTTTAAATGCCTGAATGTTTGTCACAGACTAAATAATGATACCGATGATGATTCTGTTGCTGCTACCGATGATGATACTAATGATGATTCCGATGATGATGCTACTCCTAACTATGGTTGATAATGATAATGGTTATGATTCTGTTGTTTGTGTTCCGAATGGTGATGACAACGCTACTTTAGCTGCTGCTGATGCTGCTGCTGATGCTGCTGATGCTGCTGCTGATGCTGCTGCTGATGCTGCTGAGCCCAGCTGGGTGTCCATTCTCAGCTCGGCGAGATCAGAGGCGGCTGAGCGGGGGAAGGGAGGAGGGGAGGGGTGTTGGGGGATTCAAGGTGGGGGGAGGGGTTGGTGGACAGATTTCGGGACGGATCAATGGTGTGTATGTCGAGTCCGTCTTAAAAGAGTGGCTGGTGCGGTGTGTAAACATCGGCACTATGGAGACAAAGGCGGTCGGGCGTGTTGCTGGCAACAGATCCCCCCCCCACCTCGTGTCATCCTAAATAGGTGCTTGCTAACAGCACTTTCCCCAACAGTCTGTTAAGGCTATACGAAGGATAATTTATCTTTGCATGTGTGTGTGTGTATATCCTTATGTGTCTGTAAAAGTTTATACGCGACTACGTGTGCCTATATTGTAAATGTGTGAGAATATGATTGTTAGTTTAACACGGAGGCTTTCGCGACCAATGCTATTTACACGGGCATATGCACCTGCCTGTGTGTGTGGGGAGCGGTGGCGCTGCGGTTAGCACGATGCGCGGCAAACACAGCCTCCTGAATTAGAGTCTCGCCCACAGCAAGCACCAGTGACAATCATCTGAACCGGTCCCGGGCCTGCCTGAGATCGACTCAGCCTCAAATGAGTAGCTGGTGCAATGTGTAAGCATCGCCACTCGGGAAACAAAGACGACCGGGCGTGGTTCTGGCCACCCACTCCCTGGTGTGCCATGCCGGCCTTCATAGGTGCTACTCGCTAACAGCACTTGCCCCAACAGTCTGTGGAGGCTATATGGGGGATCTTCGTCTTTGCATGTGTGTGGAGCCGCAGGACGGGATGAGCCCCTTATTTATCCGCTCCTTTTGTCGCAGCTATAGCTGTGGGGGCAGCAGCACAATCGGATTAGTGATGTGTGCATCTCCGCAGCGCACGCGTGTGGGGCGACGGGGCAGCGAATGTGGCTGGGGGGAGTTTGGCGGCAGGAGGGTGGGGGGGGGGGAGTAAGAGGGGGAGGCGGGGAGGGCGAGAGAAGGAGGGGACACGGTCTTCAGATCTCTCCTTAAACCCCCGGGGGAGCGCGCCCAACGCGTGCCGAACCGCGGGGGGCGGTGGGGGTGGGGGGCTCGGGATGGCAGCAGCAGCAGCAGCAGGAGGAGGAGGAGAGAGGGTCTCAGCCGGATCCTGACAAACATCAAACTTTTTTTTCTCTCCCCCTCCGACAGCGAGCACGTGACGTGCCTCCACTCACTCATCCGCCCCCCACTCACCCACTCGCTCGCTCACTCCTCGTCGACACTCCCACAGCCCCCGATGGAAGCTTTCACACACACCCAGCCCCCCTCACAGCGACCCTCAGCTACCCCCACGCGAGCCCATTCATGGCTGTAAAATGCGCTTCATCTAGCCCCTGTTTCGGTGATTGAATCCTGATCGAATTATCCGACTTCCCGGATTCTTTTGCCCGCGTGGCTGGGGAGGAGGAGGAGGGGGGCACATATGCCGCACGGACCCAGCGCGCCCTTCCTCCACACGTGTACACACACGCGCGTGTACACACACACGCGTGTACACACACACGCGTGTACACACACGCGCGTGTACACACACACGCGTGTACACACACACGCGTGTACTCAGACAAAGATCCCAATCCCCTCCTCCTGTCGTCACGCGATCCCTTAGACTGCCAGGGTGAGTGACACCCACGCACAAAGACAAAGGTCCCCCGCTTCAGCCTTCACAGACTGCTGGGGCAAATGTTGTTAGCGAGTAGCACCTATGAAGGCCGGCACGACCGCCTATGTCTCCGGAGTGGCGATGTTTACACATAATTTAAGGCTGAGTCGACTTAAGGAAACCCAGCACTGGTTCAGATAATCGTCACTGATGCTGACCGTCTGCGGGAATCGACCTCGGGTCGCTGCACTACCGCTCCGGACTATACATATATATACATATATATATACACGCACACACCGTTTAACAACACACAACTGCAGGTGTGCATTACATGCACATAATTTATGCGACACAACCACCAGTTAAGCAAAACTGCACCATGATCATTTTGACGGAGGCTTCGCAACCACCAATACATTGAGACAAAATGCTGCCAACCGACCGGGTAGCAGTGAGACAAAGACACACGACTGGAGACCGGTTTCGTTGATATTAGGATTCATCAGTTATATTACATAATGAACGCTCACCACTGTCACCCGCCTCTTGGAGCCTCGTGTATGGGCGGGAGAAAGATTTTATCTTTGCCCTATGGGGAACCCATCAACACGTGGCGAATGGCGACTATTATTGGGATCTGCATGCAAACGACGACAAAACACCCACCACGTCATATAACAGTCGTTCTGGCCAAGAGCTACCACCAACTACCTTTGTCTCCGAAGGGCTGATGTATGGATTTTTAACTTCTTTCGCACCGTACGTAGACAACCGCGCTAATCGGGAGGTGGTCTATAGTGCGCACGACGCACCAATTTAACGCTGAGTCGACATTTAATCGAGTTAGTTCGAGATACCAGGACCCGGACTCAAGTCACTCTGGGATCGGAGCGCAATGCTCAAACCGCAACGCCACCACTCTCCCTGACTTACACACACAACGCTATTAACAACACTCGTGCCTCATTAAGTCGTGGTGATGTCACCACAGCGCTTGTGTCAGGCTAGGTGTACTTTGATGCCACGTGAAGTGTAAAACAACTTTCTGGCAGGAGGTGACGGGACTGACCCAGGTGCCATGGGTTGACTGACTGATATGACTGGCAGATAGACCACCTGTACTCCCCACTATGCCAACGTGCTGTGTTTTAGTCACCCGGCGCTCCGCTCGTTGTTGTGAGCGTCGCTCCTCTGTCCTCCGTTATTCCTGGAGGGCGACTGCCTCCAAATGCCCAGTCGCGTTCTTCACGAGGCCGATATTGACACCGCTGGTATCAGTCATCAGCAAGTCCACTCGGCTACACATCCTCCTGTACCACATCAGTACATCCATTCCCAAGCCCGTACAGCGCCTATTTAGCCCCCTCTATCCGACCAAGCAGAAACTGTTTGGGCATGCAATGGCTGGGCATGCAGGCTACATGACCTAGCCAACGCAGCCTCGCCTGCCGGAAGAGCTCACAGGTGATGGAGCTGTGCCCAGATCTACCTAGGATATTCGAGCTTTTCACACAATCCAGCCGGGTTAAACCCGGGATGGATCAGAGGCAGGATTACAGGACTGCATTGCCAGTGCTATAATTACAGCAGCCACGTTCGCAACTTCTGGCAAACCCAGCCCTTGCTCCATAGTTGTTTATGTAATGTTTTGTAAACCATTAGCAAAGTCTGTCACGAGACGAAGACATTCCTGCCTGGAGCTCTCGCAGAGCGCAGCGCATCATCTCGTGGGCAAGGGGACGTCTTCTGGAAGATGATGTCACGTGACTTCTTCTGAGATCCCTTAACTTGCCTCTCGTCCACACTCCTCGCAGTAATCGTGAGCGTCGTTCATCATCATCATCAATTCTATTAGGTCAGATCGCGTGTAGGTAGCAATGTGAATCTCTTAATTATAACCCTCCATCACCCGACAGAGCCAATTCAATTAACGTTTCGCGTCGGCAAATGTGCCAACAGATTTGGGTTTTCAGCAAAACGCGATGAGGATGAAGGTTAAAAAGCCCGCAGGATTTTGACAATATTGTACGACGTTTCGCTGGAGCCTACAACTCGCATCAACAGGCGCTCACAAAACCCTCAGCTCCCCCGTCACGGAGCTCACTGACCAGGACGAGCGTGCAGGTGAACCGGTGACATATCTCGAGCTGATTGCTGATTGATTGGTTTTGATTTTCAGTTTAGATGAGTGCCATTAAGGTGAATGTATTTCGTGGTTGGTGAGAATTGGCTCTCAGTAAGTATGTTCACGCTGAGCGGATAAACTGCGTGCTCATGTGTCGCCGTATCGACACGGCTCTCGCTGCAGCGACTCACGGGCCCTGCGATGGAGATGCCTGTCACGTGACAACCAATGCACACGTGTTTACAACGCAGGGCTAACACAAGTCGTATTGAAGTGACGCATCACGTTTAATGTGATGCACTTCGAGTGTATTAACTCGCTACAGTTGAGAACCCGGTTTAGCCTCAACTCACTCTGTGTGTGTGTCTACGGGTCTCTCCGTTAGTCTATTGGTCTATGTATGAGTCTACGGGTCTCTGTGTAAGGTCTCATATCCACGTGGCACGACCTCTCCCCTCAAAGGTCGGAGTTCAGGTCAAGGTCACAGCGCTACCACAAGGGTCAGGATACAAGTCAAGGTCACAGCGCTACTACAAGATGCAGGGTACGGGTCAAGTTCACAGCGCTACTACAAGGGTCAAGGTACAGGTCAAGTTCACAGCGCTACTACAAGAGGCAGGGTACAGGTCAAGTTCACAGCGCTACTACAAGGGGCAGGGTACAGGTCAAGGTCACAGCGCTACTACAAGGGTCAAGGTACAGGTCAAGTTCACAGCGCTACTACAAGGGGCAGGGTACAGGTCAAGTTCACAGCGCTACTACAAGGGGCAGGGTACAGGTCAAGGTCACAGCGCTACTACAAGGGTCAAGGTACAGGTCAAGTTCACAGCGCTACTACAAGGGGCAGGGTACAGGTCAAGTTCACAGCGCTACTACGAGGGGCAGGGTACAGGTCAAGTTCACAGCGCTACTACAAGAGGCAGGGTACAGGTCAAGGTCACATCACTACTACAAGGGGCAGGGTACGGGTCAAGTTCACAGCGCTACTACAAGGGGCAGGGTACAGGTCAAGTTCACAGCGCTACTACAAGGGGCAGGGTACAGGTCAAGGTCACAGCGCTACTACGAGGGGCAGGGTACAGGTCAAGTTCACAGCGCTACTACAAGAGGCAGGGTACAGGTCAAGGTCACATCACTACTACAAGAGGCAGGGTACAGGTCAAGGTCACAGCGCTACCACAGGAAGCCCTGTCGATGGCCGAAGGGGCGAGAGAAGCGGGGTCGAGTCGGGGGTGTGGAGGAGAGTGGACGTAGAGAGGAGTCGAGTGGAGACAGCATTTCATTTATTTTTAGTCAAAGGTCGAGGGAGCGAGGTGGGGGTAGCCCACAGGGGGAATGGTACCAACGATGGGTGCAGGGACACAAGCAGACGGGGATATCTTGATAGGATGACACTGGAACATCGCGACAGGTGGACACAGGGCTACGGGGACACAGGTGTGATGGTCAGGTGGCACAAGGGGTGTGTAAGGGGTTGCGGTGACACGAGGAACGAGATGGTGCAGTGGTGCGGGGTAAGGAACACTGAAGACACGGGGACACGGGGGCAGCACCTGCGGGTAGAATCTCGCGGGGGGGGGGCGGGACGAGTTACGAGGCGCACCTGCCAGGCACGTGCGCGTGTTTGTCCGTGTGCGTGCCTGCGCGTGTGTGCGTGTGTGTTTGTGTGTTCGTGTACGCGCGTGTGTGTGTGTTTGTGTACGTGCGTGTGTGCGTGTGTGTGTGCGTGTGTTTTGTGTACGTGTGTGTGTGTGCGTGCGTGTTTGTGTACGTATGTGTGTGTGTGCGTGTGTGCGTGTGTGTGTACGTGTGTGTGTGTGTGTGTACGTGTGTGCGTGGGGAGCGGTAGTGTAGCAGTTCGCGCGCTCCCCTCCTAAACCGGCGACCCGAGTCCGACTCTCGCTCACGGCCAACACCAGCGACGATTATCTGAACCAGTCCCGGGCCTCCCCTTGGTCAACTTAGCCACAAATGAGTTCCTGGTGCGATGCGTAAAAAACATCGCCATTAGGGAGTCGAAAGCAGCCGTGCGTGGTGCTGGCCACCCACCCCCTCGTGTGCCGTGCCGGCCTTCATAGGTGCTGCTCGATAACAGCACTTGCCCCAGCAGTCTGTTTAAGGCTATACGGGGAATCTGTGCCTTTGTCTCTTACGTGTGCCTGTGATTATATGTGTGTTTGTTTACGTCGGTTGTAAATTCACTATTCAGTGCGCACTCGTATGTACGTATGTCAGTGTGTTTGTGCGTGCGCCTGTGTGTGATTTAGTGTTTGAGCGCGTGTGTGCGTGTGTGTTTAAGTAGGTTGTAAATTAACTATTTATTAGGCGCGTGTGTGTATGTGTGTCGGGGTGTTTGCTCCTGAGTGCGTCTGTGTGTATCTTACGCGTGTGTGTATGTGTGTCGGGGTGAGTGCGTCTGTGTGTATCTTACGCGTGTGTGTATGTGAGTCGAGGTGAGTGCGTCTGTGTGTATCTTACGCGTGTGTGTATGTGAGTCGAGGTGAGTGCGTCTGTGTGTATCTTACGCGTGTGTGTATGTGAGTCGGGGTGAGTGCGTCTGTGTGTATCTTACGCGTGTGTGTATGTGAGTCGAGGTGAGTGCGTCTGTGTGTATCTTATGCGTGTGTGTATGTGAGTCGAGGTCAGTGCGTCTGTGTGTATCTTACGCGTGTGTGTATGTGAGTCGAGGTGAGTGCGTCTGTGTGTATCTTACGCGTGTGTGTATGTGAGTCGAGGTGAGTGCATCTGTGTGTATCTTACGCGTGTGCGTGAGTTGGGAGAGCGGCAGTGTAGCGGTGGGAGCGCTGCGCGATGATCCCGGCGACCGGAGTTTGATTCCCGCTCACGGCCAACATCAGTGATGATCGTCTGAGCCGGGCATGGGCCTCCCCTAGGTCGACTCAGCTTAAAATTAGTACCTGGTGCGCTGTGTATAATTATCGCCATTGGGGAGACAAAGGCGGTCGGGCTTGGTGTTGTCCACCCACCCTCTCGTGTACCGTGCCGGCCTTCATAGGTGCTACTCGCTAACATCACTTGTCCCAACAGTCTGTGGAGGCTATATGGGGGATCTTTGTCTTTGTAGGGTGTTCGTGCGTGGACGTGGCAGAACGGTGGCGCTGTGGTTAGCGCACTGCGCAACGAACTCGGCGCCCCGAGCTCAATTCCCACTCACGGCCAACACCGGTGACAAATATCTGAAGCGGTCCTGATCCTCCCCTAGGTCGACTCAGCCTCAAATGAGTACCTGGTGTGATGTGTAAACATCGCCACTATGGAGACAAATGCGGCTGTGCGTGGTGCCGGCCACCTACCTCGTCGTGTTCCGTGGCAGCACTTGCACCAACAGTCTGTCAAGGCTACACGGGGCATCTTTATCTTTGTTGTGGGTCGCGTGGCGAGTCGCGTTTTGTGTGTAAGTTGAACTTCATACGGAGCCAACCGCGCGAATCGGAGGTGCGGGGGAAGGACAACAAACTAAACACAAGAAGCAGTCATAAATAAAGTATCGATTTAGATTTAAAAGTGCATAGCTCCAATGGCTTCCTGATATCGGAAGGAAAAGCGTTCCAGACGGCCGCAGAAGCGCATCTGAAAGCGCGCGATGCGGTTACCATCTTTGTTTGATGGCCAGCCATTGTACATGCTGGTGTTTTATGTTTAGCTTACACACGTTATATATGACACATATCATAAATTATTGCTACACAATGGAAGGCGGGAGGTGTGGATCGTGGGGTGAGCAGGGCTGAGGGGAGGGGGTCTCTGTCTCGCGTGTGAGCGCGCGCGAGTCCGCGAGTGAACTTTGCGTAAAAGCCGCGCCACGGCTGCTCGCGGCGCGGCCTCACCCAGTGTGCCCCATGCGCATCGCAGTGCGCATCATCATCATCATCATCCCTCATTGCATTAGTGGCGCAGCTATCGCGTGTGCAAGCGCTGCAACTACCCCGGGACCCCAGGAAACGGAGGTGGTTCCAATGGAACGGGGCTGAGAAGGGTGGGAAATGGAACAGGAAGCCCCCAATGATTTCCCTCGCACCAGGACCGTGCCAAGCGCGCGACTCCGCTGCTCCTCTTCCTCCTGGTGCCTCTCCATTATTCTCGTTTGAGCGCGTGTGTACGTGCGTGTCTGTCTGTACGTGTCTGTGTGTGCATGTGCGCGCCTTTTCCTGTCTGTGCGTTTGTGTGCTTGTGCGCGCTCGACGGAGTGTGCGTGTGCGCATGCATCGCGCGCGCGCGTGTGAGTCATTCTCCTTGCGTGATACTCTGTCTCTCGAGTTGTCTCTGCAGGGTATATGTGTGTTCACGTATCTGCGCGTGTGTCTCCTGTGTATGTCTGTCCTGTGTGTGTCGCGCTCGCTCGCTCGCTCTGATATGGCCGCGCGCGCGCATGGGAAGTGCGTGCGCGTGTGTGTGAACACAAGGCGCACTCGCTCCGAAGTGGGGCCATATGGCGCTCGCCCGCTCGCTCGCTCTCTCTCTGAAACGGCGCTCATAATAAAATACATGCAACAAACAAAAAGCGATTGGGTACACACACACGGACACCCACAGGCACACACACGCGTACAACACACGGGCGGGCACACACACAGGGGCGCGCACGAGCACTAGAGACGCACGCTTCTCGGCACCCGCCCCCTCCTCCCACCACCGCGAAGATAAGGGCCGCGGCAACGTCTGCCTCCACACCTGGACCCTTTCGGAACCCGTACACGAAGGGGGCGATAAGCCCCGGACTCCAGAAGGCCCCTTCGTGCACCGCGACCTCGTGTCCCGCGCGCACGGCGCAGCCCCCCACCAAAACCCCTCCCCCCTCGCCCCCCCCCCTCGCCCCGTGTTTGGCGGCGCGTGGTGGGGCTCCACGCAGACCCCCTTCGGGGCTTCACCATCGCCTTTCGCCTCGGGAGTACCCCCTGACCACGTACGGACCCGAGAACGCAACCTCCGGGTGGTGCGCAGGGGGGCTGGGGCGACGGGGGTCCCTGCGCGGCGCTTCTCCGACGAGGGCCGATTCTGTTCCCGGGGCGCGCGCGGCTCTGGGGGGTCGTGGTGGTGGCCCGGCTGCTGGGGGGTAGCTGTGAACCTGACCCCTCGCAGCCCGAGAAAGGGGTATGGACAAGGGGGTAAAGGGACGAGGGGGGAAGGGGGGGGGTGGGGGGTTGGGTTGGGGGGGGGGGTCTGTCCGCGCCTCGTGCCGCACGGAGTCATCGCGCGCTGCGCGGTCGCGGAAGCGCCTTTATAATTATTTCAGCGAAACCGCGCGGGCCAGGTGGGGTTTTTCTTCGCCTCTCCAGCTTTTGTTTGAAGGGCATTTGAAGTGGCCATGCAGACTTTCTGGGGGGGTGGAACTCGCGGACTTGAGCCGGGGCCGTCCCCGGCTCCGCCTTGGCCCCTCTCGGCGGAGCCACTCCACCCCCTCCCTGTGCCCGCGCCGCGTGCCGTGCGCGCACGCGTTCCTTTTTTGTATTTTGTGTCGCTTTACAAAGAAATAAAACAAATAACAATAAAACAAAATAAAACAAAAACACGAGAGAATGGCAAAGAAAACGAGAAAGAAGCGAGCGCGGTACGAGTGGGGGTGGTCGTGGGTGGGAGTGAATCGAGAGAGAGGGCGAGAGGCGCAGACACAGAGAGGAGCGCACACGTTTCAAATTCAAGGCCACAATGAGCGAACCTCTCGTGCTACCATATGGCCGTGCGCATTGAGCGCGGAGCGAAACGGGGGAGCAGAGGACCCCGGATTCGCTTCCCCTCCCTCCTCTCCCACCGGGAGGGTTGCGGCGCGCGAGGCCCCGGTCACGGAACGAGGGCGCGCGGGCGCGCGGCCGCGCGGGCGAGCGGGCAGGCCGCGGTGTCCCTCCAAGCCGAGTCGTTCCCGACGGCCTGTTGGTCAGATTAGGGGAACCGTCCATTCAATTCGCTCCCCCCCCACTCCAGCCACGTCGTCATGAGTTTTGCTCTACGATGGTGTTATCATCGCATCGACGTAAACTACCGCGACGCTGCTGACTCCGTACCAAGCCTGCTGCTCGTGCGCTACGGTGGAGTTACAGATTCCGCCCTCGGCGCAATCGGCATTCGAGTCCCCTCGTTGCAGGGAGACTCAGCAATGCCGGCGCTCTCTCCACACCGCTCTCTCCCTCTCTCTCTCTCTCTCTCGGCCGTATTTGGACGTTTCTGGGAGTGTTCGGACACCGACGGCACCCACAGCGGTTGCGCCCCTGCGGAGGTCCCCTCCCTTCCTCGCGGGACAGGGCGACTCGGCTACACCGGCAGGCGCCGTGGCTGTGCAGGGCGCGGGGCTGTACGGGGCGCCGGGTTGTGCAGGGCGCGGGGCGCGGGGCGCTGGCTGGGATGCGCCCGGCCCCTGCGACCGGCTCCTCGCGGGCAGCGTTCACGGGGCTCGCCGGGGACCGCGAGAGATAAGCGAGAGGCAAGGGAGAGGCAAGGGAGAGTCAAGGGAGAGGCAAGGGAGAGGCAAGGGAGAGGCAAGGGAGAGGCAAGGGAGAGAGGGGGAGGGGGAAGAGCGCGTGGCTTTAGAGAGGCCGTGGACTCAGCTGGAAGTCCACTGAGCCGTTGAGTTCTCGCGCCGTCCAATCTCGAAAGTCCCAGATCGATTCCCGGTCGCGGCGGTTCGGAAATGGTTAAATTAACGTCGCCAGCCCTCGCCCCGTGAATGTAATCGGAATATGTCATGGGAGTCACCGGCGGTGGGGTAAAGTGTGGGTATCATTTATTCTGCCAATTAGATTGGTGTGCGTCGAGAGAACACAGGGTGTGCCACCAGGTGTGCCACCAGGTGTGCCACCAGGTGTGCCGCATCGAAGGGGCGGGGGAGTGAGAAGGGGGTTGGGGCGGTAGGGAAGCTGGGGCGGGCGGGGGTCCGGGGCTGTGGTCGAACTTCAGCGTCCAGGGGACCCCGGGCAGGGCGCGACGGGGCCGGTCACACGGAGCGACGCCTTCTGCGTCCGTGCCTCGTTCGAGTCTCGCGCGCCCGCATCACGCCCACGTGGGTGTGACGCGGGTGTGTGGGGAGCGGTGGTGTAGCGGTTAGCGCGATGTGCTTCGAACCCGGCGACCCGAGCTACATTCCCGCTCACGGCTAACACCAGTGACCATTGTCTGAACCTACCTCGGGCCTCCCCTAGGTAGACTCAGCCTCAAATGAGTACCTGGTGCGGTGTGTAAAATCGCAACTGGCGAGACAAAGGTGGTAACGCGTGATTCTGGCCACATCACTTCCCTTGTGCCAGCATTAATAGGTGCTCTTTAACAGCACTTGCCCCAACAGTATGCTCACATTCTGTGCGAAGGGTCTTTTTACGACTATTATTTTATTATTATCACTCGTGGCTACCCAGGAAAGCCTCACTGAGTCGGTCTCGTGGCTAATTTTTAAGCGGGTCCTGCCAAGTTTTCAAAGTAGCAGATGAAACTAAACTCTTTTTTTTTACTAAGTAAGGCCCACTGAGCTATGTAGCTCTGTCCAGAAGCGACCTGGCCACAAATAATAGCTCAACGAAGTGGCTTATCACGTTGGAAATTTATAGCAGTCAAATACTCTAAATGCGTGATGTTGATTCTAAATGTGGAGGGAAAAACCGGAGGACCCAGAGAAAAATCCACGCGGCCACGGGGAAAGAGACACCACAAACTCCAGATATACAGGCGTTAGAGTCGGGGTCGAACCTGCGACCTCAGGTATACCAGGCGAGGTAGTTAACATCTCACCTCAACGAACCATAACCCTATTACGCAAATAATATCCCTAACGTTACGTAAAACTCTAACCCACAATAATAACCTTAACACCCTAACGCCGAACAACACTGATGGTATTCAGGGTACCTCTCATTGTTTAACACTAACCCGAGTTCAAAAACGAACCTCAATCCGCTTATCCCAACACGGATATTCATCCTGACTCCAAGCTTAACTTCAAGCCGAACCTCTAATCCCAAGCCTCACTGAAACGTGAACCCAATACCGAATCGTAACAGCTCGAACTCCGACTTTAACTTTAACCGGGACTCGAACCCTCACGCTAAGCTCGGGAGTGCTGCCCGCTGCTCGCAACTGAAGGATGCGAGTTCAAATCTCGATTGGGGGTCGGCTCAGCCCATCATCCTCCGGCCGCCGCACCCGGGGTCGATAAGGTCGATAAAGTCAGGATTGCTTTGTTGGTAAGTCAACAAAGGGTTGTCCAATGAATAGACTCGCCCCCGCCATATGAATGTGGAATTACTGCACCGGCGTATGGCTGTGAACAGGAGATGCGCACCGCCTCAGTGCTCAAGTGAGCAGGAAATCAACTTCCACGAGCGGCGAACTTAAGCTGAACCCTCAATGGAACCCTAAACACCCCAGCCTACCCCTACCCCCACCCCTACCCCTACCACCACCCTACCCCTACCTCCACCCTACCCCTACCACCACCCCACCCCTACCACCACCCTACCCCTACCACCACCCTACCCCCACCCTACCCCTACCACCACCATACCCCTACCCCTACCACCACCCTACCCCTACCTCCACCCTACCCCTACCACCACCCTACCCCTACCTCCACCCTACGCCTACCACCACCCCTACCACCACCCTACCCCTACCACCACCCCACCCTACCCCTACCCCTACCACCACCATACCCCTACCACCACCCTACCCCTACCTCCACCCTACCCCTACACCCACCCTACCCCTACCACCACCCTACCCCTACCTCCACCGTACCCCTACCACCACCCCACCCCTACCACCACCCTACCCCTACCACCACCCTACCCCCACCCTACCCCTACCACCACCATACCCCTACCACCACCCTACCCCTACCTCCACCCTACCCCTACCTCCACCCTACCCCTACCTCCACCCTACCCCTACCCCTACCACCACCCCACCCCTACCACCACCCTACCCCCACCCTACCCCTACCACCACCATACCCCTACCCCTACCACCACCCTACCCCTACCTCCACCCTACCCCTACCACCACCCTACCTCCACCCTACCCCTACCCCTACCACCACGCGCGCTGCGTGCCTGCTGGGTTTGGCAGCTGGGATCGGGCCGTGCATCTCTGTAGGCAGTGGGTGGGGGGCGATGGAAGTGGTCAGGGTGGCGGTGATCGTGTTGCTCATGATAGCGGTGATGGTGGTGATGATAACAGTAGTTTACAAGAAGCGGTGGTGTAGGTGGTGGTGGTGGTAGGGGTAATAGTTACGATGATGATGATTGCGGTGGTGTAGGGGAAGCGGTTCTGCTGCTGCTGGTTGGGATGCTGATGATGGTGGAGTACTCGACATAGGGTGTGATGATGGCGCTGTGCCACTGCTGGTGATGATGCTGGTGATGATGATGATGGTGGTATTCTTGGAGATGTTGATGACGATCGCGCTGGTGATAGTGGAGAGGGTGGCAGGTTCGTGTAGTTCGGGGAGAGATTTCTGTCCCGGGATGGACCGCGGGGGAGGGCATTGGGAAGACGTTTTCGGGGGTGAGCGTACATATGTGGGGGGGGGGGGGGAAGAAGTGGGGGAGGGAGGGGGGAGCGGGGGGATGGGGGGGAGGGGCATAGGGAGGCAGCAGAGCGTGTCACGCGCTTTGTTTGGCGCGCGCTCCCAAACCCGATGCCCGGAGCGGCTCGCGCGCTTCCATTAATTAGAGACACGCGCGGGGCGGACAGCCCCTCCCCCCCGTCCCCCCGCCCCACCCTCCCACCCTCCCCCCGCCTCCCTGCACTGCGACAATAGGCTAACATTATTATGCTGATAAGATAAAGCATTTGGCACAACAGGGGTGCATGGGGGAGTGAGCGGGGAGCGAATCGGGCGGAGGCGGTGTGTGTGTGGGGGGGGGGTACGGATTGGGATGGCAGGGGTAGTGGAGGGGTTGCGGAGGGGAGAAGGGGACCCCACGGGGATGGTGGCGAGTTGGGGAGGAGGGGGTAGTGGGGGGATGAGTTATCCGCGAGCACGTGTGAAGTGGCGCGCGCACGCGTGCGCGCGCCGGGGGGTAAAGAGGGGCAGGGAGTAGGGGAGTGTGGGGGGGGCGTGGGTTTTTGGAATTGTGAGTGATGGGCAGAAGCGGACGGGCGGGAGGGGGGGTGGTTTGGTGGGGGGTCTGTGGGGGGTGCGCGGTGATTCCGCTGCTAATGCTGTCGCCTCGCGTGCGCGCGCGCCCCGGGTATTTAAGGCGCCCGGTGGAGTCGCGTGCCGCACAGAGAGGAGGAGACGGAGGAGGATAAGAGATCTTGGATCCACGTGACTGAACTCCCCGTCTTGAGCGCCGCCGCAGCAGCACAACTACCGAGGTGAGGAGAGAGACGCGGCGAGACCCCTGTCCCGTGGAGAACCTCTCCGCCTTCACAGCCACGTCTCCCATGCGGCACCTCTCTCTGTCTCTCTGTCTCCCCGTGGCCCTCTCGCCCAGTGAGACAACGCGCTCTGTGATCCGGCGTCTACGTGCGTGGGATCCCCTCTCCTCTACTCAGGAAATCCCTCTCTTCGCGAGACACCTGTCCCAGTGAGACCCCTCTCCCTGTTTTGTTGTTGTTGACATTATGTAACTTCCCACGGCTGTCTGAAGTCCATCCAGTAGTGGTCTGCGAACTCTGTGATGTCAGATCTCTGATGCGGTCTCTTCCGCTGTCTCTCTCTCTCTTTCTCTGCTTCTCTTCTCTCGCGATCTCGACTCCGGAGGCGATGTTGTCTCTCGCCTTTCGTCCGCTCTTCCCACGACGCGTGCTGTCCACTTCCTGGTTGCGTCTTTACCTTGAGCAACTGCAGCCGCAGCATCGCTCACCCCTGGCGTCTTTCCGTATTTCGCAAATCCCCTTACCTCTCTCACTCCCAACACACTTCGTTCCACAGACCTCTCCCTGAGACCTCTTCCCAATCTCGAAACGCTTGTTTCCCACACGACCCCTCTTCTCATGACCCCCATTCCCCATCGAGATCCCTCTACCCATGATCCTTTTCTCTCCCGGCCAAATGCCCCTGCCCCAGATCCATCCCTGCCTCCGAGATGCATGCTCTGCTCTTCATGTTCTCTCTCTAGCTATCCGCGATTCTGCTCGTAGCCCTCCCTGAGATCTCGCTCGAGCCACGCACCTTCATCCCTGCCTGTGCCCCCGCCACGCGCCGCTGACCCCACGTCTCATCTCCCGTCCTCTCCCCCCAGGATGTCTCCCATCACCTTCGGCTACGAGAAGCTCTACGGGCGCGCAGAGTCGAGCCTGGGCAGCGGCTCGGACGACGACAGCAGCAGCAGCAGCAGCCTCTGCGGGGGCTCGATGAGCCTCTCCCCGCACGACTCGCTCGGGCTACTCTCCCCGTGCTCTCCGGGCTTGGCCTGCGACTCGGAGCCACTGAGGCTGCTCACGCCCGAGCGCGAGGACGCCGCGCGGCCTCGCGGGAGGGCGAGAGTGCGCAAGGGGAGGCGCGGGATCGGAGCGGGAGGAGGCGACGTGGGAGTCGGGCTCACGGCGGTTCCGGGGGTCGTGAAGAGGACGCGGAGGATCAAGGCCAACGATCGGGAGCGCAACCGAATGCACAACCTCAACGACGCCCTGGACGCGCTCCGCCGCGTGCTGCCATGCGGTGGCGAAGCGGAGGACCTGGCCTCCATCAGCAGCTCCAGCAGCAGCAGCAGCAGCTCCAGCAGCAGCTCCAGCTCCAGCAGCAGCAGCAGCAGCTCCAGCAGTGGTGCCGGGGGCGACGCGTCCAAGCTGACCAAGATCGAGACGCTGCGCTTCGCCTACAACTACATCTGGGCGCTGACCGAGACTCTGCGGCTCGCCGACTTCGAGCTGATGACCTCCGCGGGGTCGCACGGAGCTGCGGCGGCTGCGGCCCCTCCTGGGGCGACCCCGGCGGGGGGCCCCCTCTGTGGCCCCCCAGGCCTCGATCATGCTCACGGGCACCTGCAGCAGCAGCAGTTTCAGCTGCTGCAGCAGCAGCAGCAGCATCGAGTGGCGATGGCAAGAGCTCTAGAATTCATCTGACCCCCTTGAACTGTCGTCATCACCACCACCATCACCGTCGTCATCAGCTTTGGTCAATCCACTGCTGAATGAGGAAGACCCCCCCCGCCCCGCCCCCATCGCAAACTGACGCCACCAGCGGTCACGATCCTGCGATGCAGTAATCCGCGCCGGCGCCTGCAGAGGGACTCGTCGCATCGCTCCGACTTTACCGGTGGACGTCCTCCCGGGGCGGACGCGGTCCCATTCCTGAACTCGACTCCTTACAGAGACTCAACCAACTTCTCTTTGAGAGGCAGAGCTGGGGAGGGGGGCTGGGGGAGGCTCTCGTCTCTGCCAAACTAAACGTTTCGCTTGGGCGTTCGTCCGTGTCGCCCATACCTCGCCCGTCCTTCCATTGATTCACTATCGCCGGTAATTGCCTTAAAACAGCGCGTTCCTCGATGCGTCGCGCGCGGTGCTAAGCTAACTGCTGGAGACGTCTGTACACGCGCTAGAAGTGTGTTCACCCGCGACTCGCGGAGAGAGTCGGAATATTTGTTTTGTACACACGTATATTTATTTTATTTAGGGCCACGGCCGTCCGGCACGAGCACAGTGCCATGTAAAATGTCCATCGTGGGCGAGCGGGAGCCCACGCGGCCTCGATGCCTCCATCGAGGAGCCCTGCTTGTTTTCTCATCGAGATTGGACGCGGCGACGAGTTCGCGATGCACCTCCTCGCCCTCTCCACACGCGCACTTTGCTCTCTCTCTCGACGAGCCGACGGGGGCCGGGGGGGCGGGGGGGGCGGGGGGGGGGGCAGGGAGGGAGTGGGCGGGTGAGAGATGGGGGATCGGAGATGAGAGACGTGTGGGGAGGGGGGCGGGAGGATGGAGGATCAGAGGGTGGGAGCCTGGGGGGGCTGTGTGTGTGGAGGTGGGGGGCGGCAGGGGGGGGGGTCGTTTAGTCTTTTGTGTGGCGAGCCCGGGAGCGTTGGAGGTTAAAAAGTAATTTGTTGGCGGCGCGCGGCACGGAGGGAGCGTGACCAATCAGCATTGAGAACGAGATTCACAAAGGGACCCCCCCCCTCGGCCCCTCCCCCAGCCCCCCCCAACCCCCGCGCGTCCATCATTCGCTCTACCCCCCCCCCAACACAACCCCTTCTAAAATACACCCCCACCCACCTCCCTCCATCCATCTAACTCCATCCATTTCACCGCATCCACCCCACCCCATCCATCCCACCATCACTTCACGTCTCGCCCCTCCACCCCTTCTCCCATTCTCTCGTCCTCATCCATCCCTCGATCACTCCCCATGCAGACCTCCCATCCATCTCTCTCCATCCCGACTTCTCCCAGCCGTCACTCCACTCTCATCCCGAGTCCCAATCTCTCTCGCGCTCTCTCTCGCTGTCTCTCTCCCGTAGTCTTAGAAGTAACACGACGCCCACTCTCCTCCTCCTCCGTTTCGCCTCCTCTGCCCGGTCCCTCAATTTGTCCGCATTAACCACGCGTCAGCGCCCGTTACCCGGAGCCTGCCCGAGCCGCGCGCGTGCACGCGCGTGTGTGTGCGCGTGTGTGCGTTCGTGTGTGCGCGCGCGTGTGTGCGCGCGCGTGTGTGTGCGCGCGTGTGTGTGTGTGCGTGTATGTGTGCGTGTGTGTGCGTGTGTGTGCGTGTGTGTAGAAAGTTGTAGTGGCTGCGGCTATCGCGCCGAGCCACGAACCCCCGGCTCACGGCCACCAACCCCAGTGACTATTATCTGAACCGGTCCTGGGCCTCCCCTAGGTCGACTCAGCCTTTAAATTAGTACCTAATGTGGTGTAAAAAAATCAGCACTGGGGAGACAAAGGCGGCCGGGCATGGTGCTGGGCATCCACCCCCTCGTGTGCCACGTCGGCCTTCATAGGTGCTCGATAACAGCACTTGCCCAAAATAGTCTGTTAAGGTTGTACGGGGGATCTTTGTCTTTGTGTCCGCGTGGGAGCGTGCACAGCAGTGACCGCCCCGGCGCTCTCAGGCGCTTCCTCTCTCTGCCCCGATGTTTACGTGTAAACATTCCTGAAAGAGACTTCTCGGCCGAAACGTTCACACTTTCACCTATGATGGTGTGACGTGTGAGTATGATGGTTGGAGCACGTGCTGTTGGTGAGCACCTATTAAGGCCAGCTGTTTATAAGAGTGTGTGTGTGTATCTATGTGTATGTGTGTATGTATGAGTGTTGGCGCAGTGGTTAGCGCGCTGCGCTACGAACCCGACCATCCGGGTCCTGTGCCTCCCCTAGGTCGGCTGAGCCTCAAACGATAGCCTGGTGCAATGTGTAAACACCACCACTAGGGAGACAAAGGCGGCCGGGCTTGGTGCTGGCCACCCACCCTTTCGTGTGCCGTGCCGGCCTTCATTAGGTGCTCGCTAACAGCACTTGCCCCAAAAGTCCTTTAAGGCTATACGGGGGATCTTTGTGTGTGTATCTATGTGTGTGTGTAAAGATTCAGAGTTGTATTTTTACACGAAGATGAAGCATTTGTTTAGACGATGACGCTTGTCCGAATGTTGATGCTGTATTTTATTATCTGATCAAATAAGAATTAATTATATTATTAATAATAATAATAAAAAAACATTTTTACACAAAAACTCTTCTCAGTCGTGGCTCCACGTTATTCAAGGGTCAGCGCTGAAAGCGCGGGGAGCAGGTTTTACACCACACACCATACACAACACCACACACCATACACACTACACCATACACAACACCACACACCATACACACTACACTACACACAACAAACACCACACACTACACTATACACACTAAACCACACACAACACCACACACCACACAATACACACTACGCCATACACACTACACCACACACCACACCATACACACTACACCATACACAACACCACACACCACCCTACACACACCACACAAAACACACCACATCACACCGTACGCTCCACATTACACCACATTGCACGCCACACCGCACCAATGCCCCACACACCGCCCCACACACCGCCCCATACAATGTACAGCGCCACAACACGCACTGCACGGTTCGCGAGTCAAAGTCACGGTCGCGATTATTTGAAAATGAGCGCTGTATGTAGCGGCCTCTAGTGGTTGAAGGGAGTTACGTGAACCATTATGTACTACTCAGACGACACAATAATGTCATAAGAAAAACACAAAACGAATGTTCGGTCACGTGTTCATCCATTAAGGTCGCTAGGGGTGCTCAAAGGTCAGAGAGCTGACTGGGACACCGCTGGGCAGCCCGGTCACCAGTGGTTCGCGCAGAGACACACAGAGACCCATAGAGACCCATAGAGACCCATAGACTCACACAGAGACCCATAGAGACCCATAGAGACCCATAGACTCCCATAGAGACCCATAGACTCCCACAGAGACCCATAGACTCCCATAGAGACCCATAGACTCACACAGAGACCCACAGACTCACACAGAGACCCATAGAGACCCATAGAGACCCATAGACTCCCACAGAGACCCATAGACTCCCACAGAGACCCATAGACTCCCATAGAGACCCATAGACTCACACAGAGACCCATAGACTCACACAGAGACCCATAGACTCCCAAAGAGACCAATAGAGACCCATAGACTCCCACAGAGACCCATAGATACCCATAGACTCCCATACAGACCCATAGAGACCCATAGACTCCCACAGAGACCCATAGACTCCCACAGAGACCCATATACTCCCATAGAGACCCATAGACTCACACAGAGACCCATATACTCTCATAGAGAGCAACAGACTCCCTTAGAGATCAGCAGACTCTCATCGAGACCCACAGACTCGGAGACCCATAGACTCCCATAGAGACCCATCAAGTTCCATAGAGACCCTTAGACTCCCATAGACACCCACATACTCGGAGACCCATAGACTCCCATAGACACCCACAGACTCGGAGACCCATAGACTCTCATAGAGACCCACAGACTCGGAGACCCATAGATTGACAAAGACTGAGTTGTGGTGAAGGCGGGTTCTCAAGTGCAATGAGTTGATGGCCACAGCCCGATCACCAGTGGCCGCACTCAATCCCCAGTCACATTAAGTAGCCATGGCAAGACGCCTCCTTGCCATGGTGTCCATCCACATATTTGTTTAAAAGTATTCTTGACACATCCCATCAGTCACGGATAACATCAGTGGCGAGCGGTACCCTAACTGGTTCTGAGTCTTCCCTGTAGGTCGCTTGAGAGATGGAGAGACAAAGGTGTCCGGGCGTTGTCCTGGCCACCCACCCCCTCGTGTGCTGTTCTGGCCTTCATTAGGTGCTCGCTAACAGCACTTGCCCCATTTGTCTGTTAAGGCTATACGGGCGGGGATCTTTGTATGAGTGTGTGTCGCGTCCTTCACGAGCCTCCTCAACAGAGGCCGATCTTGACACCGCTGGTACCGGTCATCTGCAAGTCCACTCAGCTCCACATCCTCCTGTAGCGCATCAGTCCACCTCTTCTCTAGTACGTGCCCGTTTAGCTCCCCCCCCCCCTACTCGGCCAAACAGAAGCTGCTTGGGCATGCGGGCCAAGGCGCTCTCGCCTGTCGAAGGAGCTCACCGAGGGGACTGTGTCCAGATCTTGTGAGCCCCTCACACAATGAACCGGGGATGGTTCGTGGAGACAGGCCCAGCCTCACTGTTTCAAACGGGCACAGATGTTATTTTAGAGGGCTCCAGCATTTTGCAAGCGCAACGAAGGGAGGGTATAGCTGCGGCCGAGAATCCCTGGGAGATTGGTGTGGGGCGAGTGGCCAGGCAGCCGGCTAAAGTTGTCGTGACGATGGCGGTGGTGGTGGTTCACGCTCACAGGTCACGCAGGAGAGGGGGTGCAGGGGGCGGCGGGAGGCGGGGGGAGGTGGATTGGGGGGCCAAGGCCCTCGTTTGTGGCCTGGGGCGGCTGGCGGGGGGTCAGGGGGAGGGGCGGGCGGTGGGATTATTACCCCGCCCGCCCCTCCCCCCTCTCCTCTGTCTCCCTCTCCCCACCTCTCCTCTCCCCTGAGCTCTCCCCGTCTCCCTCTCTTCATTTCTCTCCGACTCAGATTACGTTGTGCATGGGCAGTAACGAGCAGTGCAGACACATCCGCCGTTGTACTGTACCTCTGTGGTGCAACGTAGACGCTCCCCGGCCTTCGCCAACCCGCAGTGACCAGCGTGGGGAAGTATGGACAAATAATCCCCCACGAGCCGCGCGGCGTGGGGAGACCCTCATCCAGCAGTGGATTGACAAAGGGTCTCTGTCTCACTCATCCAACTCTCTTATCTCTCTCCAACTCTCTCCTGTTCGCGTCTCCCCCCACTCTTTCCTAACTTTCCCTCTTTGCTCTCATCATCGTCATCACCACCATCACCATCATCATCAATGAGCCGTGATCAATCCACTGCTGACGAAGGCCTCCCCAAGCCGTCGCCATCTCCCACGACCCTGCGGGGGTAACACTCCACCCAGCGCCTGCCCACACACTCATCTCATCCCTCTCCTCTGCCATCCTCGCGTTGCGCTCGTTGTCCACTCGTCCCGTCTCTCTATCTCTACTCGTCTCTCCCCATGTGACTCGCCCTGCGTGTCTCTCTTTGCCATCTCTCTGCCAACGCTTCCCTTGTACGTATAAATGTTGAACTTCTTTCGCACTGTACGTAGCCAACCGCGCTAATCGGAGGTGCGGGGTAAGGACAACAAACTAGACACAAGAAGCAGTTCTAAAGAAATTCGTTTTCAATTTAGATTTAAAAGTGCATAGCTCCAGTGGCTTCATGATATCGGAAGGAAGAGCGTTCCAGACGGCCGCAGAAGCGCATCTGCAAGCGATGCAGTGACCGTCTTTGTTCGATGGCGACTCAAACGCCGCTGCTGCTGCTGCTGCTGCGAGGATGACCCAAGTGGTGTATGCTCCTTGACGAGATCAGCAAAGTAGTGTGGCTCATTTATCTCCCAACTCTCCCCTTCTCCTATTTCTCTCCGCTCTCTCGCCCATCCCTCGCTCTCTCCCTCCCCTATCCACCCTCCTCCCCCTGTTCCCCCCCGAGCTGCCCCCTCTCTCACTCCCTCCGTCTGCATCGATCTCTCGCTCTCGCTCGGGACAATAGCGCGTGCGGGGCGCGTGTCAAATCGCGTGCGCGTGCACGCGCGTGTGAGGGGGGAGGGGCAGTTCTATTGCAGGAGACACAGACAAAGAACCCTCGTATAGCATTAACAGACTTTTGGGGCAAGTGCTGTGAGCGAACACCTACGAAGGCCTGCACGGCATACGAGGGGGTGGGTGGCCAGCACCAAGCCCGGCCGCCTTTGTCTGTTTGCACATCACACCAGGTATTAATTTGAGGCTGAGTCAACCCAGGGGAGGCCCAGAATCAGTTCAAATAATCGTCAACGGTGTTGGCTGTGAGCAGGAATCGAACCCGGATCGCCAGGTTCGTAACGCCAGCACGCTAAGTGCTCCGCTACCGCTCACCACACACTCACACACCTCGGTGATATCCGATAACCACCCGAACAATGACGCGCTTGTCGACGCAATCCATCACGAGTCTTGCAGTGATATGCGTTGTGGTCGGACGCAATACATTTTCAGAAACAGCGTTACCACCTGGAAGAAAAAAAACCCCTCCAGTACCGGATGAGTGCTTCTAAGCTGCTTGCAGTGGCAGATCGAGACGTCGCGTGCGGGTCGTTCCGAAGCGGGATTGGCCTTCCGTGCGGCCGCGGGGCGTTGCGACTTCAAGTCGCGGGTCGCGTTTGGCCCGCGGGCCGGTGGGTCCCCCAGCCGCGTTCACAAGTAAAGCGACTTCACCTTCATCACTGGATTGGTGCACCGACGCGGTGAGTGACGTCTCGCGCTGTGGGTCTCCACGGTCTGGAGCCGGCTCACGGTCGCACTCAGGGGCTCATTGTCAATAAGAGGAGCGATGGGGGGGGGGGGGAGAAGGGGGCGATGGGAACTCGGCCACACGGACGCCGCAGGGGTCCCTGACCCCCTCTGCCCCCCCCCCACTCCCCATCTCCCTCCTACCTCCTCCCCATTCTCCTCCTCGGCCTCGTCCCATCAGACCCCCCTCACTCATCCCCCTCGCCCCCAGGCTGTGGGTTACGGCTGCAGAACCTCAGTCACTGCCGTAGCGGGCAGCACAAACACAACGCACGCGTATCCTACAGGCGTCACATATATACATGCATGTAACATGCAGACACATGTTACACATGCAACACACACGCACCACATAAACACATCGCTCAGTCAGTAGATATTTACGTTAAACTCATCAATAGCGGGGTCTGGGAGCTCTCTGCATGAACAATACATATTACACGCGATTTACCAACACTCAAAATATATACAATATATTACATTGTTTTTAAATTAACAAAACAGAGGATGCACCTTGAATGGTAATGTAATTTACGTCCAATAAAAAACTTATTTTATAATCGACTTAAGATAATGAACGTATTTTTTTTTCTTTAGAAGGTCGTGATGAGATTTTTTTAAATATATAAATACAGGCAGACCTCGTTTGGCGCTCAAGATGCGTTCCTGGAGCGGTGAACACGATAACGAATCAGCGTTCTGTGGGGTCGCGCTAAGCGAGGTTTGTCTGTACAGTATATTTAATGTGAAGGTGGGGTGCGGGGCAAATTAAATAAGGGGTGTGGATTACAATTCAGAGCGTTTACTCATTTCACTACTAAACTCTGACGGAACGTACCAGCCGTGCAGACACCACAACCCCCCCCTCCTGCCCCCGAGCTTGCCTCGTCGATGTGCGACTGGAGCGCTGCAGATGGACTGAACAAGAGGTGTTGGGGGAAAGGGCGGAGGAGGTTAACGAACATTACAATTTTGATTTTAAGCTTTCGTGACTGCAGGGATTCATATTCTTGATTCTTTCGGTAAAGTCACGTAAAAGGGAAACAATAAAATAATAAAACAATAAAATTATCACGACGTTTCGATTGCAACACAAGCAATCATTATCAAATTTTTTCGCAGTGGTTTTCACACCTGATGATGATTGCTTGTGTTGCAATCGAAACGTCGTGACAATTTTATTGTTTTATATTTTTTATTATTTTATTGTTTCCCTTCTACGCGACTTTACCGAAAGAACCAAGAATACGAGCATTACAATGCGCGTGGTCAATGCAGACTTGATGCTGTGAGAGAGGTGTCGACTTGGTGTTTGAACATCTGAACATCATCTCCTGTATTTTTGCCCGACAGGATGAAGCCTATTCTTTTTTTTTCATCTTCATACCGGCAAAAAGGGTCCCGTAGATATTAACATTCTTGCCCGATGAAGCTGATTGTAATTATCAGCGAAACGCCGTACTCAAATAAAAAAAATGCTGTTGATTCTCTCTTCAGCACACCGGTGGGCTAAATAAGTTAATTATTTTGTCCTTTGAAAAACGTGATACATTATTTACTGTTTGGCCGTGTCGGGTGGTGGAGGGTTACGACACATTTATAAATAACGCGATCTGACCCAAAAACCTTTATTATGCTCGGAGAGAATTCAAGAAACTTGCCTCCACTGTTTCATCTGCAGAGCCGGAGGGTCGAATTGGGCCGGCGACGCTTGGCATGCAAGTCCCGCGTGCACCACGACAGCTACCCCCATAGGTGTCGTAGGAAGATGATGCTGATAATGAGGATGAATATTGGATAATGATGAGAGTGATGGTTAGGGTTCGATTATGGTTATTGTACAATCATAGTGCGGAGGAGGCTCGTGAAGGACGCTGCTGGGCAGCTGGAGGCAGTCGCCCGCCAACAATCGCGGAGGGCGGAGGAGCGACGCTCACAACAACGAGCGGAGCGCCGGGCGACTAAACGCAGCAAGTTGGCACAGTGGGCAGCACAGTCGGTGGTGCATCTGCCGGTAATCTCAGTCAGTCAACCCCTGGCACCTGCTGGGTCTGTCCCGTGACCTCCTGTCAGCGAGCCTTCGACACTTCACGTGGTCTCAAGATGCACCTTGCCTGGCACAATCGCAGTGGTGACTTCACCTACACTTAGTGGCGAACGGCAGTTGTTGTTGTTGCTGTTATAGTGATGGTGACGTTGGACAGGGGATGAAGATGATGATGGAGACAGCGCGGTGATAATGATGATAATAACAATGATGGACATTGCGTGGTGGTGGTTATGATGATGGAGACAGCGCGGTGATAATGATGATAACGATGATGGACATTGTGTGGTGGTGGTAGTGATTTGAGGACATGACAGCCAGCGGTAGCGCTCGCGGGGGGCACGCAGTGTTGACAAAAGGCGCCGCGCCCTGCCGAGCGAGGCGACGAATCCAGCCCAGACGCCCTTCAACCACACACACTGACACAGACAAAGATCCCCGTGTAGCCTATAACACACTGCTGGGGCAAGTGCTGTTAGTGAGCACCTATGAAGGCCGACACCGCACACGAGGGGCTAGGTGGCCAGTACCACGCCCGGCCGCCTTTGTAGCCCCAGTGGCGATGTTTACACACCGCACCAGGTACTCATTTGAGGCTGAGTCGACCTAGGATCGATTCAGATAATCGTCACTGGTGGTGGCCGCGTAGCGGGAATCGACTTCGGGTCGCCGGGCTTTGTAGCGCAGCGCGCTAACCACTACACGACCGCTCCCCATCTCATATACACACAGACACACAGGGACACGCAGATTGACACACAAAGACACGCACACCAAATCAACCTGCAAACACACAGACACACAGAAACAACAGAGGCACACACAACACACACAGAACAACGCACACAACAACGCACACGACACACAAACACAACACACACAACAAAACACATACAACAACACACACAACACACACGACACACACACACAACACACACAACAAAACACACATACAACAACACACACAGTGACAGATATAGACCCCGCACACAATCACACGACACACACAATAACACACACAACACACACGCGACACACACAACACACACGACACACACAACACAGACAACAACACACACACAACACAGACAACAACACACACAACAACAACACACACAACAACGACACACACACAACAACGACACACACAGAGACAGACGCAACCTCAGCCAGCCCGGGGCAACACATCGCTTCGTGTGCAGCAGGACACCACCGGGGGGGGGGAAGACACAGGAAGTGGCGCAAACAACAACAACAACCACGGACACGTGGGTGCCCACTTGTGGCGACGCACGCGGTGCGAGACGGAGACTGAGTGTCATCATCAGCATCACCATTATCATCATCAGCCATGATCTATCCACTGGTGGATGAAGGCTTCCCCCCCCTCACCGCCCCAGCCCTCGCCATGCACCTTCACGGAACGGCAAAAGCAGCAATTCAGCCAGCACCGACACACGACGATCCGATTCTAGCGCTCCATCTCCACGGCAGCGGCGCTATCGGGAGCGTCACCCCCTCTGCAGAGCCGCCAGACGCTCGGCAGGAGCAGCCCCACCGGGCCAGCCTCCCCGACAGACTCGACGCCTCTTCCGACACGACGCCGCTGCTGCTGCTTCTTCACGGTCGACGTTGCGTGTCTGTGTCTGCGTTTGCCGTCGACCCCACGTCCCCCTCTCGCTGTCTCTCAGTGTGACTCTGAGCGTGCGTCTCGTCCACGCTTCTTTGAGCACTCGAGTCAATCTCCATCCTCCCCTCGCGCGCCTCACTGCAGTGACAGGCGACTCGCGTGTGGCCACCCTCAACCGCTCCCCGTCCCCCCGCCCGCTGTGAAGACACAAAACGCAGTGAAGACACAAGACGCAGTGGAGACACAAGACGATGTGGAGACACAAGACGCAGTGAAGACACAAGACGCAGTGGAGACACAAGACGATGTGGAGACACAAGACGATGTGGAGACACAAGACGCAGTGAAGACACAAGACGCAGTGGAGACACAAGACGATGTGGAGACACAAGACGTCGTGAAGACACAAGACGATGCCCCCCTCCCCCTCCGTGCAGCAGCAGCAGCAGCGTCGAGGTCCTCACGCAGCCCCCCCGCTCCATCCTTGTCCTAAGTACAAAGATAAAGATCCCCTGCGTAGCCTTAACAGACTGTTGAGGCAAGTGCTGTTGGCGAGCACTTGTCAAGGCCGACACGGCACGCGAGGGGGATTGGTAGCCGGCACCACGCCCGGCCGCCTTTGTCTCCCACACCAGGTACTCATTTGAGGCTGAGTCGATCTACGGGGGGGCCCAGGGCCGGTTTAGATAATCGTCACCGGTGTTGACCGTGAGAGGAAATCGAACTCTGGTCGCCGGGTTCATGGCGCGCTAACCGCTGCACCACCGCTCCCTCCTACCAGACGCCTCCTGTGGGCGCCACCCGCCGACACCGCGAACGAACTCGGCGCCTCGGAGTCGCCAACCCCGTGGGGCTCCAGGTGAGGCGACACACGCGACACTCACCCTCGCCCCTCCTCCCGTGAGCTCCCAACGCGTCCAGCAACATCAACTTGACACCAAACCTACCCCGCTACCATTGCCCATCGTGTCTGATGGCAGGGGGGGGGGGGTGCCGGACACGCGCCTGGGTGGTGGGGGGCGAGGGGGCGAGGGGGAGATGGCGCCACAAAGGGGGGGCCCAGGAGGAGAGACGAGCAGAACGGCAAATCAAGGAGCACGCGAACGAGAGAGAAAGCCAAGAGACTTTTGACTTTTAAACAACTTTTATTGCCGCCAGCAGCAACAGCACTGGTCGCGATTCCGATATGAAATACACAAAGTCACCAGCAAACAAACGAATAATCGCTATAGATCCACGCGCTGTGGCGCTAAATACAGCGCGCACAACACGAAATAACAGTCACGTGGTGGTGGTGGTGGTTGTGGTGGTGGTCATCGCGCACGCCACGGTGACGAGCGAGCGCTTCAGAAGGTGAACACGAGGGTGCCGTCCACGCTGGTACAGAGGGGTTTGTCCGGCTCCCCAGCGTTCGAAGAAGACGAGCTGCACATCACCGGCATGTGTGTGGTACATGGCGTGCTCCAGCCGGAGCCGCGCCTTAAGCAGGCCCCTGAACACTGGAAGCACAGAGCAGCCGTCAGTGTCACCTTCCAGCATCCTTTTTCTCGTTCTGTACATCGCCATCTTCGCCTGAGCACAGGCGAAGTTGGCGAGGTCACGGCGCTTGTTAGCCAGGTAAGGCACCACCCCATAAACGAAGCTGCGTTGTAGAAGGGCACCCCCAGTTTCCTGACGATGTCCCCCAAAAGGCGGAACAGTGGTTTGAGCCGATGTCAGCGTAAGTACTGGTGGGGCAGATCCTCCCTGGCACCGCAGGAAATGCACAAGCCTGTTACCTCTGGCGAGATTCGGCTGAGATCTAATTAGAGAGCGACGGGGAGAGCTAAAGAGAGAGAGAGAGGGAGAGGAGTTCAGAGGAATGCGCGGTCCGGGCGCGCGTCGCGCTGCGCTAATGGCCACTCGTGTCCACACAATGCGCGCTTTGTGGACACGGAGAGAGACGGGCCCGTGGCGCGCGCCACTTGACTGCGGTGGAGAGAGACAGAGAGAGAGAGATGGAGAGAGAGGGAGGGGGGAGTGAGAGAGAGGCGGAGTGGAGGGGAGAGGGAGACAGACGGGTGCAGAGACAGAGGCTGGGAAGCAGCCGAGGCGGTGTTGGTTCCGGGCTGCTGGTTCAGAGGTTCCGATCAGATTCTTCGAACCCGGCTCTCTCTCTCTCGAGACACGCACGGACACAGCCGCACGCACAGCAACAGCAGCCGCTATTCGGCACACAATGAGTGGCGGTGACGTCGTCACGGCGATTGTGCCATGCTAGTTGCACTTTGAGTCCACACGAAGTGAGAAATGCTCGCCGCTGGCAGGAAGCGGTCACGGAACAGACCCAGGTGCTCTGGGTTGACTGGCTGAGATGACTGCCAGATGCGTCACCTGTGCTCCCCACTGTGCCGACTCGCTGCGCTTTATCCGCCTGGTGCTCCACTCTTTGTTGTGAGCATCGTTCCTCCACCCTTCGTAGTTGGTGGAGGGCGACTGCCTCCAATTGCCCAGTAGCGTCGTTCAAGAGCCTCCTCCACAGAAGCCGATCTTGACACCGCTGGTACCGGTCTTCGGCAAGTTCGATCACACACATATGCACGTTAATAAAGACACACATCATACATCGCCTAAACAGACAGTAGGAGCAAGTGCTGCTAGCGAGCAGCACCTGTGAAGGCCGCCACAGCACACGAGGGGGTGGGTGGCTAACACCAAGCCCAGCCGCCTTTGTCTCCCTAGTCACGATGTTTACACTTCGCACCAGGTACTGATTTTAAGCCGAGTCAACCTACGGGAGGCCTAGGACCGGTTCAGATAATCGTCACCGATGTTGTCCGTGAGCAGGAATCGAACTCGGGTCGCCGGGTTCGTAGCGCAGCGCGCTAACCACTACACGACCGCTCCCCACCACAACGACACACACAGACAAAGACAACAACACAGCGCTTGATGCTGAAAGACGATACATACACACGATGCATGCGTTCATCGCTGTTATTGATGTTGTTGTTGATGTTGTTGTTGATGTTATTGTTGATGTTGTTAAAGCGCAAGCCCCGCCTCTGCATTCAAATTACACAAACAGAGCGGTACGAACCTCCCTCCCCCCTCCCCTCTCACCGTCCACCCCTGCCTCGCGGGGCGACTGAAACCCAATTACTTTGGGATTAACTCGGTAGGAAGGAACCCCCCAGACCCCCCCCCACCCCACCGCTCCCCACCCCTGGCCCCCCAATCCCATCCCAGTTCTCCCTCCTTACCCCCCCCCCTCGTCTCCCCCCCCTCGTCGACCCCCCTCGCCCCCCCCCCTCGTCCACACCCCCCCCCCTCGTCCACACCCCCCCCTCGTTCATCGGCACCGCTGTGCACGCCGGGCGGGCGGGGGGATGGCTCTGACCCCCCCCCCCCCCATCCTCTATTGGATGCCGCTCATCCCCTTCGATGTTGGTGGGATCAAAGGGGATTCTCGATCCCAGATCAACCCCGGAGAACTCCTCTCGCGCCAGCCTCCAGCCGTGCGCCCAGTGGCACCATCGCCCGCAAACCCCCAGTGGCAGATTCAGCGGCGTAGCGATCGAAGTGCGCAGGCGGTGCAGCTGCAACGCGCCTCGGGGGCCGAGGGCGAGAGAGGAACGAGGGAGAGGGAGCAAGGTGGGAAGAGAGAGAGAGAGAGGGAGGGAGGGGGGAGTGCCCAAGAGAGCGAGACTGGGTGAGAGAGTGGAGCGATGCAGACATAAAGAGGCGGACGGCGAGCGAGATGGACAGAGAGGGATGGACAGAAGGAGGTTGGAGAGAGAGAGGGGAGATGGGGAGAGGAGGCGAGAGACGGGGGGGGGGGGGGTCCGCCCCCCCGGGAGAGGCAGGGGGAGACGGGGAGCCCTGAGTAAGATCTGTGTCGCCGCTGTCTCCGCAGACAAATGTCGCGGCGTGGAATTGATTGGTCGCGGAGAAGTGGGGGGCGCCATCCAATCCTCTTTTAATGAAAGCTAAAGAGGGGGGGGGGCTGCGAGAGGGTAATGGGGGGTGGGGACGAGGGGGTGTGGACGAGGGGGGGGGCGAGGGGGGGGCCGAGAGGGGGGAGCGAGGGGGGGGGGACGAGGGGGGGGGGTACACGCGCGGGGATTTTGTGATGAGGAGCGGAGCGCGACTCCAAAACTCCGCACCCATCACGAAGCCCTCACCACCCCCCACCATCACCATTCCCCCACCCATCCCTATCACCCTGACCTCCCTCCACAACCCATTTGTTTCCCCCATCAACCCTAGGGCCCCCCAACAACGTGACCTCCATCCTTACCGCAAGCTCACATTTCACTCTCCCAACACCCTTCCCATCCCTCACTGCCATCACCATTCTCCATCAGTCCATCAACATCAACATCACCATCAACATCACCATTCTCCATCAGTCCATCAACATCACCATCAACATCACCATTCTCCATCAGTCCATCAACATCAACATCACCATCAACATCACCATTCTCCATCAGTCCATCAACATCAACATCACCATCAACATCACCATTCTCCATCAGTCCATCAACATCACCATCAACATCACCATTCTCCATCAGTCCATCAACATCAACATCACCATCAACATCACCATTCTCCATCAGTCCATCAACATCACCATCAACATCACCATTCTCCATCAGTCCATCAACATCAACATCACCATCAACAGCATCATTCTCCATCAGTCCATCAACATCACCATCAACATCACCATTCTCCATCAGTCCATCAACATCACCATCAACATCACCATCGCCCTTCCATCCCGAGTCGCATCGTCAGCATCATCAACCTACCACATCAATCACCACCACCCCGACCCCGTCACCTCCCATCACCTACCTGGCTCCTCCCCCGATCTTCCACTCACATCACCTCGACAATCACCGATCTCGTCATCAGTCCTCCGTCACCTCCAGAACCCTCTCCAGCCACACGCCGCGCGTCCCGACACCGAGTAGCGAGTCGCGATAAACCACCACGTGGGCGCATACAGGTGGCGACCATCACGACCCCTCGCCCCCCGGATGACACGCGAGTGAAGGCCCACAGAGTCACACAGTCTGAGTACCACGTGAGTGAAGGCCCACAGAGTCGCACATTCTGAGTACCACGTGAGTGAAGGCCCACAGAGTCACACAGTCTGAGTACCACGTGAGTGAAGGCCACAGTCACACAGTCTGAGTACCACGGCAGCGAAGGCCACAGAGTCGCACAGTCTGAGTACCACGTGAGTGAAGGCCACAGAGTCACACAGTCTGAGTACCACGAGAGTGAAGGCCACAGAGTCACACAGTCTGAGTACCACGTGAGTGAAGGCCACAGAGTCGCACAGTCTGAGTACCACGAGAGTGAAGGCCCACAGAGTTACACAGTCTGAGTACCACGAGAGTGAAGGTCCACAGAGTCACACAATCTGAGTACCACGAGAGTGAAGGCCCAGAGATCGCTGCCCATCGACTGGAGCTTTGTTTTGAGGATGCAGAGGAGGAGTTTCAGGGCCGCCGACCTCAAAGTTCTCATTGGAACGGAGGAGGCCCAGCAGCAGCAGCAGCTCCAGAATATGGGCGGGTGCGAGTTCATTCAGGAGGAGGAGGAGGACCGCGACATTCTAACATGAATGTAACCGGCAGCCAGTGAAGCGATGCACGCAGAGGAGTGATTTGTTCTGAACGAGGAATTCGGGTCAGAACTCGAGCTGCCGCATTATTCAACGGACTCGAGTCGCTAGAGTGCCAGACCGGAGTCCACAGAGTACCTTCGTGGAAGTTTCCGATCGCAGAGAAATACGGGAGTCGATGGATGAGGACATTAAAGCACGAACCAATGTCTCGACTTGAGCGGCTCAGAGAAATGAAAGCGACCTTGACGACGTTCATCATCACGACGTTCATCATCACGACGTCAATCACGTGCGCATCGAAAGTTAGAGATAGCTGGGGGGAAACACCCAGACTCCTCACTTCCCGTGCAGGGCGTGCGCTGAGCTGCGAAACCGTTTAACTTTGTCCATGAATCCAAACCGCCCTGTTCAAGGTGATCCATTTATAGACCCCCCCCCCCCACTGAGGTATTGCTGACCTCAGCCCACGGCATCATTGTCAAGTTGTTCGCAAATAAAGATCAAGAGGCCATGGCAGACAAACGCCGCTGACGGCACCGCCGCCGCACCTCTCCCTGGCAGCGCGTCGCGCCCTCCGCAGATGCCGCAGCTGCTGCTGCTGCAACTGCTGCTGCTGCAACTGCTGCTTCTGCAGCTACTGCTGCTGCAGATACTGCTGCTGCTGCACAGTGAAGACGCGCGGCGACCTCGACAATCTGCCCGGACAGCCCCCCCACCATCTGCTCCTAGACAGACTCACGCAGAGACCCATAGACTATCACAGAGACCTATAGACTCACACAGACATCCATAGACTCACGCAGAGACCCATAGACTCACACAGAGACCCATAGACTCACGCAGAGACCCATAGACTACCACAGAAACCCAGAGACTCATACAGAGACCCATGAGCTCACACAGAAACCCAGAGACTCACACAGAGACCCATAGACTATCACAGAGACCTATAGACTCACACGGACACCCATAGACTCACGCAGAGACCCATAAACTAACACAGAGATCCATAGACTCACACAAAGACACATATACTCACACAGAGACCCATAGACTCACACAGAGACCCATAGACTCACACAGAAACCCAGAGACTCACACAGAGACCCATAGACTCACAAAGAGACTCATAGACTCACACAGAGACCCATAAACTCACACAGAGAACCATAGACTAACACAGAGTCCCATAGACTCAAATGGAGACCCTATGACTCACACACAGATCCGTAGACACACACATAACCTCTATAGCTCGTGTGCAGGAGCTGTGCAAATTTCTGTATCGCGGCACTGTAATGGGATGGTGGCGATTTGGCGGAGGCACTCATTCATCCAGAGGTGGATTGATCACGGCTGACGATGATGACGACACGGATCGTTGTGTATTTGACGTTGTAACTTACTCAATCGGGATTAGATGGAGCAGTAAATTGTCGGGCCCCCTACACTGCGAAGACTCGGCAGGACCCTCCTGAGGAAGAGTCATGAGACTCGGTGAGGCTTCCCTGAGCAAGCAAGTGCGATTACAAATACTACAATTCCTCGTTATAGGAATGAAGAGTGATGTATTGGGGGGGGGGGGGGTTCAGTCAGGTGCTATGTACCCCCCACCCTCCCAACTCGCCCCCCCCCTTCCCCGCCGCTCCTCCCCGGGCAGGCAGGGGGGGGGCAGGAGCGGCCTGGCAGATGCGACGTCTTTTCAGGGGAGTCTACGAGGGTGGTGAGGAGGGGGGGCGGGGTTTGGCGGGGGAGGGGTCCCTGAATCAATGAGGGGCGCCTCCCGGGCGCGTGCACGCGCGCCGATGACGCTCGGCGAAGCGGACTAATGTGGAGGACGGAGGCGGAGAGGGAAAAACAGTGGGAGACACACACACAGACAGACACACACACACAGACACACACACACAGACACACACACACACAGACACACACACACATACACACACACACATAGACACACACACACAGACAGACACACACACACAAACACACACACACAGACACACACACACACAGACACACACACACAGACACACACACACACACATAGACACACACTCACACAGACACACACATACAGACACACACTCACACAGACTCACACACACACACACAGACTCACACACACAGACACACACACACACAGACACACACACACTCACAGACACACACACAGACACACACTCACACAGACTCATAGATGACCCAGCCAACGCAACCTTTGCCTGCCGGAGGAGCTCACCGATGACACTGCTTCCAGATCGTTCAAGAATCTGAGCTCCTCACGCCGCTATGCAGCCTGCAGGTAACCCCCGGGACTCCGAGCCGCACCACCCGAGCAGTGCCCACAGCTGCGAGCACGCAGAGTCACGCGTTCACTCATTGCAGGCAGAGCTCTTCATTCCCCTGCTGATTCCTTCATTCCCCAGCTGATTCCTTCATTCCGCCTGAGTGCTTCAAGCGTCAGCCATGATCAATCCACCGCTGGACGGAGCCCCCCCCACCCCCCCGAGTCGTCGCCACCCCTCACGACGCAGTGATCCACCCAGCCGATTCCTTCTCTCCACTGGATTCCAGTGATGGTTTTACCCCCCCCCCTCCTGCCCCTCACCCCTCGTCTCACCCCCCTCCCTCCCACCCCAGACAGTGGCGCACGCCTCACGTAAATAATTATATAATCAATGCCATCGCCAAGACAACCTCCATAGCTCATTAATAACGCCCGCCCCCTTTCTTGTTTCCAAGGCATTGGAGGGGGCGGGGCGGGCGGGGGAAGAGGAGGAGGAGGGGGGGCTGAGGGGGGGGGGTGACGGGTTTTAGGAATCGGGCAAAGAGAGGCGTCACTGCCGTGGAGAAGCAAGCGATGAGTTGGAGACTCTACCCCGCCCATCAATGAGTCCCATTGTCTGTGTAGGATGGGCTGCCCCCCCCCTTCCACACACACACCAACTCCCACACACACACACACCAAACCCCACACACACACCAACTCAGACACACACACCAACCCCCACACACACCCCAACTCAGACACACACACCAACTCAGACACACACACCAACTCAGACACACACACACCAACCCACACACACACACACCAACCCACACACACACACACCAACCCACACACACACACACCAACCCATACACACACACACAAACCCCCCCACACACACACCAATCCCCACACACACCACCCCCCCACACACACACCAACCCCCACACACACACACCAACCCCCACACACACACACCAACTCCACACACACACACACCAACTCAGATCCACACACACACACACCAACTCATCTGCACATACACACACCAACTCACACACACACCAACTCCCACACACACCAACTCACAAACACACACCAACTCACAAACACACACCAACTCACACACACACCAACTCCCACACACACCAACCCCCACACACACCAACCCCCACACACCAACTCCCACACACACACCAACTCCCACACACACACCAACTCCCACTCACACACCAACTCCCACTCACACCAACCCCCACACACACACCAACACACACACACACACCAACACACACACACACACCAACACACACACACACCAACCCACACACACACACCAACTCCCACACACACACCAACTCCCACACACACACCAACCCACACACACACCAACACAAACACACCAACCTCCCCACACACACACCAGCCCCCCCTCCCCCGCCACCGTCCCGCGTGTCAGAGGCACAGTGCGAGGTTTTTGTGTCGCTTCTGTGGAGCAATTAGCGGAGGCCGATCTCAATGGACGCGGCGCGCCTTCGCGGGTCACAAGGACAGAGGCCCTTTGAAGATTATGGCCGAAATATCTACACACTTAGACTCTCTCTCTCTCTCCCTCAACACGAAACCGCCTGTGCGTGAGAAAGAGGGGCTGTGTTCTCGGCCACGGTCATTCCCTCCCTTCCCTACGCTTGCGAAACGTGGACCCCCTAATGGAACATCTTCGCCGGTTAGAAACATTTAGGCTGGCCTGCCTACGACCTATCCTGGGTTTAACCAGCATAGATTGTGTGAGGAGCTCACAAATCCTTGAAAGATCTGGGCAAAGTCCCATCGGTGAGCTCCTCCGGCAGGCAAGGCTGCGTTGGCTGGGTCATGTAGCCCGCATGCCCAGCCACCGCATGTCTAAACAGCTTCTGTGCGGCCGGATCGAGGGGGCTAAACGGGCTTGGCACGGGCTAGAGAAGAGATGGAGTGATGTGGTACAGGAGAATGTGGAGCTTAGTAGGTGTCAAGATCGGCCTCTGTGGAGGAGGCTCGTGAAGGATGCTACTGGGCAGTTGGAGGCAGTCGCCCTCCAACAACATTGGAGAGCGGAGGAGCGACGCTCACAACAACGAGCGGAGCACCAGGTGGCTAAAGCACAGCAAGTTGGCACAGTAGGGAGCACAGGTGGTGCATCAGCCAGTCATCTCGGTCATCTCAGTCAGTCAACCCGTGGCACCTGGGTCTGCCCCGTGACTTCCTGCCAGCGGGCGTTCGACACTTCACGTGGCCTCAAGGTGCACATAGCCTGGCACAAGCGTCGTGGTGACGTCACCGCCACTTAGTGGCGAATGGCGGTTGTTGTGTGCCAGCCTCAAGATGAGTCAGGCCACTGGGGAGACAAAGACGTCCGGGCGCGGTGCTGGACACCCACCCCCTCGTGTGCCGTTCCGGTCTACATAGATGGTCGCCTACAGCACTTGCCCCGACATCATGGTGAAAGCTATACGGGGGGTATTTGCATTTGTCTTTGACAACGTATTTCAGCATTTTCTGCAAATTATGAGAAACTCAACATACAGAATGGTGCGTGCAGGCTGTATATATATATATACACCTGCAGGCTGTGTATATATATATACCAGGCTGTATATGTATACACACCCGCACACCTCTGTCTGTACGTGTATGAGCGTGGGGAGCGGTGGCGCAGTGGTGTGTGCACTGCGCTACATGCGAACCGGACCTGGGCCTCCTCGAGGTAGATTCCGGCTTAGCTGGGTTCCTGGGTCACAGTCGTGTTGTCTATGACGACACTGCTGATCCTGCTGCTCATTATGATGCTGCTGCTGATGATGATGCTGGTGCTGATGTTGGTGGTGCTGTCTGCGGGTGTCACCCCAGCAGGATGCGACCCCCACTCAAGCTTCGCTTTTATTTTCGTTTCCCAACATCGCCCCGGGGACCAAGGGGCCAGGAGGGCGGGGGGGGAGAGGTCGCGGTAGAGGTCGGGGGTGAGGAGGGGGTAGAGAGGTGGGGGGGGGTCTAAGAGCGGTGGTTGGGGACGTTCTATTCCGATCCGCTACCAACCACGGTGAAGACCGCTACCATCGACAGGACCTTCAACAACCTCCGGCATGGCGAGCGCCAGGTGAGAGCCCGTGTGTGCTCACAGACACCCTGCCGCGTAGCGCCTCGTCTGCAAGGAGCGACCTGGGGTCACCAAGATGACGAGAGCAACACAAACAAATGAACTCGAGTTGAGCAATGGGAGCAGAGCGCGAGTAGAAGACGGAACGGAGACGCGTGGGAGACCGCGAGCATCGTGCTGCGTCAACAGCTCTCACCGACGGTGCCATCACCACCACCTCCACCAGCCACCAGTGATATCAATTCTCCCCCCACCCCCGGAAGCAATGGGCTATCTTAGATCGTGTACGATCTGACCAAGCAGGTGCAGTCAACCCTCTCCAAAATGGAGAATAAAACAATTTCCCAAATGCGACCACGGCTCAGCGTGACAAACAGTGGAATGCATCGTCAGCTCGTGTCCACTGCGAGGCTGTGGGTCTCTGTGTGAGTCTATGGGTTTCTGTGTGAGTCTATGGGTCTCTGTGCGAGTCTATGGGTCTCTGTGTGAGTCTATGGGTCTCTGTGTGAGTCTATGGGTGTCTGTGTGAGTCTATGGGTGTCTGTGTGAGTCTATGGGTCTCTGTGTGAGTCTATGGGTGTCTGTGTGAGTCTATGGGTCTCTGTGTGAGTCTATGGCACTCTGGGTGCTACTGCTATCATCATTTCGAGCGTCGATAAAATGAGTACCAATTTGTGGGGAAGTCAACAGGCGTTATCTTATGACATACTCGCCCCCCCTTAACTACCCCTCGCGCCATAGTAACGATGACTTTCCACAACTGGCTCTGTAGGGCTGTGGACATCGAGGGAAGGAGCGATGCCTCCAATACTCATTCGAGCAGGAAATCACTTCAACTTTGATTTCGGCTTTTTCTGTTTCTGATGATGATGATTATTCGGCCCCTTGGGCTGAACGAGTGATTGGGCGCGTTTACGTGTGTATGCGTGTGTGTGTGTCTTTGTGTGTATGCGTGTGTGTGTCGCGGTTAGCTACACACACGCGCATACACTGGAGCGGTAGTGGAGCGGTTAGCGCACTGCGCTACGAACCCATCTATCCGAGTTCGATTTCCCGCTCACGGCCAACACCAGAGACGAGTGGTTTGAACCGGTCCTGAGCCTCTCCTAAGTCGACTCAGCCTCAAATAAGTACTTGGTGCGGTGTGTAAACATCGCCACTCGGGAGACAAAGGCGTGGTGCTGGCCATCCACCCCCTCGTGTGCCGTGCGGGCCTTCATAGGTGTTCGCTAACAGCACTTGCCCCAACAGTCTGTTAAGGCTATACGGGGGATCTTTATCTCGCGTATGTGTGTGCGTGTGTGTCAGGCCCCATTATTTTTTTGTTAAAACCCCTTAACTTTTAAACCCCCCGCGCTCGTCGCGATCCCATTATTTTCCTTTCATGGATTTCGCGTTTCTTGCCCGGTGGCTGACAAAGCGCGTCTCAATGCGCGTCTTCGCGTTTATCGCTTTATGAGCCCCAGAGTCTCAATGCCCAACGGTGCAGGGAGGCGGCTTTTGTGGTGGGGGGAGCGGGGCCCCCGGGGGTGGGGGGAGGGGCGGGGGATGGGGGGGGCACAACAGCGACCGACCACGAGCGATACCACACAACCACAACAACCACAACAACCACAACAACGACCACATTGCTATATAGGGGTGGGGGAGTGGGGCAAGGGGGGGAGGGAGACAGTCAGAGTAATGGGGGTGCTTGGTTGGGGGGGGGCGAAGAACCACAATAAACACCACTACAACCACAATGACAACCACTACAACCACAAT
>NC_083812.1:926017-1109571 GCF_015708825.2 Lethenteron reissneri
GGGGGCGGGGGGGTGGGTTTTGGGGGGGGGGCATCACAGTTGTATCGCGAATGAATGTTAGCGTCATGTAAACAGCCCTTGTCGCGTCTGCCGTCGTTAGTGCTGCGTTCATTCTGGTCTCTCTACGTAAGCGGTACGGTATATTTTGTTATAGACGATATACAGAAAATTACAAAAAAAAATGGGAAGCAGAGAAATACTTATTGTAATATTAATAATGTTGAAGATAATTAAAAAAACGTCATATTTTTAATTATTTTTGTTCGTTCTTATTTTGCAAGGATTGCGTTTACAGTGGAATAATAATAAAAAAAACTATTAAATAAAGATAATTTTCCTGTGCTATAAAATCATCTGTGTGCTGCGAGATCTGTCGGGAGGTCAAAGTTTACTATCACCCCCCCCCGCACCATGGGAACGTGGACCGTGCCGAGATCTGCACAGAGTGTGGACGCCCTAGACGCTACCACTAATTCCTTCCCAAGAGGGGGAGTTCGATCTCGGGTCATTCAATGAACGGAGCCTGGAAGTAGCCAATACCGTATACACAGAAACATGTCTTTCTTTAGACTTCCAAAAATTCTGATTGTGCTCTCGGCGTCATAAGCTGAGACCTCAATTAGCTGGGAACTTTGGCGTTGAGTAACGAAACATCGCTCCGTGTTATAGAACGGCCTCCGGAATATGATATCACAGAACTACGTCCGAGATCCTTCAACCCACACGAGGCAGTGACTGCCCTTGCACTCGCTCACATGCCTGCAAACAGTGTTCATCACCACGCGAACATCAAACACGAGTTTAAAAAATATATCTTTAGTCAGGTAAAAAAAACTCGTAAATAGATCACGGTTCAAATTGCATATCCTGGGTGTTTCCGCATTGTGTCGGGGATGAGACCTTCAACTCGTCATACCCGAATCCCCGGTTTAGTCACGGGCGGGCTGGAAGCCGGATTTAAAGCCCAGATGAAAGTCTCCGTGTCCCAGACACGGCCGTGACACGAAGCCCCCAGCCAGCACCACCCAGCCACCACCAACCACTTCCCACGCACAGGGCTCCCGACGGTTCGGGGGGTTTGGGACGCGAGGAATTTGGAAGTGTGTGGATGGTTGAGTGGGGGGGGGGGTCAGGGTCGTGAGTGGATGTTGTAGACTTGAAGAGAATCTCGAGAAAGGTTCTGCCATGAGGACGTCGCACCTCCGATGAGCACGGGTGGCTACGTACGGTGCGAAGAAGTCTAACATATAGACGTACTGTAGGCGACGTAGCAGAAGAGTTGGGATTTCCCGTGATGGTCAAATATTTTCAATACTCCCAACTTTTTTTTTATATCTGCAATTAATTCAGCGATCCGAGGTTCATTGTTCGATTGTAGAGCAAAAAAAGCAACAACCCCAACACAACATCGAGACGTTTAGACAGCCTCTCAACCGACTGTCATCGTAATTACTCCCCAACCGAGTCGGCCACGACGGTTGTTTGACCATACTTCACCACGAACGTGCGAGCATTGTCGACGAGCGGCAGCAACCAGGCACACGCGGCCCTCATTCGTCTCCCCAGCGCCGGACGGCGACACTTGGCACCGAGTGACTCACCTGAGGCTGAGTGGAGCGACAATGTGCGGCCCCCAGCACCGGTTCGGATGTCACTCGCCGACGCTCACGTGAGCCGTGACTCGGTGGGCACGGTTTCACGGCCCAGAGTGCGCGTGACAATGACAATTCGCACACCCCACCCTGCACAAGGGAAGCGATCAAAGGCAGCCTCGGAATTCTTCCTTTGGCTCTCACTCCGCACTCAACCACCAATCGTATCGATTCGTACGCTATGAACGCAAAGACAAAGATGCTCCGTATAGCCTCTAACAGACTGTTGGGGCGAGTGCTGTCAGCGAGCACCGATTGAAGAGAGCCAGAACGGCGGCACACACAAGGGGGGGGGGGGGGGGGGCAGCACCACGCCCGGCCGCCTTTGTTCCCCAGTGCTGTTGTTTGCACACACCGCACCAGGTGCTCATTTAAGGCCGAGTCGATCTAGAGGAGGCCCACAACCGATTCGGATATTCGCCATTATTATTGGCCGTGAGCGAGAATCAAATTCGCGTCGCCGGCCATCGCAGCGCGGTGCGCTCATCACGGCGCCACCACTCCCCACAAATAAACACAAACAACAACAACAACAATCACGTCGTTCATTTGCCTATATACTGCTGCGAGACGGCCTCCCAACGCCGTGCCGGTCATGGGCTTGTTTGAGCAATCTTCACGGCGCCGGTGGGGTGCTGCGTTGTGAAGGAGGCGCCCAGTGCCTCGTCCAGATTCCACTCGCTGCTGAAGTCACCCATCGCCCGCGATTCGAACTTGGGTCGCCGACTTCATGGCGCAGTGCGGGGACCACTGCGCCACCACTCCCCTCCCCCAGAATAGCAACTACTACGACAAAGTGGGTCCCGTGGTAATCTACGGGTCTCTACGTTAGTCTGTGTGGCCTGTGTTAGTCTATGGGCCATGTGTGAGTATGCATTCTGTGTTAGTCTATAGGTCGCATGTTGGTCTGTGTAGTCATATGACATAGGGTTCGTGGTTTAAGTGGTAGCAATGGAAATGATCGTGATTACGATTTAACCTGATGGTGATGACACAATGAAGGATGATGATGATGAATGTTGATTTGCGCTGCTGATGATGGCACACGGGTCGATAATGATTCCCGTTTCTATTCATCGCTGCTGCTGCTGCTGATGATGATGATGGTGAAGAAGACGCTGATCTCTACTGCTCCCGCTTGCTGGTGGCTATTATTGCTGCCGATGACGATGATGATGATGCCTCCCGTTGCTGCTACTTGCTGACAATGACGACGTCTCATGCTGCTACTTGCCGATGACGAGCGGCAGCAGCAGCTGCGGCTGCTGACGCTACTGCTGCTGCTCGTGATGGTGGTGGTGGTGGCGACTGCGGGGAGGTCGTCTGCCGTGCTCGCATTCCGCGCGCAGCCGCAGCCGCCGCGGCCCCGCGCGCCGAGTCAACACGGCGCGTGGGGGACGAAGCGCAGCGACCTCGGCTGGACCGAGTTTCGCAAACTGCTCCGCGCGACAAGGATGCCGGGGGGGGGGGGTGCGACGACTGGGATCCCGGGTAAACACGCGCGGAGCTCAGCTGATTCATGAGACTGAGGTCACAGGCGGCTTCCGCCTCCACACTCTCCCCTTTCAATCCCCCCCACACCCCCTCCCCGCGAACTTACCTGGTAGTGTCACCTGCTCTGTGTTCACATCGAGAACCCCCCCCCCCGACTCCCCCTCCGCCCGCGCCCTCCACAGCCCCCCTCTCCACCAAGCGCGGCTCTCAGTTGAACGAGGCCGCGAATACAAACACGACAAAGAGAAAGATCCCCCCCCGTATAGCCTTTCACAGGCCGTTCGGACAAGTGCTGTTAGCGAGCACTCTCAAGGCCGGCATGGCACGCCTCCGTCTCCACACGCACACATGTGAAAGTGCGCGCACACACACACAGATACAGACCCCCCGTGTAGCCTCGACAGATTGTCGAGGCAAGTGCTGCCAGCGAGCACGCATGGAGGCCGCAGCGCGGTATGAAAGGTTTCACACACACACAACACACACTTTCTCTTACGGTTGAGGTTAGGGTCAAGTTTAGTGTCAGGATCAAGGTCAGGGCTAGGCGCACAGCACTGACCGCAATTGTTGTGTAGGATTCGGGCTCGTGTCAGAATTAGTGGCAGGGTCAGGGGCTGGGTTCGAGTCGCGGTTCGGGTCACTCCTGACCCAGCGCGCTCGAGGTTCAGGCAACAGCGCCACGTGACTGGGCTTTCAGCGCCACTCAATCTGCTTCTGAAATTCCAATCAGTGCCGTTTATTCGATTAAAGTTGTTGGAGAAAATCGATAGGAGGAATACAAAAATCATATGACCTTCAAAACCCTCCATAAAGAAGCGTATCCCTGCTGGCGAACTGAATAAAATATTACACGTCCTTTGTAAACATGTAACTTTTTTTTGCGGATGAAATTAAATTTTGGAGAGAAAAAAATTCGCGAATGGGATTGAATTCAAAATCAGCGAATCCACGTCGCAGACTACAATCCCAGGCGCGATCGGAACGACCCCGTGAAAAATACGACACGTGGAAGGTTGATTCAGAATGAGCCGAGCTCTTAAATTTAGATTATTTGAAAAATAAGCGTGGAATCATTCAGCATTCGTGCAGTGAGCCCAGAGCTCACCCGAACCTGCGAGACGTACGGAAGACAAAGATCCCCCGTGTAGCCTGCACACGATGTTGGGACAAGGGCTGTTCGCGAGCACCTAGGAAGGACAGCATCGCTCACGACGAGGAGGTGGTGTGGGTTAAACCATACCCGGACGTCTTTGTCTCTCCCCAATCCTCACACACCTCACAGAGCGTGAGTCGAGCTATGAGGGGGAGGACCCAGGCCTGGACCGGGTTAGGTGTTCGACACTGACGTTGGCCGTGAGCGCAGTGCGCTGACCACTGCACTGCGGCAGCCAGCGTTACACACAGCAAGTGAGACCCACAGGCACATTCCAGAGACACGGCGTTGTACGAATACACAGAGAGACAGGCAGGCGCAATCATAGCACTGGGCAGCGTTACACGGACTCAGTTGGACACCGCGAGATAGAAAGTTCTACTCGGTCAGGAGCAGAGGCAAAGATAATATCCATTTACGCTGGCACAGACAGGCAGGTAATAAGTCATCATATGTAGACAATCAGATATACGTACTGACACTGAGAAGAACAAACAGGAAGGCAGATAAACACTCAGATAATGGCAGAGACACGATGAGACGGTCAGACACGCGTAAATGGCCAGACACGATGAGACAGAAACAATGGTGCGGTCAGACAGAATTTGGGACAGTGAGACAGTCAGAAGGAACGACAGAATGAGAGAGTCGGACTCGACGAGACATTCAGACAGACACTGGGACACGACGAGGCAGTCAGAGGGAGCGATAGAACGACAAAGAGACGCGCGTGCACAGCGCTCCATGCGCGTGCCCCACGTTCCGCACGCGCCCGTTGCTTCTCCCACGCGCTCTATGCTAATGCACGAATTCCCGCCGCATTAATTATGCTAATGGTAGCTGATTAGCACTCCCGAGGGAACCGGGGGGCGGGGTGGCGGTGCGCGTGATGGGTATTAATGAGAAGGGGCGGGGGGCGGCTGTTCGCTGCGCCGCAATTGGGGGGCTCCTTTCTTGAGCCACGCGCTGCGAGGTGCCCCTCCCGGCGCGAGGCACGGAAGGGCTCAAGGCGCAGGAATTGATGGGATGGAGGCACGCGGCTGTGGATTTGCGATGGTCACGAAATATGACGTGGGTTTTTCTCTCCGTCTGGCCGTGTGTCTTGTTTGTCTAGAAGTCTAAGCGTGGGTCTGTCCCTCCGTCTGTCCGTGTGTCTTGTCTGTGTGGGAGTCTAACCGTGGGTTTTCCCCTCCGTCTGTCCGTGTGTCTTGTCTGTGTGGGAGTCTAACTGTGGGTCTGTCTCTCCGTCTGTCCGTGTGTCTTGTCTGTGTGGGAGTCTAACCGTGGGTCTGTCTCTCCGTCTGTCCGTGTGTCTTGTCTGTGTGGGAGTCTAACTGTGGGTCTGTCTCTCCGTCTGTCCGTGTGTCTTGTCTGTGTGGGAGTCTAACCGTGGGTTGGTCCCTCCGTCTGTCCGTGTGTCTTGTCTGTGTGGGAGTCTAACTGTGGGTCTGTCTCTCCGTCTGTCCGTGTGTCTTGTCTGTGTGGGAGTCTAACCGTGGGTCTGTCCCTCCGTCTGTCCGTGTGTCTTGTCTGTGTGGGAGTCTAACCGTGGGTTTTCCCCTCCGTCTGTCCGTGTGTCTTGTCTGTGTGGGAGTCTAACCGTGGGTCTGTCCCTCCGTCTGTCCGTTTGTCTTGTCTGTGTGGGAGTCTAACCGTGGGTTGGTCCCTCCGTCTGTCCGTGTGTCTTGTCTGTGTGGGAGTTTAACCGTGGGTTTTCCCTCCGTCTGTCCGTGTGTCTTGTCTGTGTGGGAGTCTAACCGTGGGTCTGTCCAGTCCTAACTGCACCCAGACCAGTACTAACATCACTGCGCAGCTCACTCACCCCAATACTAAACTCACCTACACAGCTTCACCAAATCAGTACTAAACTCACCTACACAGCCCACTCACAGCAATACTCAATCGTTACCTTATTTTATCGGATGTAATTAAATCGTGTTTATTTATTTACTTGTGGCAGCAGTGACGTCATAGTTTACCCACTGGGCTTTGAACCCCGCGACCCGGTATTACATTCCAGACGACGGCTCACATCAGTGGCGAGCGATATCGGAACAGGACCTGCCCCCCCACCACCGCTCCCTTTTCCCCACTCCCTATCTACCTCCCCCCTTCACCAGCCGGACCCGGCCGGCGGCGAGGAGATGTTAACTACCTCGCCTGGTACACAGGAGGGCGTGGGTTCGATCCCGACCCCGACGCCTGCTGCTGCATATTTGTAGTTTGCGTGTCTCTCTCCCCGTGGTCGCGTATATTTGTCTCCAGATCCTCCGGTGTTTTTCCCTCCACATAATTTAGGATCAACATTCGTTTAGACAATTTAGCTGTAAAAATTTCCACGTGATAAGCCACTTCATTGGGCTATAATGTGTCCAGGTCGCAAGTAAAAATAGCTATATAGCTCAGTGAGCCTTACCTGGTGAAAAAAAACAAAGTGATACCTTAATTACTTAACCGGTGTGGTGAAGTATGGTCAAAACCTCCTCACGACCGACACGACGACGAGACGCCTTCATCCAGCAGCGGATTTACCCAATGCCGTCAATGTCTGTCACTTACAATGAATATCTGTTACCCACAATTCGCGAGGGCATGACGTCAGTGACGGCATTGTCTCTACTTCGGCATTGTGTGCAGTCCATGTCAGACGAGACCCAGCCGATGAGTCAGTCGCGGAATGAGGAGTCGTCTTCTCCTGGTCCCCGGCGGTGGGGCGATTCGAGGATTGCAGCCGAAAAATCGACGACTCCCCGTCCCCCCCCCCCCCCACGGCGTGACACCCAAACCCCCCCCCCCCCCCGTGCCAGGGCAGCGGACACAGCGAGAACTTCCGCGGATTTCTACGGGTGGCCGGATGCGTGCGCCAGCAGGACGTGAACGCGTCTGCGACTCTTCCCGTGTCGCCTTTGCACTCTGTCTTCCGCCCCCCCCAACTCCAACACAGCCCCCCCCCCACCACCACTCCCGCCCACCCTCCACCCCCTCCCGCAGCCGCCACAGCCGTCTGTGCCAGCGTTCGTGTGAGTGAATGTGCGTGGCGAGCGGTCGTGTAGCGGTTAGCGCTACGCCGCGCTACGGACCCGGCGACCCGAGTTCGATTCCCGCTCACGCCCAACACCAGTGACGATTATCTGAACTGGTCCTGGGCATCCCTTAGGTCGACTAAGCCTCAAATGAGTACCTGGTACAATGTGTAAATATCGCCAGTAGGGAGATAAAGGCGGCCGGGCGTGGTGCTGGCCACCCACCCCCTCGTGTGCTGTGTCGGCCTTCATAGGTGCTCGCTAACAACACTTGCCCCAACAGTCTGATAAGGCTGTATGGGGGATCTTTGTATTTGTTTTATCGCCGCTCGCATGCCCGCCCAACGCATTCCCAAGCAGCTTCTGTTCGCCCGGAGAGATGGTGATAAATGGACGCGGCACGGGTCAGAGAAGAGATGGACTGATGTTGGTTATGTACGGTGGGAAATAAGTTCAACATACATACAACATTCATACAACATACATACAACATACATACAACATACATACGGTGCGGTATGTAAACATCAGCACTGGGGAGACAAAGGCGGCCAGGCGTGCTGTTAGCCACCCCCCCCCCCCCCCGTGTGCTGTGCCGGCCTTCATAGGTGCTCGCTAGCAGCACTTGCCCCAACAGTCTGTTAGGGGCTACACGGGGGATCTTTGTTTGATGTATGGCGCCATGGTTTTCGACTCAACCTTAAGCGAGTGCCCGGGGTGGATCACTGCGGTGGACGGTGATGCGGTGGTCAGTTCGATTCCCGCTGGCGACCAATAACTGTGGTGGCGATTATTTGTCACGGCGTGGACCTCGCGTTGGGCGACACAGCCTCCAACGAGCCCCTCGTGTGTCTAACAACGCCACGGGGGAGACAAAGGCGGCCTGGCGCAGCGCTGCTGGGTGGGGCCGCACCACCCCCAGGCACAATTCCGCTGCTCGCGAACAGCACTCGCCCCAGCAGCAGCAGCACGTTGCAGGCGATAGGGGCGTTCTTTGTCTTCGTGTGTGTGTGAACGTGTGTGTGTGTGAACGTGTGTGTGTGTGAACGTGTGTGTGTGTGAACGCGATGTGCGAGTGCGCGCGAGTGCGTGCGAGCGTGCGTGGCATCTGCGTACCTTGCAAAGGCCTCCCCTAGATTGTGTGAGAGAATCCGCGAGAGAATGCGTGAGCGGTATGTGTGTCTGTGTGCGTGAGACGGTGTTGATGTGTGAGTGTTATGTGTCTGTGTGCGTGAAGCGGTGTTGATGTGTGAGTGTTGTGTGTGTGCGTGAGACGGTGTTGGTGTATGTGTGAGTGGTCTGTGTCTGTGTGTGTGTGAGTGGTGTGTGTGTGTGTGAGTGGTGTGTGTGTGTGTGAGTGGTGTGTGTGTGACGTTGTTGGTGTGTGAGTGGTGTGTGTGTGCGCGTGGTGTGTGAGTGGTGTGTGGTGTGTGTGTGGTGTGTGTGAGTGGTGTGTGTGTGTGAGTGGTGTGTGGTGTGTGTGAGTGATGTGTGTCTGTATGCGTGTGTGAGTGGTGTGTGTGTGTGAGTAGTGTGTGTGTGGTGTGTGTGTGGTGTGTGTGTGAGTGGTGTGTGTCTGTATGCGTGTGTGAGCGGTGTGTGTGTGGTGTGTGTGTGAGTAGTATGTGCGTGTGTGAGTGATGTGTGTGTCTGAGTGGTGTGTGTGTGTGAGTGGTGTGTGCGTGTGAGTGGTGTGTGTGTGAGTGGTGTGTGTCTATGTGTGAGGGGTGTGTATTTGTGAGTGGTGTGTGTGTGTGAGTAGTGTGTCTTTGTGGGGTGCCTTCGTGTCGCGGGGAGCGCACTTCGCTGCGAACCCGGCGACCCCAGTTCGATTTCCGCTCACGACCAATAACAGTGGCGCATATTAGAACCGGTCATGTTCCTCCCCTCGGTCGACTCAGCCTTAAATGAGTACCTGCTAGGGTGCGTAAACATCGCCACGAGGAAAGACAAAGGCGGCCGGACATTGTTCCGCCAACCCATCCCCCCTCGTGTGCCGTGCCGGTCTTCATAGGTGATCGATAACAACACTTGCCCCAAAATTATGTTAAGGCTATACGGGTGATATTTGTCTTTGTGTGTTGATGTGCGCATTCTCCCCGCGCCGCTCTCTCCTCGCCCCCCCCCCGTTCCTATTTCCCACTCACGCCCCCCCCCCTCCACGCGCCCTATCTCCCACTCCATCTCCTTATCTCTCGCGCCTCCTCCTCCTCCTTCCTCCATCTCCCTGCGTCTCGCTCTCCGCTCCCCGTGCCCTTTGGCGTTTTTAATATGTTCTCACTGCCGCCGCGTGGCGAAGGGGCGGGGGGCGTGGGGGCGGGGGGGCGGGGGGGGCGAGGGGGGGGGGGAAGAAGGGGGGGGGAAGAAGGGGGGGGGGAAGAAGGGGGGGGGTGTCGCGCGTGGGGTCCCCTCTCACCACCCCTCTCGCTTGGCAGGGGTCGCCACTTCACACGGACCCCGCGCGCCGCGATTTAATTAAATCAGGAACAGTTTAACTCTCACGCCGTGACGTCACAATTGGCCATGGGACGTGAGCCCCCCCCTTCCCCCCCCCCCCCCCCCGATGCGACCCACCCACCCTCCCCACAAATTGGGGACTTTCTTCGGGGTAGCAGGACCCCAGTGGGAGCGGCTGATGGGGGTCATGGGGGGTTAGTGAAGGAACACAATGATTGGACCCAATGATAGGATCCAGTGATGGACGTGATAGAACCCAGTGATGGGAGCCAGCGAGGGTCCCTGACCTGGCAACAATTCTGGTTTCCTGACCCCCTCGGCGCGGACGGGTCGGCGCGGTGGTGTTGGCGGTGCTGGAGGTCACGTGACCTCTCTCCCTGCTCACCCCTCCGGACACACGCGCGCCCAGGGTCGTGGCTCGATGTGTCTCGCGCGTGGGTCAGGTTTGTCCACGCTGTGCGCACCTTACTGACCGTAGTCGAAGTCGTAGAGGCGCAGCCCGACAATCGCTTGCTCGCGCCACTGCTGGTAGAAGGGGCCTCCTCTACAGGGAGATGTGGGAGAGTGTTTGCTTCACATCTCCACGCTGCCCAGACGTCTTGGCTAGGGTGGGGGTACTCACGCTGCACCCCACCAGTCGACTACCCTCACACAGCCTCCAGCCCTCCCCTTGTCTCGTCCTCGCACGGAACGGATCGCTCACGGCACGAGTCGCCAGACGTCGACTGTCCCCGCTTCCTCGACTGCGGTGACGCGTGCAGTCTGGCGGGGAGTTGGGACTCTCTTCTGGATGTCGATGCTATGGGGGGCGGGGGGGGGGACGATAAGGGGGGATTTTCTGCATATTTCTCAGCACATTTTTCCAATGTTTCTCCAGATTCCTCGGCACATTTTCATGTATCGGTTTCCTTTTCTTGATGCGTAGTAGTAGATGTAGTAGTAGTAGATGTAGTAGTAGTAGATGTAGTAGTAGTAGATGTAGTAGTAGATGTAGTAGTAGTAGATGTAGTAGTAGATGTAGTAGTAGTAGATGTAGTACTAGTTGATGTAGTAGTAGTAGATGTAGTAGTAGTAGATGTAGTAGTAGTAGATGTAGTAGTAGATGTAGTAGTAGTAGATGTAGTAGTAGATGTAGTAGTAGTAGATGTAGTAGTAGATGTAGTAGTAGTAGATGTAGTAGTAGTAGATGTAGTAGTAGATGTAGTAGTAGTAGATGTAGTAGTAGATGTAGTAGTAGTAGATGTAGTAGTAGATGTAGTAGTAGATGTAGTAGTAGTAGGTAGTAGATGTAGTAGTAGTAGATGTAGTAGTAGTAGATGTAGTAGTAGATGTAGTAGTAGTGGTAGATGTAGTAGTAGATGTAGTAGTAGTAGATGTAGTAGTAGTAGATGTAGTAGTAGTAGATGTAGTAGATGTAGTAGTAGTAGATGTAGTAGTAGTAGATGTAGTAGTAGTAGATGTAGTAGTAGATGTAGTAGTAGTGGTAGATGTAGTAGTAGTAGATGTAGTAGTAGATGTAGTAGTAGTGGTAGATGTAGTAGTAGATGTAGTAGTAGTAGATGTAGTAGTAGTAGATGTAGTAGTAGTAGATGTAGTAGTAGTAGTATATGTAGTAGTAGTAGATGTAGTAGTAGTAGATGTAGTAGTAGTAGATGTAGTAGTAGATGTAGTAGTAGTGGTAGATGTAGTAGTAGTAGATGTAGTAGTAGATGTAGTAGTAGATGTAGTAGTAGTATATGTAGTAGTAGTAGATGTAGTAGTAGTAGATGTAGTAGTAGTAGATGTAGTAGTAGATGTAGTAGTAGTGGATGTAGTAGTAGATGTAGTACTAGATGTAGTAGTAGTGGTAGATGTAGTAGTAGATGTAGTAGTAGTATATGTAGTAGTAGTAGATGTAGTAGTAGATGTAGTAGTAGATGTAGTAGTAGTAGTAGATGTAGTAGTAGATGTAGTAGTAGTGGTAGATGTAGTAGTAGTAGATGTAGTAGATGTAGTAGTAGTAGTAGATGTAGTAGATGTAGTAGTAGTAGATGTAGTAGTAGTAGATGTAGTAGTAGATGTAGTAGATGTAGTAGTAGTAGATGTAGTTGTAGATGTAGTAGTAGATGTAGTAGTAGTAGATGTAGTAGTAGTATATGTAGTAGTAGATGTAGTAGTAGTAGATGTAGTAGTAGATGTAGTAGTAGATGTAGTAGTAGATGTAGTTGTAGTAGCGGTTGTGTTGCGATCGAAACGTCGTGGGTTTTTTGCTTTTATTATTTTCCATTTATTATTGATTATTTTCATAATTTAATTAGTTTTATTTAAAAAAAATAGATTTGTTTTCTCTATTTACGTGACTTTACCGATAGAACCAAGAATAGTACGCACATAGTACGCACACAGTACACACAAAGTACACACAGTCCACACAGTACACACACCGTGCACACAGTACACACACACACGGTACACACAGTTTACAGAACACACACATAGTACACACACAGTACACACACAATACCGCATAATAGAGATAATTTTGCGTCTCAATTGGTTAGCCGCATTTTAGCAACATCGCACAAACCGAACCCGCATAGAGCGAGGGATACGTGTATGCGTACATTGGTATCTTAAATGTCACAAACAGGTTATTTATTTAATTTAAAAAGACCAGTCAAAATCATATCGCTCTGAAAATTCGGTAATTGTCTTGGGCAAGGGGACCGTGCTTTGCTCAAGCTGTCCAGCTCAGCTCGAGCGAGCTGACGCGTCAGCTCTGTCCGTCTGCGGCCGTGGCAGGAGGGCCTCTCGTGAAGATGAACCACGTGCGCACGGACATCTGAGTCCAGCTGTTGGGTTCAGAGCACGCGGTGTGATGGCTTCACCACCAGCGTTCTCGCCCTCACCCCTCCACCACCACCACCGTGCCTCACCACCACCCGAAACGAGTGTCCACATTCACCAAGACACCCACGTATGGCTGCGTATGCGTGCTCATGTATACTGATGGAATTCTGACCGATAATTCCTCCTTTATCTATCGGTGGTGACCTAAGACTCTTTTTTTCTTCTTTTTTTCTTCACGACCGAATGCAAACGTCGACGGCCGCACGACGTCTGGCTGACGTTGGCTTGCGAGCCTCTTCTCGCCGAGGCAGCATCGCGGGAGCCGCGCCAGGAAATGGAGCCGAGCAAGGCGCGGCGCAACCCGAAGACGCGCGCCGGTGACCTCCAGAGAAGAATTCACGGCGAGCCGGAGCGATGGAATCAGCCGCTGTGCACGTGGCGGCTGCGTTGTTGGCATGCGCGTGGTGGCCGCGAGGTGCCGAGGCTGTGGGCGGAGTGTGGGGGGTGGGACAAAGTTCTTCATCCAGCAGTGGATCGACCATTTCTGATGGCGATAGACGTGTGCAAGTTACGTTTTGTCTCTGGGGAGCACGAACGCTGATGATGCCTGATTTCTCTACTAAACCCCCCTCTAGCCCCCCCCCTCTAGCCCCCCCCCTCTAGCCCCCCCCCCTCTAGCCCCCCCCCCCTACACAACTCTCGTTCCCTACAGCCCCCCCCCCCCCGTGTATTTTTAGCCCCACGCGAGGCCGACGACAGCAGCGACGGCCACGGTGGCGCGCGCGGGCTGAGGCCGCGTGCCCGTGCGAATGTCCAGCCAATCAGAGCGTGACGAGGGGGCCGTGCCGTTACCATGACGACTATCACTGTTGGGGGGGGGGTGAGGTGGGGGTTGGGTTGGGGGACTCGGGTAGAGGAGGAAGGTAGCGGGCGAGGTGAGGTCACGGCGGGGTTAAACAGCGCGAAAATCCCCGCATCTCGGAGGCGCGACCCCCACGCCCGCGACGCCACTTTAGCCTCCCGCGCGCGCCCTGGACGGGAGCACGGAGCGGAGCGGTACACGGCGGGCCTCCATTGCTCGCGCGTTCCTGCGGCTTGTTTTGGTACACGGGGAGGTGGCAAGCGACGAGTAGCCACGGCCGTGGCGAGCGGCATGCTGGAGGCGGTGTGCCGGGTGAGAAGATATTTTGCGGCGCACCGACTCAGTCAGGCTGGGCTTAAAAAAATATCCCATTGAAAAGGTGGGGGAGGGTGGCGGGGGACGGTGTAGACTTTCAGGTGGGGGGGGGGGCATGTGACTCACAGCAACTGAGTGTGCACGGGAACACGTACACACAGAGAGAGAGGCACACGGGGCGACACGGACAAGGCGAGTACTCGACGAAGACACGGCCGGACAAGAGCTCGAAAAGCCCCCCCCTCTCTCTCCCCCGCTCCCTAACCCGCCCCCCCCCCTCCTCCTTGCCCCAATTCCCCGCAAAATCCGCGCGTTCCCGCGGCCCCGCGCATTCTCTCACAAATGCGATTTACGCGCGCGGTTCAATTGTCGGCGTGAGACCGCATCCCCCCCCCCACCCCCTACCCCCCAGCTACCCCCGGCTCTCTCCCCATCCCCTCCTCACCTCCACCCTGACACCACAACCCCACCCCCTCCACCGCTCACAAACCACCCTCGGCTATGTCCCCTCACTGCGCGGGAGGGGTTGGGGGTGTTGACGGGCCGCGTGGTGATGGGAGCGCAGCGGCGTTCACACCGCCAAGATTAACGGCGTTGCCGAGGCCGGGAGAACGCGAACACACAACTGGGCTGTGTGTGTGTGTGTCTCTCTCTCTCTCTCTCTCGATTTGTCACTTGCAGTTTGTTGCACAATTTAAGAGTAGACACTTAAGGAGTGGCATGCAACGTCTACGCCGAGCTACGCGCAGTCAACCTTGACTTGGTTGCAGTCAACCATCAAGATGATGAATATGTCCTTGTCGAACAGCTCCAACCATCGAACAACGCGGACGTCCAAAATAAACTCCTCGCTCGAGATGCAAACATCATCATCACACCTCGTCCTCCACCACACTGGCGGTGGAGCCATCATCCGCATCAGAACATCATCACCAGACCGAGGCGCGCTTCTCCTTCATAAACGGAAGGTTACAGACACGAGCCACAGGAGTTGCGAATGTGGACATGCAAGCGACACTACAGACCATATCTATCAATAAAGAGACAGAGATATAAACACAGAGATACATACAGATGCATAGAGATACAATGACAATGAAACTCACACATGAATGCATTGCAGACAAGCCGCAGCACACTACGGACCGCACAGTGAGCCCACTGCGGTCTGCGCTCTTTCGACGGAGGATGAGAAACAGCAACACGGCACGGACTCTCTCTCGACTGAAGCCCTCTCGTCGTGGCCAACAGCCGTAGACACTGGCATTTATCTCGTGAACATATTTTCGCCATCACACGCACGAACGGAATAGAATTGGCGTGCGTGCGACATTGCGCGTGTGAGAAACCGATAGTGGACTTGGCACGCCGCTTTCGATCGGCCTCGGCGTCACACTCTAAAGGCGCGAATTACTTGGTTCACCATCGATGATGGTGGTTGTGTGTCCGTGTGTCGCCCTCCAACAACAACGGAGGGCAGAGGAGCAACGCTCCTCGCAACAGCGAGCAGAGCGCCTGGTTGCTGAAACGCAGAGAGTTGGCACAGTGGGAAGTACAGTCGGTGCATCTGCCAGCCATCTCAGTCAGTCAACCCATGGCATCTGGGTCTGTTCGGTGACCTGCCAGCGGGCCTTTGACACTTCACGTGACATTTAAGTGGACCGAGCATGGCACAAGCGCCGTGGTGGTGAGCTCACCACCACTTAGTGGTGAGCAGGGATTGTAGTTGTTGTGGTTGTTGTGTGACAGACAGAGCCGTGTATATTTTTAGCCCGACTCTGCTCCATCACTGAAACCGACCAATCTCCACTCCGTGTTTTCGGGAGCTCGTATTAAAATGTTTATTTTAGGATCGTGATGATGAACGCAACATCGATTATATTTGTAGGGAATGTCAGCTCTCTCGTCCCTTTGAAACCATCATTGAAATGTTACATGTGCTCCCCGGGTTTCTAGCCCATGCATACGTATGTAACATACGTACATGTGTTTAACATGCATGTGTGTGTGTGGCAATGCATCTGTGTGTGCGTCAGCCTCTCTACCCGCGCGAAACGAGTCGCAGGGCTTGGCGAGAAAGCTTCATAATGCCCGACAACGCGAGACACTGATTTAATTTAATTTAATTTTCTAACAGAAAGGTAGTTAGGATTATACATATATGTTTTACAGTTGTAACCAAAGTTTCGACGATATTTCTACCCAATTCAGCTAATACCTCCCGTCAACCACGTCACTTTGGCTACCCCCACTCTCGATCCCTCCCTTCGCCGCCGCCGCCCGCTATGAAAACAAATGCCGCTCCTCCGCGCAGCAGCAGCAGCAGAATCGGGGCCTCGATGCAGCCCTCTTCCTCCTTCCGCATCGCTCCTCTACCGCATCCTCCCGTCTCTCCGTTCCTTCCTCATCCTGGTCGCTGCAGCGCGGCGTTTCCAGATGCGCTTCTGTGGCCGTCTTGGAGCGCTCGATATTAGGAAGCCACTGGAGCTATGTACTTTAAAATCATCATGTAGATTGAGAACTCGCTTATTTTTGTTCGTGTTTATTTTGTTGTCCTTCCTCCGCACCTCGAATAAGCACGGTTGGCTACGCACCGTGCGAAAGAAGTTCAACATACGAACGTACACAATCCAGTTCCTCTAATGTCCCACTCTTTGTCTCCTCGTTTCCCTCTCCCGTCCCTTTCCCACTCCCCATTCGTTACATCCTTGACTCCACTCCCCTTGCCGTGGAGTGGAGCCACGGGGTACAACGTTTTATCGCATTAATGGCAACGCTGCCCTCTCGAGCACATCACTTAACTCCCGACCAGCCTCGCCATGTGGATTCGACGCGTGTGTGTGACGTCACGGGGTTCAGTGGTGCGGCACTTAGCACGCTGCGCTACGAACACAGCGACGCGAGTTCCATTCCTGCTCATGGCTAGCGGCACCGGCGACGATTATCTGGACCAGTCCTGGGCCTCTCCTAGGTCGACTCAGCCTCGAACGAGTACCTGGTGAAATGTGTAAACATTGTCACAAGGCAGACAAAGGTGGCCGGGCGTGGTGCTGGTCACCCACTCCCTCGTGTGCCGTGCCGGCGTTCATAGGTGCTGCTCGCTAACAGCACTTGGGGGGTCTTTGTTTTGTTTTTTGTAGAGGCGAGGACGTGCACCGCGGAGATGGAGTGATGAAATTTGCTCGCGGGGCAGATCCTAGAGATGGATTGGCACATCGCAGGACCACCACCGTAAGAGATGGCGGATGGTCGTTTAGTGTTTTCATGTAGCGGTGGATCGATCATGGTTGATGATGATGATGGCGATGCTGCTGATGATGAGGGTACGTGGATGGTGCACCCACCACTCAAGCAGCTAAAGCCTCCCCGCTGCGCGACCACCGCCCCCTCTCCCTCCCCCGCCCACTCCTCACCCCCCTCGCCCCCCCCCCCCTCGCCCCCCCCCCCCCCTCTTCCGCATCGACTGCGCGCATTCGCCGCTCAAACGCAAACGGAAAACGGATTTAAGGCTTCGCCGCGTCTGAATGGGCGAGGGTGCGTGTCTGGGGGGAGTAGGGGGAGCGGGCTGGGAGGTGAGCGGTGGGGGGGCGAGGTGCGTTTCGGTGGGGGTAGAGGGGTAGGGGGGCAGGGGGGTAGGGGGGGCGGGGGTTTCTGGGGCGCGCTGCTCCGTCTGCACCTGGACCCACGTGTCCGCACGTTGTCTCCACGGCGCACGCAGATCCCTACCACCGCAAGACAAAAGGTCCCCCGTATAGCCTTCAACAGACTGTTGGGGCAAGTGCTGTTAGCGAGCACCTACTGTGAAGGCCGGCACGGCGCACGAGGGAGCGGTGTCTGTGCGCCAGCACCACGCCCGGACGTCTTTGTCTCTCCCTAACTCCCACCAACCAACCCCCCACCACCGCTTTCCCCGAATGTTGATGTTTACACACCGCATCGGCTATTCATTTAAGGCTGAGACGACCTAGGAGAAGCCAAGGACCGTTTCGGATATTTGTTTCCGCTTTTAAATCTGAGCGAGAATCGAACTCGCGTGGCCAGGTTTGCAGCGCGCTGCGCTAACCACCGCGCCAAGGCCCCCGTCCCCAGCCCCCCACATTCAGCCCTGCTGACCGTCAGAGCGCACGTGTTGTTAGCGAGCACCTATTAAGGCCGGCACGGAACACAAGAGGGTGATGCACGGAGAGCAGCGCGCTCGCGTGCAATAGGCGGTACTTATTGAAGGCGAAGCCGACCGAGGGGATGGCTAAAGGCACGATCCAACCTGCCAGGGGTAGTACCTGTGAGTCCGAATCTCGCTGACGGTGACGGCAGGGTGGTGAAGGGGGCTGGAGTTGGTGAGACGTGATGGGGGGACGGCCCTGAGGTGGTGGTGACAGAGTGGCGAGGAGACGGCGGTGATGGTTGTGAAGGTGGTAGGGGTAGTGAGAGAGACGGTGATGGTTGTGAAGGTGGTAGGGGTAGTGAGAGAGACGGTGATGGTTGTGAAGGGGGTAGGGGTAGTGAGGATACGGCGGTGATGGTTGTGAAGGTGGTAGGGGTAGTGAGAGAGACGGTGATGGTTGTGAAGGGGGTAGGGGTAGTGAGGATACGGCGGTGATGGTTGTGAAGGTGGTAGGGGTAGTGAGAGAGACGGTGATGGTTGTGAAGGTGGTAGGGGTAGTGAGGATACGGCGGTGATGGTTGGGAAGGTGGTAGGGGTAGTGAGAGAGACGGCGATGGTTGTGAAGGTGGTAGGGGTAGTGAGGAGACGGTGATGGTTGTGAAGGTGGTAGGGGTAGTGAGAGAGACGACTCTGGGGGTGATGGACGTGGTGGCGCAGTGGTTCGCGTACTGCGACAAGAACCCGGTCACCTGAGTTCGATTATGTGCATGGCCACCAGCACAAGTGGCGAGTATCAGAACCGATCCTGGGCCTGCCCAAGGTCGACTCAGCCTCAAATGAGTACCTGGTGCAATGCGTAAACATCGTTACTCGGGAGACAAAGGCGGCCGGGCGTGGTGCTGGCCACCCGCTCCCTCGTGTGCCGTGCCGGCCTTCATGGGTGCTCACTAACAGCACTTGCCCCAAATGTCTGTTAAGGCTACACGTGGGATCTTTGTGTGTTTGTTTGGAGGTGGTGTGAGGGAGGCGCCGCTGATGTTTGCGGAGGTGGTGGAGGTGGTGCTGGGGTTAGTGGTGGGGGTGGTGGTGGTGGTGGGGGTAGGGGTGATGGATGATTAGGGAGGGATAATTAATCAGCGCGAGCTCGGAAAGGTGAAGCGTCGCTCGCCACGCGGCTCGGATCGCGGCGCGGACCGCTTCCTGTCCTCCCTCTTTCATTTAACCCTCGGTGTGCGCGCCTGGCCGCCGCCGCCGCCGCCGTGTTTACGTTGCAAATGAAGAGAGAGAGAGACCTGGATAGCCATCGCAAAGACAAATATCCCCCCGATAGCCTGAACAGACTGTTGGGGACAAGTGCTTTTAGCGAGTAGCACTGATGGAGGTGGGTGGCTGCGGGCGATTTATTTTGTATAGATGTTTATGCATCGCACCACGTACCCATTTGACGCTGAGTCGATCTAGGTGGAGGTCTGGGACCGGTTCAGACGTTCGTCACTGGTGTTGGTAACCGTGAGCGAGAATCGAACTCGAGTCGCCGGGTTCGTAGCGCAGCGACCTCACCGCTGCACTCGATTCTTTGGGTCTGTCGGTAAAGCCACGTCGATAGAAAAAAAATAATGAAAATAACAACAATAGCACGACGTTGATTGTTAATGTCGTTAAAAATAAACGCTCCTCTTTTTCACCTGAAGCCGATTGCCTGTGTTGCGATCGAAACGTCGTGATATTTTTTATTATTTTTATTATTTTTATATCTACGTGGCTTTTACCGACAGACCCAAAGAATATGAATCCCTGCAGTCACGAAAGCTTCAAGTCGCGCTGCACTTTGGATGCTCACAAGTGCACGCATTTGGAACACAAAACTGCATCCGAAGCTGTTGGCAATGTGCCGGTGCCACAGTGACACATCGGGCGACAACAATGAGCTCATCGAGGATCTAGGTACACACACACAAGTACACGGATCTAGGTACACACAAGTACACATATACAGGTACACACACAAGTACACGGATACAGGTACACATACACACAAGGATCTAGGTACACACACACAAGTACACGGATCTAGGTACACACAAGTACACATATACAGGTACACACACACACAAGTACACGGATACAGGTACACACATACACACAAGGATCTAGATACACACACACAAGTACACGGATCTAGGTACACAAGTACACATATACAGGTACACACACACAAGTACACGGATACAGGTACACACATACACACAAGGATCTAGATACACACACACAAGTACACGGATCTAGGTACACACAAGCACACATATACAGGTACACACACACAAGTACACGGATACAGGTACACACATACACACAAGGATCTAGGTACACACACACAAGTACACGGATCTAGGTACACAGATTCACCCGTGTGTGGAGTCTGGGCGGGTTGATGCGCGCGCCCGGGGGCGTTTCCTTCGGTCGCGTTGCACCGCGTTTATCGGCCGCGCTGATTGTGATGAGGGATCTGTCGCACCGCCGCATTTCGCCTCTAAGTTGTGGTGACGTCACCACTGCGCTTGCGCCAGGCTAGGTGCACGTTGATGAGGACGTCACATCGCGAAGCGCTGAAGGATCGCTGCTGGCAGAGGGAGGAGGTCACGGGAGAGACCCAGGTGCCAAGGGTTGACTGAGATGACTGGCAGATGCGCCATCTGTGCCCCCCCCCCACTACTGTGCCAACTTGCTGTGTTTTAGCCGCCTGTCGCTCCGCTCGTTGTTGTGAGCGTCGCTCTTCTCTCGCCCGGGCACACAGCCAGGCGCAGCCGCCACGTTGGCATGGCGCGACACACCATCATCACCATCATCATCACCATCATCATCATCACTATCATCATCACCATCATCACCATCATCATCACCATCCTCATCAGCATCATCACCATCATCATCACCATCATCAACATCATCATCACCATCATCATCACCATCATCACCATCATCATCACCATCATCACCATCCTCATCAGCATCCTCATCAGCATCATCACCATCATCATCACCATCATCACCATCATCACCATCCTCATCAGCATCATCACCATCATCATCACCATCATCACCATCCTCATCAGCATTACCATCATTAGCAAGGATGAGATGGTTTCAATGGCAGACAAGGATGAAAATAGATCCATCAGTTGGTGCTGCTGCCCCGTCGGCAGTGTTGCACGAGCGCAAATAATAACAACAACAACAACAACAAAAACACGTAACATATTCGCCAATAACCATGTGGTTTCAAAAGATAAAATATATAATAGGCGACGTTTCAGGCAATGGCCCTTTATCATCACACATGGCGATGCAGAGACACAATATATAGCCTAAGCAGACTTATGGGACAAGTGCTGTGAGCGAGCATCTTTGAAGGCCGGCCCGGCACACGAGCGGATGGGTGGCGAGCACCACGCCCGCACGCCTTTGTCTCCCCAGTGGCGACGTTTACACCCCAAAGACAATGATCTTTGTCACCGCGCACACACACACACAGACAATACACGGACACGCATGCGCACACCCAAACAGACACACGCACACATAGCCGCTCGCACACATACACACAGTCATACACCCACACACACACAGCTACTACACGTTCTAACACATGCCCTTCTCTCTCCCTCACGCGCAAAGCCTCCACGTCTCCCCCTCCCTCCCTCCCTCTCTCTCGCTGCCATCTCTCCTCCCGCGCGCGTGCACGCACATAACGAGAGCGCCGCGCGCGCGCCCCGAGGCTCGAGGCCGCCCGAGTCGAGCGTCGATTGCGAGAGGAGCCGCGCGCGTCTCGCGCCTTAATCACCACCCCACGCCGTGACGAGACCCCCCCCCCACACCCGACCCCACTGCCGCCTGCTCCCTCGGGCAAAGGGATGGGGCAAGGGGCGGGGGAGTGTGGGGGATGAGGGGCGGAGTGGGGGGAGTTGGAGGATGAGGGGCGGGGTAAGCGGGCGGTGAAGCGCCGCGCCAGATGAGTCCGCGACTCCGGCTGTGTCGCGAATCGGAGCCGGCCGGCGACTCGCGGTGGCTCGTGGAGACGAGGCTCCTCCCGAGTCGCGCGTGGAACAAAACAAACACAACAACCTCTCTGGCGTCGTGTCCTGTTCCCTGGTCAACGGTGACCACGCATGTCATTTAATGTGGCGCGCGTCTCTTCTAGGTTGACTCGGCCTAAAAAAAAACATGTGCACCGGGTGTGGTGGTGAAGATAAGCCAGAGAGAGAGAGAGCATGGAGGAGACAAAGGCGGCTCTTGCGTTGCGGTGGCGTAGGAACACGCCGAGTGCTCGTTGTATGGACATCAGCATTGGCCAGCACTGGAGAGACAAAGGCTGCCGGGAGTGATACTTGCCAAACCATCCCCCTGCCCCCTCTGCTGTGCCCGCCTAAGCCGGAGTGGCGAGATGTTAACTACCTCGCTTGGTATTCAGGAGGTCGTGGGTTCGATCCTAACGCCCGTATGATGAAACCCGATTGAAGAGCTTCTGGGCTCGCAGGGTAGTTCAAAGTAAACTGAACTGTATATTTGGAGTGTGCGTGTCTTCGGTCCTCCGGGTTTTTCCATCCACATTAAGAATCAACAGCACCACGAGTTTTAGAATAATTTAGCTGCTGTAAATTTCCACGTGATGTTAATTCGCATGGTTGAGCTTATCATTTGTGATGGCGAGGTCGCTTCTAAAAACGAGCCACATTGCTCAGTGGGCTTCACCTGGTAAAATATAAAAACATTTATTTGTTTATTTAGATTTAGAAGTGGATCATATCAGGGGTCAGATCGGGGTCGGGCGCAGCGCTTTCATCTCAATTATTCACACGCGGGGAAATGACGAACCAAACAATCAAATTACTAAACAAACACGCAACAAAACAAACAAACCAGCCCGCAAATAAACAAACAATCGCGCGCCTTTGTCCGTCTTCTCTCTCTCTCTCTCTCTCTCCATCACCGCCCCCTTCCCCCTCCAATCTCAGCCGCTCCCCCGAATTCCTCGCGCGCGGGTGTGCGCGCACAGGTGCAGCGTCGGGTTTACAGGGCGCAGGGGTCACCGAGAGAGAGAGCGGGAGGGGGTGGGTAGGGGTGGCGGGGGGGGGTAGGGGTGGCGTGAGGGGGTGGGTAGGGGCGGGGGGGGGAGGAAGGGAGGGAGGGAGGGAGGAACAGGCCCCCCCCCCCCCTATAATTTAGAATTCACGTCGGGAGCCGTGGCCTTCTCTCCTCCCGACTTTTGCTCCGAGGCCGTTGCCGATGTCGGAATTGCTTCGTCTCACGCGCGCACCACGGGCCGTGAGATCAGCCACCGGCGTCTCGCGCGCGCCGTGAGATTGCGAATGGTCGCGTTTCTTTTGCAAACGAAAAGGAACAACCAACCCTCGTCACCATCGCCACGGACGCTCACGGCGCATTCCCCTCGCCACGCAGATGTCGTGGCGCCCTTCTCCCTGTCGCAGGAGCAGACCTCTTGTCGTGATTTCGTCATTTTGTGGTCAGAATCGCACGATTACCACGTTGTGTCGTTCACCCTCCTCCATCCGACACAGACCATTGATAAAGATGTCACGTCAACAATCGTGGCCAATCTATGGCTGCTTCAGCTGCGGCACCACCGCTGTGGTTGGAGAGCAATTCTCACGGAATTCAACAATTGGGTAGTCCGACGTTTCGCTGGTCGTTTACAATCAGCACCGTCAGCAGGCAGAGGCCACTATTGTGTAAGTGTCCTCCAGTCTTGGGCCTTAAACATGTGTGCTGGGTGGAGGAGGGTTTAACGACGCACATTCTACTTGGGCGATGTGACCCAACATCGGTTGTGCATCATAATTATTTAGCCGCGAAAGTCCAATTCGTCTTTAAATGTTCCTTTTTGTCACTCAACTGCTCGATGAAGACCTCACCACGCCGTGCGAGGTCATGGGGGGGGGGAGAGGTGGGCGCGGGGGTTACTTGAATGTTAGCCGCAACGTTGCTGGTGGAGAGATTAGCGTAGACATTGGAGCACAGAAGTACGGTACAACAATGTATTATTTGCTCCATTTCCCCCTCTGCTGCTACCCCGCACCGTAGCCATGCAGGCTACCACTCCAACAGCTGTTTCGTATTTGACGCGGTGGCCAGGAGATGTTATCATCTCCCTGGCCTACTATACAAGAGGAGGGCGTAGGTTCGATCCCAGACCCTGACGATGCCTGTTGTTGTATATGCGGAGTGCACGTGTTCTCGCTTTCTCTCATCTCTCTCGACGTGGTGGCCGCGTGAATTGCTTTTCGGGCCCTCCTCCGGTTTTGCCCTTCCCCACATTTAGATGAGTTGGCTGCGACTACAAATTTCCACGTGTGCTGATGATGATGATATAAACCACGTTGATGATGAGCTATCATGACGTGCGGCCAGGTCGTCTCTGCAATAGAGCTAATAGCTCAGTTGGCTCTACCGGTCTCGACACCTGCTTAGCTTCTGAGAATCTGACGAGACCGAGGTGCATTGCGTAGCGCGTCATTTGGTGGCAGGTCCAACTTCGCCGCGATTGGCGAAGACGCGCGCGTTCCAACCGGTGCCAAGCCGCAGCGGGATTCGCAGCCTCCTTGTGCATGTCGGGATACCATCGCCATTGCCACGCATTATTCTGCACACATTCTTGTGATGTGTTGTTGTTGTTGTGGTTGTTGTAGTTGTTGTTAAAAACCCCTTTTGTGTGCGCACATATTATCATGTTTCTCTCTCTCTCTCCTCTCCTGCACGCATTTCTCTCTGGCTTTTGAATTGCCTCTTCAGATGGAGCAAGTGCATTGCACTTGCTAAAGTTCACGTATGTACGGTACAATATATGTATGGGGGAGGGAGTGATGGGGGCTGGGCGGGGAGGGGGTTGATGGCGCAGTGGTCGGCGCGCTCATTCAATGTATTCCTGAGCACGGCTAACATCAGTGGCGAGTGATATCTGAACCCGTCCTGGCTCCACACCACCCCATCATCCTCTATCTCTGCACCTTCACGAACCCCGCATTCACCATTGTGGTTTTGATTTATTCCATTTGCGACACGGACGATGATCCCGTTTAGCCAGTTGACCGGGTTTTTTTTTGTTCACACAGGCGTGAGATGCATGGCACTACGTTAGAAAAACAACAACAACCCAAAGACAAAACCCCCAGTATTGCAGCGAACGAGAACAGGGCCCTCCAGGAACATTGCACAACAAACAAACGAGGCGGCGTGGTGACGTCTGGTGGCACAAGCGCCCGGAGACGAACGGCCTTCGTCCAGCAGTGGAGTGACAGAGCGCCCCTGTGGAGCTGCGTGCGTGTTGTGATTGCAACCAGTAGCGGGGTTTCTCGTCGTTCTATCGCCACTGACATCAGGCTGCGCGGGAGGTGGGCGACAGGGATCGCTAATGGTGGGGATCGTATCTCTGTAAGTGTTTAGCGTGAGGCTTAAAAGCAAATGCAGAACTTTAGGCTGAGCCGTGCGCTCTGAGTGAAACCAATCAACGTTTCAGAAATATATTATTTTTTCTTATTCTTATTCTTCTCGCTGCTCTGCATCAGCATAGCCACACAAATATATTTCAGCTCTCCAGCCTTTACTTTTCTTTTCGAGGACATCATTGCCATTTTATCCACGCAGGAAATGTAAATGGACTTGAGAGACACGGATCGTGGCAAGGATTGAATGGGGGTGGGGGGGGGGGGGGGGTTGGGGGGGCCGGCGGTGAGGGATGACACCGCAGAGTGACAGCCAGAACACGGGCACATGCCTCAGAGGACGCGCGACACGGAGATGGAGCGATATAACCTGTCCAGGTGCTCAGATGATCGGAGGTATGTTACGTCTGAATAAAGCCCACGTCGTGGGGAGGCCTTCATCCAGCAGTGGATACTATGTGTCATGCCTGGTTACATCGTAGTCGACACTGGCCCAAGCTTTGCTGCTTAAATCACCAGCGAAAATGTTGATAGGTTGTGCGATAAAAAAAAATTATGTGTGTCGATAAATACAAACACGTGTATGTAAACTCATGTGTATATATGTAAAGCCAATGCATTGTCCATATACGCTTCCGCGCGGGCCGCTAACGTTTCGGGCGATGGGCCCCGCTTCGGTTTTCTGTTCGAAAATTCCGCAAGCGCTGAGCGCGTCGTGTGGGCCAAGAGATGGCACGGGCGGAGAGCGAGAGAGACGCGGTTCGTCGTGGTGATGGTGGCGGCTTGAATAGGAAGGGAGGGTGCGCGAGCGAGTGGGGGATTGAGTGAGCGAGGGGGGGGGGCGGAGGATGGAGGGGGATGGGGGGGTGCGGGGGAGGCGTGGAGGCGGAGGAGGACGTTGGTGGTGATGAGTGAGTGCAGAGGAAGGGGGAGGGAAGGCAGGGAGCGTTGTGGTAGTTGGGGAGGAGGGGGAGGATTTTCGGCTGGGGGGAGATGGGGAGAGGGGGCTGGATGCTGGGCGGGGGGGGGCGATGAGGGGTGGGGCTCGTGGGCGCTCGCGAGACAGAGACGGAGAGCGCGCACGGGAGAATTTATTAGGGCGCGCGCGGCCTATTATCGCGCGCAGTATTATCGCACCGCGCGCCGTATTACCCCGGGGAGGCGCGCTTAGGGCGCGCGAAACGTTAACCCCTTCCCTGCCCCCCTCTCTCTCTCTCCACCGCGCGAGACACATACGAGGCGTGCCTGCCATCACCACCACCACCACGGCGGCGGCGGCGATGATAATGATGATTACGGAGATGATGGTGATGAATGAATGTATGGGCCTAAAGGGAGGAAGAGGTGGCTTGTTGGTGATGGATGGATGGATGGAAGGGTTTCTGATGGATGGCTTTCTGATTGCCGTGATGGATGGAATGGATTTTGTTGTTGTTGTTGATGGGTGGATGAAAGGATGGATTTGTCTATGAAGAGGATGGTGATCGGGATAATCATCATCATGATGATCGCTGGATGGATTGATGATGATGATGCCCAACAGCCAGGGACGAGATGCAACTGTAGGGCTAAGGAGGAGCATGGGGGGGGGGGGTGGCAATGTGAGCGACTGGAGGAGGGGGCTGAAAATAAGGAGGAGGATGATGATGATGAGAAAGGAAGGGCGGGAGAAGATGTAAGTGGTGGTAAGAGGTTAGATGTGACAAACAGGAGGAAGAGAAAACGACGAGGGAGAGAAAGAGGAGGGAAAATAACGTAAGCAATTATGACTACGAGAAGCAGCGGGAGGAGGAGATAAAGAGGTGGGGGGTTGAACTGTGTGACGATGTGGGAGAGCAGAGGACGCGAGGACGAAAACATGAGGAGGAGGAGGAGGAGATGAGGAGTCAATAGAATGGGGAACTTGGAGGATAAACAGCGACAAAAAGGAAGAGGTGGGGACGATGAAGACGAATATGAAGGCGAGGAGGAGGAGGATGATGACGATGACGATACATGGCGCTCCTCTCGTCCGCTCGTCGTCAGTCGGTGAGATCGTCAGTGACGTCGCCGCTGTCTCGCTCCGTCTCTCTATCCCTGGCCCCGGACAGAGGCCGCCTCCTCTTGCTGCCATCGCTGCTTCATGGGGGAGCGAGACGAGTGGAGGGGGTGGGGGAGGGGGTCTGGGCTCGACCCCCCCCCGCCCCCTCGACAACCCCTTGACTCCGACGGTGGCGAGATGTTAATTCCCTCGCCTGGTATGCGGGGATTCGACCCTGACCCTTGCCCCTGGCGTGTGTTTGGAGCTAGCGCGTCTCTCTCCCCGCGGTGGCGCGGATCGTTCTCCGGGCCCTCCGGGGCGACCCCCCCCCCCCCTCTACGTTCAGAATCGACATCGCGAGTTCAAGAGGAGTTGGCTGCTGCTATGAACATCCACGTGATGGTCAGCCCACGTCGTTGAGCGATCATTTGTGATAGGTCGCTTCTGAAAAGCGCCACACAGCTCGGTGGGAGTTCAGCTGGTAAAATAAAGCGAGTTTATAGTTTCAATAGTCGAGTTTCACCCCTACAGGTCGCCCCCACAGATCGCCTCTACAGATAGTCCCCTACAGATCGCCCCACAGATCGCCCCACAGATCGTCCCCTACAGATCGCCCCACAGATCGCCTCCACAGATCGTCCCCTACAGATCGCCCCACAGATCGCCCCCACAGATCGTCCCCCACAGATCGTCCCCCACAGATCGCCCCACAGATCGCCCCCACAGATCGTCCCCCACAGATCGTCCCCACAGATCGCCCCCCACAGATCGCCCCACAGGTCATTGGAGTTGGGCGGCGGAGTCGTTAGGAAAGGGGTCCACGGCGCAGGAAATCGAGGGGGTCACGGGGTAGCGACTTGGGGGGGGGGGGCTGAGAAGTGGTGGAAGGGCGTGGGGGTGAGAAGGGGATTGGGGCGGGGGGTAGGGGGGTCCGATGCCCAGAGCCCCTTTGTGGAGTTGGGGGGAGGGGGGGTGGTTGTGCGTACCCCTCGTTAGCGGTATTTGACATTCTCATGACTTAATTCATTTATAATCAAATCAATTACCGCTGCCTCTTCGCAAGGCGAATCGTCGACGTTTTGTCCGATAGGCCTTCAGCAGGAGTCACGAATTATAGAATGATCCTAATGGCAGTGTGTCTGGGTAAGATCACAAGTGAACTCGTCACGTGCTACCCTCTGACGATCCACTGCTGGATGAAGGCCTCTTCTGGGCGTCTCTGTCGTCAGGATGGTTTGACTATACTTCACCGCGCTGGGCAGTGCGAGTCGGTTAAGTCGAGGCCCCCCTGGATCGGTTCAGATATCACTACGCCACTGATGTTCGCCGTGGCCAGGAATCGAACTTCAGTCCGGCCGGCTTCATAGCGCAGTTCGCCTATCATTGTGTACGTGTGTAGTACTGTGTGTGTGTACGTGTGTAGTACTGTGTGTGTGTGTACGTGTGTAGTACTGTGTGTGTGTGTACGTGTGTAGTACTGCGAGTGTGTGTGTGTACGTGTGTAGTACTGTGTGTGTGTGTACGTGTGTAGTACTGCGAGTGTGTGTGTGTACGTGTGTAGTACTGTGTGTGTGTGTACGTGTGTAGTACTGTGTGTGTGTACGTGTGTAGTACTGTGTGTGTGTACGTGTGTAGTACTGTGTGTGTGTGTACGTGTGTAGTACTGTGTGTGTGTGTACGTGTGTAGTACTGCGAGTGTGTGTGTGTGTACGTGTGTAGTACTGTGTGTGTGTGTACGTGTGTAGTACTGTGTGTGTGTGTACGTGTGTAGTACTGTGTGTGTGTACGTGTGTAGTACTGTGTGTGTGTGTACGTGTGTAGTACTGCTCGTGTGTGTGTGTGTACGTGTGTAGTACTGCGTGTGTGTACGTGTGTAGTACTGTGTGTGTGTACGTGTGTAGTACTGTGTGTGTGTGTACGTGTGTAGTACTGTGTGTGTGTGTGTACGTGTGTAGTACTGTGTGTGTGTACGTGTGTAGTACTGTGTGTGTGTACGTGTGTAGTACTGTGTGTGTGTGTACGTGTGTAGTACTGTGTGTGTGTGTACGTGTGTAGTACTGCGAGTGTGTGTGTGTGTACGTGTGTAGTACTGTGTGTGTACGTGTGTAGTACTGCGAGTGTGTGTGTACGTGTGTAGTACTGTGTGTGTACGTGTGTAGTACTGTGTGTGTGTGTACATGTGTAGTACTGTGTGTGTGTACGTGTGTAGTACTGTGTGTGTGTGTACGTGTGTAGTACTGCTCGTGTGTGTGTGTACGTGTGTAGTACTGCGTGTGTGTACGTGTGTACGTGTGTAGTACTGTGTGTGTGTGTACGTGTGTAGTACTACGAGAGTGTGTGTGTACGTGTGTAGTACTGCTAGTGTGTGTGTAGTACTGTGTGTGTGTACGTGTGTAGTACTGCTAGTGTGTGTGTGTGTACGTGTGTCGTTGTGTGTGTGTCCGTGTGTCGTACTGCGTGAGAGTGTGTACATGTGGGTGTAGTACTGTGTGTGTGTACGTGTTTAGTACTGCGAGTGTGTGTGTGTACGTGTGTAGTACTGCTAGTGTGTGTGTGTAGTACTGTGTGTGTGTACGTGTGTAGTACTGCTAGTGTGTGTGTGTGTACGTGTGTAGTACTGCGTGTGTGTACGTGTGTACGTGTGTAGTACTGTGCGTGTACGTGTGTAGTACTGCGAGTGTTTGTGTGTGTGTACGTGTGTGTGTGCGTGTGTACGTGTGTAGTACTGTGTGTGTGTACGTGTGTAGTACTGCGAGTGTGTGTGTGTACGTGTGTGTTTACGTGTGTACGTGTGTAGTACTGAGAGTGTGTGTGTATGTGTACGTGTGTGTGTGCGTGTGTACGTGTGTAGTACTGCGAGAGAATGTGTGTGTGGAGCGGTGGCGCACGAGTTAGCGCAATGCACTACGACCCCGACGACCCGAGTTCGATTTACCGCTCACGACAGACAACACTGGCGAATCCGGGAACCAGTCATGCGCCTCCCCTCGGTCCACTCAGCTTTAAATGCATACCTGGTGCGGCGTGTAAACACCTTAACTGGAGAGACAAAGGCGGCCGGGTGTGGTGTTGGCCACCCGACCGCTTCGTGTGCCGTGCGGGACTTCTTCCGTGGTCGGCAACAGTGCAGTACTTGTCCGAACAGCCTGTTAAAGGCTATGCGGGTGACCTTTGTCTTTGTATGTGTGTGCCGCATCTTCGGATGCACGCGTGCACGTGTAATGTGCGTGTCGTGGTCCCCGTGCCCGTATTCGGATTGTTACATATCTTTCACTGCTGCGAACCGCATGGAAAAATTGGTTAAAAGCGGTTACCACGCGTACAGCAATGTCTGGAGCTATAACCGAGAAACGGAGGCGATAAGTGCACGTGTGTGTGTATGTGTGCAGTGTGCTTAAATATGCATACTCATGCGCCCACATGTACAAAGTTATATATATACCTATGTGTACATGTATATAGGTACTCGTTAATAACGCTTGCCCTGATAGGCTATGTGAGCTATACGGATAATCTTTATACGTGTATGCTTTTATGTGTGTGAATTGAAAGATCTGGGCAAAGTCCCATCAGTGAGCTCCTCCGGCAGGCAAGGCTGCGTTGGCTGGGTCATGTAGCCCGCATGCCCAGCCACCGCATGCCTAAACAGCTTTTGTTCGGCCGGATCGAGGGGGCTAGACGGGCGCGGCACGGGCTGGAGAAGAGATGGAGTGATGTGGTACAAGAGGACGTGGAGCTGAGTGGACTTGCCGATGACTGGTACCAGCGGTGTCAAGATCGGCCTCAGTGGAGGAGGCTCGTGAAGGACGCTACTGGGCAGTTGGAGGCAGTCGCCCTCCAACAACAACGGAGGGCGGAGGAGCGACGCTCACAACAACGAGCGGAGCGCCGGGTGGCTAAAGCACAGCAAGTTGGCACAGTAGGGGGCACAGGTGGTGCATCAGCCAGTCATCTCGGTCATCTCGGTCAGTCGACCAGTGGCACCTGGGTCTGCCCCGTGACCTCCTGCCAGCGGGCTTTCGACACTTCACGTGGCCTCAAGGTGCACTTGGCCTGGCACAAGCATCGTGGTGACGTCACCGCCACTTAGTGGCGAATGGCGGTTGTTGTTGTTGTTGTATGGCTGTATGTATGTGTGTATGTATATCCGTGTATGAATGCGTGTGCATATGTGCGTGTGAGTGTACAGATGCGTCCGCGTTTGTGTGTCTGTGTGACCATTACCCTTGCCCGTCCCAACAGTCTGATACAGGTTGCACGGGGGATCTTTGTCTGTCTCTATGTGCACGCACGTCCGTGTGGATGAATGTGTGTCCATACTTACAGCCTCAAAGTGCACCTAGCATGGCACGAGCTCCGTGGTTACGTCACCGCCACTGAGTGGTGAACGGCGGTGGTTGTGGTTGTTGTTGTTGTTATGCTTACAGCACTTGCCCCAACAGTCTGTTAAAGGCTACACAGGGGATCGTTGTCTTTGTGTGTATTTTTACGCGTGTGTGTGCACGTCGGTGTGAATGTCTGTACGCGTCCGTCTGTGGCCATGCGTGTAGATGCGTGCAGCACTTGCCCCAACTGCCTGTTAAAGGCTACGCAGGGATTATGTGTCTGTGTGTATACGTGTGTGTACGTGTGTGTACGTGTGTGTACGTGTGTGTACGTGTGTGTGTAAGTGTGTGTATACACACGTATACACACACTACACATAGTGCTGCGCTATAAACCCGACGAACCGGTCCTGGGCCTCCTCTAGGTCGACTCAGCCTCAAATGAGTACCTGGTGCGGTGTGTAAACATCGCCACTGGGGAGACAAAGGCGGCCGGGCGTGGTGCTGGCCCACCCACCCCATCGTGCACCGTTCGGCCTTGCCCCTACAGTCTGTTAAGGCTATACGGGGGATCTTTGTCTTTGTACATGTACGTGTGTGCGTACGTGTCTTTATCGTTGTACTCGTGTGTGTGCGTGCGCGTGCTTGTTCCAGCATGACGCACGCTCCACTCACACGTCGCACTAAATCGCTGCGTCGCCGCGCGCTCGGCGCTGCGCTCTGTGTGAACAATGCTAATTGCGGTGGCCGCGTTGTCACGGCACGGATTACGGAGGCGGCGCGGGGGGCGGGGTGAGGAGTGGGGGGGTGGAGGGGCGGGGTGAGGAGTGGGGGGGGGATGGAGGGGCGGGGTGAGGAGCGGGTTTGGCGGCACGGACCGCGCGGCTCCGTGCCGCTCCGCGTGTTTGCCCGGGGTCGAGGTTGTGGAGTGAAGATTAGCGGGATGCCTTTTTTCCGCTCCAGTTGCCCCCCCTCACCGCGCCTCCCCTCCCCCTTCGCCGCTTTCTCCTCACCCCCTCCCGCATCGCCTGTCCCACGGAATCCGTAATTACTTGATTCCTTAATCGATATCGGGGCCGCGTGCTCGCGCGCGAGCAACGTGCCGCTCCCGGCCCCTCCGCAGATTACACTTTGACCCCCATCTCACGCGCTCCCCGCATGCCATCCCTCAACCGCCCCCGGTCACCACGGACCCCCCCCTCCACCACCACATCCCATGCAGGTTGGCGGGGAGGGGGGGGGGGATTAAGAATGAACGAACGGACGCCGCGGGGGGTGAGAGGGGGGCGTACGAGGTTCAAAAACGCAGCTCCAATCCCTCGCTCGGTGCGGCTCCCATTCCCGCGCCGCTTTAATCCCTCACCCCCCTCCTCCACCTCCCACCGCTCGCTGCCCACCTCTCTCCCCCTCACTCCCCCCCCACATCCCTCCAGCAGAGTCTCCCAGGATTCGGGCTCCCGTTATGTGCAGGAGGACAAAGCGTTCGTTTCTCGTTGCTGAGTTGGCGGAATTAATTCGGAAAAAAGAGCCACGTCGGAAACAATGAAGCGGAATTCGCTGCCTTGTTGTTGGCCTCCCTGTCGTCAACTTCACCGGTGAAATCCTCAGCGACGCGTCTCCTCTTTCGCCGGCGATGGGCGCTCGGTTCTGCAGGAGGATGCGTCGATAGTTGAGGATTAGGGGGGCCCCTTTTCGTCCACAACGGAGATCGGCACAACGGGGTAGCAGACTCGTGCGTGCGAGGTGGGAGTGCGCGCGGTATTCCTGCGCCGTACCAACTGGTATTGCATGAGCTGTCACATCACATTAACTGTGATAGTCCATAATCTCAAGAACTACATGTATATATGTACTAATAAGAACACTCAGCATATGTGTCAATACCACTGCCTTAGAATAAGAAGAATAAAATAGCAGGCGACGTTTCGGACAATGGCCCTTCTTTACAGCACATGAGGTTCATGACATAATACACGTACTTGCTCTTGTGCCCCGCTTGCACCAACCCGCACTGACCAGCGTGGTGAAGTATGGTCAAAAATAACCCTCACGAGCCATGCGGCGTGGATGGAGGCCTTCATCTAGCAGTGGAGTTGCAACAACAAAAACGCCTGCCTGTACACGTACACAGATCACTTGGCTTATGGTATCACATCGTTGATTGGCATATCACAACACCTGTGGTATGAGGTCACATGTAGGGGGATATAAACCGTGGCAACCACCGCCCCTCCGCTCGCACATTTCCCTTATCACGAGGGCCCTTCCCCCAAGCCCCACGCCACCGTGGTTCACACGCCCCCCCCCCCACCCCCCCCCCCCCCCCCCGGTGTGAGGTTTGTGTAGACACCACAACCTTGGTGCAAATCCACGTTGCGTTATGGTGACAGAAATTTCACATTCCAATTCCACTTCACGAAACCAACCTGGTCACAGAGTTAACTGTGTTTCATCATCATCATCATCAACATCATCGTCGTCCGACATGGTCTATCCACTGGTGGATGAAGGCTTGCCCAAGCCTTCGCAATGTCTCACCGTGATGTGATGCAAGAACCCGCCTGGCAGCAATCCATCTTGCGCGGCTCAACAATCCATCCACGATGAAGACCCATAACAGCGTTGTCCAATGTCGCGGATGCCCTCCGTGCCAGCAGTCGCCACACCGGGGCCATGGACACTGCCTCACGACGAGCCACGAACAACCCAAAATGTGGCTCGGCCTTCTCAGTGATTACACCGAGAAAAAGCGCGGCCTCATTTGTAAATATCATTCAGTCAACCTATTTTTAGATATACAGTATGTAGCTATATACATGTCTATATATATATCTCTCTGTATGTATTTCTATAAGTGTATACATATATATGTATATCTATATATACTTATCTCTATGTGTGTATCTCTGCGTATGTATCTCTATGTATGTATCTCTATGTATGTATCTCTAACAAAATCAACGTCTCGCTCGACTGATCGAGGGGCAATAGTCCATCTCGTGTTCTCATTTGCTCTTGTTCAACGTTCTGTTTGCATCCTGGCTGTGGTGTGGCAGGAGAGTGAATGGTTGGGGTCATTGTCTGTTTTATATAAATATTTATTTTTAAATCAAAGGCTTTCAAAGCTTCGGATAATTCTGAACCCGGAGAATGGAGAACCCATGAGAATCCCCCCCTCCGCCTCTCCCACCTTGGAATACAAAGTTAGAAACTCACACATCGCACGGACAAAGATCCCCCGTTTAGCCTTGCAGACTATCAGGCCAAAGATGACCTATTCAGGTCGGCTCGTTTAACACCAATCCCGGGTATTCATTTAAGGCCGAGTTGGCCTCGGGGAGGCACCAAGACCGATCCAAACACCACTCGTCAATGATGTTTGTCGTAGCCAGGAATCGAACTCAGTTCGCAAGTTAAATGTATTATTTGATACAGCTACGTTGGAAGTGATGCAGAATAATTTGTCACTAACGCCGTGGCCTTAGAAGGAAAAAATATATATAATAGGCGACGTTTCGGGCAGTGGTACTTCGGGCAAGGATTTGGATTGTTAAAAGGAGCGGCTACAATGAGACAGATCATCGTGAGCGAGTGCGGGTTTGAGCCGTAGGCCGTCCCAGGCGCGGCACGGCTCGCTGACGAGTGGTCGTGGAAACGCGGCATCTAAAATGTGAGCCTCGCATTCTTTATTTAGATAAACTAATGCTCACTGGATCCCGTCAAAGTGATCTCCCACACTCGGCGATGTTGTTGTTGTCTCTGTCGATGCCTGTCAATCTGTGTGTGTTTTACCTGCTCCCCCCACCACCACCCCATGTTCCCCTCTACATATCCTAATCCAACCACCATGCCCCTCCCCTCGTACATCCCCTGCTCCCCCTTCCATTCCCTGATCCCATCCATCCCCCCCTCTCCATGCTCCCTGCTCCCCCCTTCCATTCCCTGCTCCCCCTCCATCCTCTGCTTCCCGTCTATTTCCGGCGGCGCCTCGGCACTTGGAGCCGCCGAGTGCCGGGTGACCTTGTTAGCGCGGCCATGGAGCGCCCTGGCTTCGGTCGTTGTGAAGGTGGGAGGCGGGGTGGGTGGCGGGGTGGGTGGGGGGGGCACGGCGAGGATTTGAGGCAGCGAAGAGCACAGCCAGGCTCGATGGGGAGGGGTGGAGCGGGCCCCCCGAAGGGAGCGTGTTCATCTGTGACCTCCCCTGGGAAGTGGGCATGAGGCAGATGATGATGGTGATGATGAAGACACTTAGGTCCCAAGGTCAGTAAAGGTCATTGATGATGATGATATGTGTCTCAGTGTGCTTTCATAATCAATCATCATCATCTGCATTAGCCTTGATCAATCCACTGCTGGATGAAGGCCTGCCCAACCGGCCGCCTGTGTTGTAACAATCCACGCAGCAGCTAAACGCGAGCTGATCTGTGAAATTACTGGACATCTGTGACGAAGAGTTTCATAACGCATGATAAATAAAGATTGTGATAAATTTCATCGCTCCCATCTTGGCGGAGGACTTATACTAAAGGGCGCCTCCCGTCCCGTGGGCTACCGCTCCCTGGTTGAGTCTCGGCCAGGCGACCAAGCGGCCTCTCTAAGCGCCGCGTCCGCTGCCATCCGGCACTAAACGGCGTTGACGATGACGTGGGCTAAGACGCTTCAATCGCCTCTCACCTTGTCCCAAGCAGAGGCGATTCTTGATGATGATGATGATGGTGGTGAAGACGACGACGATGATTATGCCAAAGGACAATTGTGTGTTGTTCATCAGCTGTTGTGGACAATGATGACACCTCGAGGCGCGTTCTCTTCTATGACTCCTGGCGCTTCTCACGTGCCCGTAGATGTTATAAACAAGTTGTTGCGCAACAGAAAACCACGCGGGCACACAGACAACGACTGTTGGCGAGCAGCAGCTATGCATGCCAGCACGCTACACGAGGTGGTGGATGTCCAGCACCAAGCCATGGGCCGCCTTTGTCTCCGTAGTGACGATGCTTACACACCGCACCAGGTAGTCATTTGAAGCTGAGTCGACCTAGATATGCGCTACTGGTGCTGGCCGTGAGCGGGAATCCAACTCGAGTCGCCAGGTTCATAGCGCAGCGCGCTAACCGCTAAACTACTGCTCCTCACCACAGGCACACACACACACACGTATCTATACACCGCACGTGTATATAAATAAATAATAAATAAAAACAATCACGGGCCCCCGGAGCGGCACGCGCCACTTGGTTTCACGTCGCCATGGAAACCCTATTGATCCCCGAGAAAAACCCGGCGCAGTATCCGGGGCGACGCGGCGCGCGCGCGCTGATTGGGAGGCAATCACGCGCGCGGGCGCGCGCGAGCGCGCGCGCCGGCACCGCGCTCCATCCGACCGCAATTAACGTGCGCGCGTGCCGCTCACTCTCCCCGATTCCTCGCGCCCCCGGTCTCACTCTCTCGCTGTCCCCTTCCTTCGCTGGCCTTTGTGCCCCCCCCCCGCCGCCACTAACCCATCATGTCCATGTCTCAAATCGCCCCCCCGCCAACCTCCCCCCTGCTATCTCCTCTTCCACCCCCCCGCCTGTCACACACCAACCTCTCTCTACCATCACCATCACAACCACCATCACCACTCCCATTGCGCGCGCTCGCAGTAGGTGCACGCGCGTCAGGAACCGCTCGGTCGAACATCCCCCCCGCCCCTCCCCCCGCCCCTACCCCTGTGCGCTGTCGTCTTTTGGGTTCGCGCGGGACCTGGCTGGGATTGCGAGATGAGATCGAGAGCTGTAATCTGTTGCAAAAACAACTTAAGTGAAGATAATGTTTTGTTTGTCGAAGTCGAATGTACAAAATAATGAAAAATTTCACTCATAATTTCATCCAACTGGCAAATGGAATCTTATAACTCACGAATTGGAATACGGACCTAGGGACTTGATCTGGATTCTAAATCTAGACCTGCAACCTGGATATGGACCTTGGGGCAGTGCCCTCTGATCTAAATTTGGGATATGGGTCTTGTATCGCAATTTAAAACCTCGACCTAAAATTCGGATATGGACTCTGGATCTAGAATGGAGACCTGTGATCCGGACATGGGAACGTAGTCCAGGATCTTGAGCTTGAGATCGGTTTCTAGAATCTCGACTTGGTGAGACCAGAGATCTGCACCTGGGTTATGAACATGAGATCTGGCCCTGGGATCGAGGTCCGAGATCCATCATCCAGGAAATGTTCCCCGTATATTTCCTCTGCGTTTCTAATGCAATCCCGTGAGTTCACTCATCTCTATTCTGTTCTTGCATATGATGCCAATCTAATTCAGGGGTTTAATGCCAACGTCGAGGTCTGCTCGCCACGACGAGTGATCTTCAGGAGAGCACGGTGGGTTGACCGTACGGTCTGTAGTGCGGGTTGCATGGCCCCAGTCGCACTGCTGCGGCTGTACTTTTCATTTTCTATTCATGAACGCGAGGTGCGCATCAGCCTGTTTGCATCCGTCAAACTACTGGACATCTGTTAACGAGAGCTTCAAAGATCATCGGATTCATCCAGTATTCAAACAGATTCTGATTGATGGTTGGTGCACCGATGTCTTCCACGACGACGACGAGGAGGCGGAGGAGGCGGAGGAGGAGGAATGTCGAAGCCACAAGCCAGGCGGCGTGCGGCCATGACGTCAGGGCCCCCAACGAGGGGCCCATTGTGGACGTCACCCGTGACGGTGGCCACAGTCACCCTCCTGCCGCTGCAGCTGCGTGAGCGACGATCGACGGGGCCGGTCACCCCCACAGGTGCGGGCGCGAGGCAGGACACCTGTGCTGCACCGCCACTCTCCGCCCATCTCACCCACGCCAGCGGGGGGAGGGGGGGGGGTAGTTCCACCGCCGTGCCCTGCACGTCCACCTCCCCCTCTTAACTCCCCCCCATCCAAAACTCAAACTACGCCTCCCCACCCATCTCCTACGCGAGGGGGGGGGGAAGGTAGTTCCACCCACTCTCGCCCCCCCCCCCACCCACCGCCCCAGCCAGCTGCATTCATATTTAATCGTTATATTTCACGAGCGAGCAGAGCGCGGCGTGCGGAGTCTTGTGAAAATGATTACCATGAATAATGCACTGCGCAACGGGCGCGAGATAAGCCGGGCGGCCGCCTCCACCGCCGCCGTGAGCCTCCTCCTGCGCGCAGTGGAGCCACGTGGCGTGCTGTCGGGACGTCGCGGATCGCGAACGCGAAGGGGGTTCGTGTTGTTGTTGTTGGGGGGGGGGGAGGAGTGGTGGGGCATTGGTTAGTGCACACTGCACATCGAACCCGGCGACCCGAGTTGAGTGATTCGACTCCTGCTCGCTATCGACGACGGTGACGGCGAATATCTTAACTGGTCTTGGGCCTCTCTCTCTAGGGCGCCACGGTGGTGAGATGTTAACTACCTCGCCTGGTATACCGCGGTCGTGTGGTCGATCCCGACCCTGACGCTTGCTGCTGTATATTTGGAGTTTGCCGTGTCTCTCTTTCTCTCCGTGGTCGCGTGGATTGTTCTCCGGGTCCTCCGGGTTCTCCCTCCACATTTAGAATCAACGTCACGTGGGCAGAGTATTTGGCTGCGATACATTTCCACGTGATTGAGCTTAAATTTGGGGCCAATTCCCTTTTGAAAAACAGCTATATAGCTCAGTGGGCCTTACTTGGTCAAATAAAAATTGTTTCGTTTGTCGTTTTAACCTTAAATAAGCACCCGGTGCGTTGTGTACACATCAGTCCTCGAGAGAGAAAGGTGGTTGTGGCGTAGTACGGGTCACAATAGGTAATGGTACATATTGTAATGATACATATTGTAGCTATTGTAATGGTAGCTATTGTAATTGAACTATCGTAATGGAGCTATGAACCCGGCGACCCGAGTACAGTGTATTCCAAGCCACTGCGGCTAACATAAATAGTCACCATATCTCAACCTGTCCACGACTTAAGCCCCAACTAGGGTAGATTCAACCTTAAATGGACACCTGGTGTGTGCGTGTGTGTACATGTCAGCATACGGAGAGACAAAGGCGGCCGGACGTGATTCCATTCATACCCAGAAATGAAGGCAATCGAGTGGAGGGCGATGGAAGTTACCTGGCCTATCGCTCCCTAACAACTCGCGGAGCTTCTAAGCCATCGCAACGCCCTCCCTTTATGCTTACGAAACGTGGAGCCCATTCAAGGAACATTTGCGCCGGTTTGAAACATTAAGGCCTGCTTGCCTACAATCTATCCTGGTCTTAAACAGACTGGATTGTGTGAGGAGCTCACAGATCCTTGAAAGATCTGGATACAGCCCCATCAGTGAGCTCCTCTGGCAAGCGAGGCTGCGTTGGCTGGGTCATGTAGCTTCTGTGTGGCCGGGTAGAGGGGCTAAACGGGCACGGCTTGGGCTAAAGAAGAGATGGACTGATTCAGTTTAAGTTTTTAGTTTCATTTATTTGGTATAGCCCTGTGAGCCATTCGGCTCTTGAATCGGGTGCAACCGCAACAAACAAAAAATAAAAACATTAAACAAAAACATGAACAAGAAAACATCTTGAAGTGACTATGTGACTATGTGCAAACAGAAAATCCAGGAAAAGACAGCAAAATATTCCTGATGCGGTACAGGAGGATATGGAACTGGGTGGACTTGTAGAAAACTGTATTCAGGCATGTCAATATCGGTCTCTGTGGAGGAGGCTCGTGAAGGACGCTCCTGGGCAGTTGGAGGCAGTCGCCATCCAGCAACAGTGGAAGGTAGAGAAGCGACGCTCACAACATCGAGCAAACATCAGGCAGATAGAGCGCAGCAAATGGACACAGTGAGGAGCACCAGTGGTGCATCTGCCGCTCATCTCTGTCAGTCAACCCATGACACCTGGGTCTGTTCCGCGACCTCCTGCCAACGAACCTTCGCCACTTCACATGGCCTCAAGGTGCACGTAGCCTGGTACAATCGCTGTGGTAATGTCACCTCCACTTAGTGGCGACCAGCGGTTCTTGTTCTGAATGAGATCAGTAGCAAAGACGAAGGCACTATGGGGACCTCATTTGCCAGTAAAAATATGATAATTGGTTCTTTACCCTTCTATCTGGCAACAAAACTGACACCTTTTTGCAAGGAGTCATGTTTGCATAGACCGCAATACCTGCAGTCATAATACAAACAAAAGAACATAACTCTGATAATGTGCACTGTCCTTGAAGTTGATTGGTCCACACCCGAGACAGCTTTCCTTCGAGCCTAGTCTCATATGGGTTGGACCAGATGACGCCAAAAGGCGCACTACCCAGTGGAACAGTCCTACCATGGACTGGTGACAAGGAGGCATGTATGTCCTGTGCACAGTACAAGCTCGTGCGTGGGCACAGGAGTAATTACATTTGTCATGTACAGCCCCGTGTCAATCCACTGCTGGATGAAGGCCCCCCCCCCCCAAGCCGTGCCTATCATTGTTGGGTGGGGGGGATTACCATACTTCACCATGCAGGTCAGTGGAGATGGGTGAAGGGGGTGCCCGGGGCCTACTAAGACCGACAGTGCACACGAGGGGCTGGGTAGCCAACACCCTGCACACGAGGCGCTGGGTAGCCAACACCAGCACCATGCTGAGCCGCATTCGTCTCTCCCCACTGTTGATGCTTGCAAACCGAACACATTTAAGGCCGAGTTGACCTAATGAGAGGCTGGGGGAGCCGGTTGTGATTTAACTGGCTACTGGTGTCAGCCGTGGCCGATACACTTACTCAGGTCGCCGGGATTCATGGCGCAGTGCGCTCACAATCACCACGACACTCATCAGCAGTACAACTCGTGGACTGTTCTACTACTTGCATTGGGATGCCCATAGGTCGTCTCGACCTAAACACACGCACATACAGAGACACACACACTAACACACACACACAGACATACACAGACATACACGCACACAGACGCACAGACAAAGATAAAGATCCCCTGTATAGCCTTAACAAACTGTAGGGGCAAGTGCTATGAAGGCCGGAACGGTACACGAGGGGGTGGGTGGCCAGCACCACGCCCGACCGCCTTTGTCTCCCTAGCGGCGATGTTTACACACCGCACCAGGTACTCATTTGAGGCTGAGCCGACCTAGGGGAGACCCAGGACCGGTTCAGATAATCGTCACTGGTGTTTGCCGTGAGCGGGAATCGAACTCGGGTCGCCAGGTTCGTAGTGCAGCTCGCTAACCACTACACCACCACACCACCACACAGAGACACACACAGACACACACACACAGAGACACACACACAGAGACACACACACAGACACACACAGAGACACACACAGAGACACACACACAGAGACACACAGACACCACAGACACACACAGACTGGACTGCGTTCCGTGGACGGTAGCGAAGACAAAGCGTGGGGGGGGCGGTGGCCGCGTGGTGGTGAATCATCCCCCTGCGCTCTCCCGCCGCGCCCCGTGCCTCGCGGCCTCCACGTGGAGGCCTCCCTCCTGTGCACGACGAGGAAGCTGGGGGGCGGGGGGGTATGCGGGTGGGGGGCGGGTGGGGGGCAGGGAGGGGGGTCGGTGAGGGTTTGATTGGTGTCCGTGGGCCTTCAGGCAGGTCCGAAACCCGGCCCTCACCTCTAACCCCCCACTCCCGCCCCTCACTACAACCACGCCGCAGCCCCCCCACCACCACCCTTAGCCTCGTCCCCCCCCTCCGACAACCTCCAACCATCCTTCATCCCCCGCCCCGCCCCTCAGCCCCCCCCCGCCCCGCGTCGCACATTTACGCAAGCGCCGCCACTTATTTGCACTTCACGCTAACTCGCGCGCGCCCGCCCACTCGCTTATTAACGCAAACACGCCTGGCGATTACCACGCACGATACGACACGCACGCGCACACGCGCACACCCTCGCACGCGCACACACGCACACCCTCGCACGCGCACACACGTGCACACCCTCGCACGCGCACACCCTCGCCAGCGTACACGCGCACACGCGCACACCCTCGCACGCGCACACCCTCGCACGCACACACGCGCACACCCTCGCACGCGCACACGCGCACACCCTCGCACGCGTACACACGCACACGCACACACGCGCACACGCGCACACGCACACACCCTCGAACGCACACACGCGCACACCCTCGCACGCGCACACGCGCACACACGCACACACCCCCGCACGCACACACGCGCACACACGCGCACACCCTCGCACGCGCTCACACACGCACACACACGCGCACACACGCGCACACACACGCACACACACGCACACACATGCGCACACACGCACACCATTGCACGCAAACACACGCACACGCGCACACACGCACACCATTGCACGCAAACACACGCACACACCCTCGCACGCACACCCTCGCGCGCACGCACACACGCGCGCACACACGCACACACGCGCACACACAAACGAAGACACGCACGCGCACAGCCGCCAACCGAGACTCAAGAGAAGACACACGCATGGACATGTCCAGTCACATATTAACATAACCGTCGTTCACCACTAAGTGGCGGCGACGTCACCACGGCGCTTGTGCCGTGCGAGCTTCACCTTGAGGCCACGTGAAGTGTCGAGCACCCGCTATCAAGAGACCACACGGCAGACTCAGGTGCTATAGGTTGACTGTCAGAAACGGCTGACCGATGCACCACCTCTGCTCCTCACTGTGCCAACCTGATGCACTTGAGTTGCCCAGCGCTCCGCTTGTTGCTGTGAGCGTCGCTCCTCCGCCCTCCGCTGTTGCTGGAGGGCGACTGCCTCCAACTGCCCTGTCGCGTCCTTCACGATCTTCCTCCAAAAAGGCCGATCTCGAAATCGCTGCTACTGGTCATCGACAAGTCCATCAGCTTCCACAACCTCCTGTACCGCATCACTCCACATGTCTTCTCTAGCCCGTGCCGCGTCCCTTTAGTCCCCTCTGTTCGGCCCAACAGAAGCTGGTTGGGCATGTGCTGTCTGGGCATGTGGGCTGCATGACCCAGGCAACGATGCCTCGCCCGTCATCGGAACTCACTGATGGGGATTGTCCATATCTTTCAAAAATCGGTGAGCTCCTCACACAAATTCAGTCAGGTTAAAGCGAGAATAGATTGTTGACAGGCCAGCCGGAATGTTTCAAACTGGCGCAGATGTTCCTTAAAAGAGTTACACGTTGTGCAAGTAAAAACAAGACTGAACTAAGTGTGGAGCGATATGCCAGGTAGCTCCACATTGCGTTACATAGCTAATGCAAATAAAATGCCGCTCGACTGATCTCCACTGTAAAACCGGAGCTGGTCATAAGCACACTGCCCAAGGTATAAAGACAAAGACAAAGATCCCTCCTGTAGCCTTAACAGATTGTTGGGGCAAGTGATATTAGCGAGTTGCACTTATACAGGCCGAGACGGCACATGAATGGGTGGGTGGCCAGCACCAACCCTGGCCGCATTTGTCTCCCTTGTGGCAATGTTTACACATCGCACCAGGTACTCAATTGAGGCTTAGTTGACCCAGGGGAGGGCCACGACTTGCACAGATAATCGTCACCGGTTTTGGCCGTGAGCGGGAATCGAACTCGGGTGGCCTGGTTCGTCGTGCAGCGCGCTAACCACTACACTACCGCTCCCCACTACTCACATATAGACGCATACAGCCACACACGGATACATATGGACACAAGGACAATGATAATCACAGTCACATGCACGAACGCAGAGATAAACGCATGAATACGCACTTCTGATTAGCACGGTTGCCTACGTACGGTGCGAAAGACGTTCAACATACATACACATATATATACAAACATGAACAGACAACCTGTTAGACACGAACACGTATGGACAAAGACAAAGATCCCGCGTATAGCCTGAAGGGGCTCTTTCGAGCAAGTGCTATGAGTGACAAGAAGAAGTTAGAATATCCCCGTGTCGCGTGAAGTGCGGTTAGCGAGCACCTATGAAGCCCGTCATGGCGCACGAGGTGAGGCGGGCGTGGCTGGGTCAACACTCGGACGCCTTTGTCTTCCTAGTGGCGATGTTTGCACACCGAAGTAGGTACTCAATTGTGAATGTGTTGACCTATCGACGCACCATCGCCGTGTCAGATGCCACATGCCACTGATGCTGTACAAAGGCAAAACCACCCGTAAAGCCTTTACCAGACTGTTGGGGCAAGTACTGTTAACGAGCAGCACCTATTGAGGCGGGAACGGCAAACACGCTCGAAGGGGGGTCCGTGGTGCACCACGCTCGGTCACCCCTGTCACCAGGTCAAGGCCGTAGCCATGGAGTCAACATTGGGGGGGACCAAATCTATTTTATAGCAAAATATGTGGGGGAGGGGGGGACATCTAGAGCATATTAATTACGGCCTTGCACCAGGTACTCATTTGAGGTTGAGTCGACCTAGGGGAGACCCGGGACTGGTTTAGATAATCGTCACCGGTGTTGACCGTGAGCGGGAATTGAACTAAGGTGGCCCGGTTCGTAGCGCGGTGCGCGAACAAACATACTATCGCTCCCCACTATGGCTGCCGACCCATTACACACACACAGAACAAACACCATCACACACACACACCTTCCATAGTACACAGACAAAGAGAAATATTCCCCATATAGCCTTAACAGACCGTAGGTGCAAGTGCTGTTAGCGAGCACCTATGAAGGCCGTAGCGGTATACGAGGGGATGGGTGGCCAGCACCACACACATATCGGACACACAAACACAAAAGGCTGTTGGGCAAGTGGCCAGAATGCGCACACAGAGCATCACACAACCACCACGACCACCATCGCACACCATCGCACACACAAACCCCATCGTCACCTGGCGTACACCACACACACAAACACGCACTGAACAAAGGCTCCCGCTGTCGCGTGTTAGAGACCGTTGAAACAAGGTGGTGGGTGGCCAGCACCACGCCCGGCCGCCTTTGTCTCCCTAGTGGCAATGTTTACACACCGCACCAGGTACACATTTGAGGCTGAGTCGACCTAGGGGAGGCCCAGGACCGGTTCAGATAATCGTCACCGGTGTTTGCCGTGAGCCGGAATAGAACTCGGGTCGCCGGTTTGGGAGCACGGCACGCTAACCGCTACACCACCGCTCCCCAGTCCACACACGCACACACAGAGACACACCCACAGTCCACACACCCACACACACCCACACACACACCCACACACACAGTACACACACCCACACACACGCAGAGTACACACACCCACACACACGCACCCACACACACGCACAGTACACGCACACACACACACACCCCCACACACGCACAGTACACGGACACACACACCCACACACACGCACAGTACACGGACCCACACACACACCCCCACACACACGCACAGTACACGCACACACACACACACACCCACACACACGCACCGTACACCCACACACACGCACACACACACCCATACACACACACTCCCACACACACTCCCACACACACTCCCACACACACACCCACACACACTCCCACACACACACCCACACACACCCACACCCACACACACACCCACACACCCACACACGCACCCACAAATACTCCCACACACCCGCACCCACACACACACTCCCACACGCACAGTACACACACCTACACACACACCCACACACACTCCCACACACACACCCACACACACGCACAGTACACCCACACACACACCCACACACACGCACAGTACACGCCCCCCGACTACGGACTCGGGAGAGATCCTCCTCCTTCAATCAACGCGGCTGCTCGAGACGCGCGCGTTGGGCGCGGAGCGATCGCGTCTTCTCCCCCTCGCACGACGCGACGACACCCGACACGTCAGGCGCGCCGCGCGACAATCGATACCGCTCTCCCACACACAAAGACAAAGACCCCACCCCCACCCCGTATAGCCTGTAGCGGACTGTCGGGGCAAGTGCTGTTAGCGGGCAACACCTATGATGAAGGCTGAAATGGCACACCAACACCACGCCCAGTCACATTTGTCTCCCCGGTATCTGATGGTTTCACACCGCACCGAGAGGAGACACAGGACGGGGCCAAATATGTGTCGCGATCATTCGGTCGTGGGCGCGAATCGAACTCGGGCGGCCGGGCTTCGTAGCGCTGCGTGCTGCAAGCTCTGCCGCTCCCCACTCACACACGACAAAGATCCCCATAAAGCCTTAACAAACTGTTGGGGCAAGTGCTGTTAGCGAGAACCTATGAAGGCCGGCACAGGGCACGAGGGGGTGGGTGGCCAACACCACGCCCGGCCGCCTTTGTCTCCCCCAGTGGCGATCTTTAGACACCTACCAGGTTCTCATTTGAGGCTGAGTCGACATACACAGACACGCGCGCACACACTGGCGCGGACGCTGTCATACGCTTGTCACAACACTGTCGCCGCACGCACTGTCACGCACTGTCACGCATGAAGTCACGCACTGCCCCTGGACACAGTCACGCACGGAGCGACGAGACACCCGAAACGCCAAGGGCGCCGCGCGAAAATCGATTCAGCTCCTCTCCACGCCCACGTACTGCCACGCACGCACGGTCACGCATGAAGTCACGCACACACACTATCACGCACTGTCACGCATGATGTCACGCACACACACTATCACGCACTGGCACGCACTATCACGCACTATCACGCACGCACAGATATGCATAGATAGGCAGTCACGACACTGTCACGCATCGTAACGCTCATGACTCGAGTGTCACGCCCTCAAAGTGCTATGAATATTTATTATTAATTGTCATGGGACCTCCTTTGCCAGTACCAAAATATGAGAATAGGTTTTTTGTTCGCATTCTGACCACAAGTATTGTGGTTAATGCAGACATGATTCCTTGTAAAAGGTGTTTTTTTTGTTGTCAGAAAAAATAGGACAAACCCTATTCTCCTGTATTATTAATACTTCTCTATCCAGAAAGAGCCACGCTGAGTCGCAGGCCTCTGATTCAGGAGGGTCCTGCCGCTCCGTTGGGTTTTTATGTTTAGATGTTTCAGCCTATGAATGACGAGTCGTGTTTATTATACAACTTATACAAGTGGGAGGAAACCGGAACGCCCAGAGAAAATCCAGGCATTGCGCGAGGGGGGGGGGGGGGGCAACGCTCAATCCCCGTACAGATAGAAACAGATGACGAGTAGTCAGTTTGCTGGACTGCCTTCTCCCGGCGTGCCAGGGTACGGCACCTCCTCGTCACCCCACGGGAAGGGAGTTTCACAACATTCGTGCGGTGATCCAGCATCCCTCGCCTGCTCCACAGTGCTGGAGTACAGACGGCAGCGTGGTGCGTGACCACCACCGCCCTGCCCGGCATACACACAACGCCACACTCACACACAGAGCGCAGACAATGATCTCACAAATACCCTCTCGCTGTTGGGATAAAGTGCTGCTATCGAGCGGCATTAGGACAAGCGTGGTGCGCGAGGTGGGTGGTGTAGAGAGAACCTCGCCCGTCCGCCTTTGTCTTCTCCGTGTTGATGTTTTACACACCACTCCAGGAATTCGTTAAAACCCGAGCATATCCAGGTTCAGATATTCACCACTGATGTCAGTTAGTTAGCCATATTCTATGGTTCTTTCGGTAAAGTCACGTATATGAAAACATAATAACAAACAAAAAAAGTGAATGAAATAAGAATAAAAATTTCACAACATTTCGATCGCAATCGTCATCAGGAGAAAAATAAAGGGGAAAGCTGCTGAGATGGGCGGGGCAGCTAATGTTCATGTAGGAGAGGTCTCCGACACGGGCAGTAGGTCTAACCCAACAAAGCATTGCACCTCGCTCCACACACCCACACTGCTGGCGGTGGAGGTGGACAAGAAAACACAAATCAAGTCATGACCCAAAGTGGTTGATGACATCTTTCCAATGATTGCTGAGTTTAAAACCGTCGTCTCGGTTGAAATTGTGGTTGTATATGTGGATGGCTTCGTGAACGAATCTTTGTTGATAGCCAGTCGGCTTGCAAAGTACCATCGTTTTCAAGAAATTAATGTTACGTGAGCCAGCCGCATTCAAATAATGATCAGCCACAGCAGAAGTGTTGGTCCTGCTGGGTTTCAGATCTGCCTTATGTTCACGAACACGTTCCGAGACGTGTCGTTTGGTTTCCCAAATGTAGCTGCTGCCTCAGATACAGCTTAGTTTGTAGATTCCGCGATATTGCATGTCAGGAATCTTGTCCTTCACAATCGGACCTGGATCTTGCGTTTGTTCAAGATTTTTTAAATTTGTATGGTTATCTCTGCTATGTAATGTAAGATTATGGTTTTGATTGGATCTTCTAATGACTCCTTCCTCGCGGTTGGGGTGATGGCTTTCCGGATTGTGTAGTCAGAATATCCATTCTCCTTGAGAGCTTGGTGTACGTGTTTGAGTTCATTGGTTAGGTGTTCATGGTCGGAGATACATTGAGCTCTATGGTGTAGCGTTTGGATGAGGGAATTCTTCTGGGATGCATGGTGGTGGGAATAAGGTTCTAGGTAGGCGTCAGTATGGGTTACTTTCCTATAGACAGAGTGGCTCATTGAGCCATCTGGCCTCTTTTTGATTAAGACATCCAAGAAGGGTAGCATGCCATCATTTCCTACCTCCATGGTGAATTTGATTGCTGGGTGTATTGAATTGATGTGGTTGAGGAATTGTTCCAGAGCCAGTCAGCCATGTGGCCAGATGGCAAACGTGTCATCCACTGACCTCTTCCACAAGGACGGGCATGGAGTGGATGCTTGCATGGCGTACATCTCACATTTTTCCATGAAAATGTTGGCCACAACTGGAGATAAGGGTGAACCCATTGGGTTGCCTTCAGTTTGTTTTGAGAATGTTCCATTCCAAGTGAAGTATGTATTGGTGAGGCAGTGTCTCACCAGGGCTGGTACATCATTATTCAGTCCTTGTTGGACCAAATATTTAATTATTGCAATGGTATCGGGCACAGGAACTTTGGTGAACAGATAAACTACATCGAAACTAACGAGCAAATCACCTGGGGACAGTGAGATGTATTTCTTTGACGAGACCAGGTGAGCGGAGTTAAGAACAGAAGAGGTGGTCTTACCAGTGAATGGCTGCAAGGTCTCAGACAATTATGAGGCCAGTTTGTAGGTGGGTGAGCCAATGGGATCCCACCAACTCCCTCGTTACAAAAACGAACAGATGGCTCAATGAGCCGTTCTGTCAACAGGAAAGTAACCCATACTGACGCCGACCTAAAACCTGATTCCCACCACCATCCATCCCAGAAGAATTATCTCATCAAAACGCTACACCATAGAACTCAATGTATCTCCGACCATGAACACCTGACCAGTGATCTCAAACGCGTACACCAGGCTCTCAAGGCGAATGGATATTCTGACTACACAATCCGCAAAGCCATTACCCCAATCGCGAGGAAGAAGCCATCTGAAGATCCTATCAAAACCATTACCTTACCCTACATAGCAGGGATAACCAAAAATATTTCCATAATCTTGAACGAACTTAAGATCCTGGTCCGATTTAACACATTGCCTAAAATGTGTGACCTGATCCCGTCTGTAAAGGACAATATTGCTGACGTGCAATATCCCGAAATCTAAAAACTAAGCTGTGTCTGCGGCAGCAGTTACATTGGGGAAACCAAACGACATGTCTCGGACCGTGTTAGTGAACATAAGGCAGATCTGAAACACAGCAGGACCAATATTTTTGCCGTGGCTAATCATTACTTTAATGCGGCTGGCTCACACGAAATTATTTCTTTAAGACGATGGTACTTTGCAAGCCGACTGGCTATCAGCAAAGATTCGTTCATGAAGCCATCCATATATACAAACACAGACACAATTTCAACCGAGACGACGGTTTTAAACTCAGCAATCATTGGAAAGATGTCATCAACCACTTTGGGTCATGACTTGATTTGTGTTTTCTTGTCCACCTCCACCGCCAGCAGTGTGGGTGTGTGGAGCGAGGTGCAATGCTTTGATTGGTGTAGACCTACTGCCCGTGTCGGAGACCTCTCCTACATTAACATTAGCTGCCCCGCCCATCTCTAAACCTTTATAAACAGCCTTCCTCAGCAGCTTTCTCCTCTTTTTTCTCCTGATGACGATTGCTTTTGTTGCGATCAAAACGTCGTGATATTTTTATTATTTTTTATTCACTTTATTTTCATTTTTATTATTTTATTGTTATTCTGTTTTTTTCTGTCTACGTGACTTTACCGAAAGAACGATAGAATATGAATTCCTGCAGTCACGAAAGTTTTTATTCAAAATGTAGTTAGCCATGGCGAGGAACCGAACTCGGTTCGTCGGGTTCGTAGCACTAACCACAATACTACGGCACTGCCAAGCGTACAGAAAGTCTCCCACATACGAAGGCAAAGATCCCTCGTAAAGCCTTCAAGTACTTTTGTGGGAAGTGCTGTTAGCACTCACACACAATGTTATGCACATTGTCACGTTCACGCTGATAAACACAGTTACGCACTCACCCACAGTCACTCACCCACAGTCACGCACTCACCCACATTCACTCACCCACAGTCACGCACTCACCGAGAGTCACTCATCAGAGTCACTGACCCACAGGCACCCACTCGGTAACGCACGCATTCACTCACACATAGACACACGGAGTCACGCACACAGCCACGCGCACAGTCACGCGCACAGAGGTGTATTGACAACAGCCACACACAGAGACACACGCAGTCACACACACAGCCACACACAGAGACACACGCACGTGGTCGTGCACACACAGCTGCAAGACAAAGACAAAGATCCCCCGTGTAGGCTTCACAGACTTTTGGGGCACGTGCTGTTAGCGAGCACCTACGAAGGCCGGCGCGGCACACGAGCAGGTGGGTGGTCAGCACCACGCCCGGCCGCCTTTGTCTCCCCACACAGTCTCGCACACACAAAGAAACACGCAGCAATGCACACAGCCACGCGCGCAGAGAGTTATTGACAACAGCCACACGCACGCGACGCCAGGGACCGGCACTGACGAAAACAGGCAGCTACAGCCGCACAGACACGGCCGCGCAGAGACACACACAAAAATCCCCCGTGTAGCCTTAACAGACTGTCGGGGCAAGTGCTGTTAGCGAGCACCTATAAAGGCCGGCACGGCACACGAGGGGGTGGGTGGCCAACACCACGCCCGGCCGTCTTTGTCTCCCTAGTGGCGATGTTTACATACCACACTAGGTACTCATCTGCACACACACACACACTGTCACCTGCGCACACGTAAAGCGCCATACACAGAGAGACAAAGAGGGACAGAAGCGCGTGTGCGCACATACCGATAAAACGAAACAACGTGCACACGTTTAGACAAAAGGACGCAAAGAGACACGCGCAGAGAAATGCATACACACAGAGACACACACATAGACACAAAGTAGACACGCACAGAGACGAAGACGAGCAGACACAAATAGACACACACACACATACCAAGGAGACAAAGACACATTGACAAACAACGCTTACAGCCACACACGGAGAGACACACACCACCACCAAACAGAGACACAAATAAAATAGTAACAGACAGAGACACGAGAGACTAGCGCACATAGACACAAAAACATCGCGCACGCACACACAGAGACAAAGAGAGAGAGAGAGACACACACAACACGCAGAGCAATTCGCTCGCTAACCCCCTCCCTCCCGCTACCCCCCTTCCCCCTCGACCCCTCCCCCATCCCCCGGGGCCCCGCCCCCCGGCCCCCAGGGCCGCCACGCGATAGCGGCGCGCGCGATCAATCTCAGGGCCTCGCGACACCGCAATCGCCTCGCGCTCCGGACCTGTCAGCGGAGCGCGCGCGCACGCGAGATCCGATTTAATGCGCGCGGCTCGCTCACCTCCCCCCCCACCCACAACCACCCCCCCCGTCACCTCATCCCACACATCCCACCACAACCCCCCCGCCCACCGCCTCCAACCCCCTCCCTCCCTCCACACACATCCCCATCACCCATCCACGACGCCTCCTGCAACAGCCAAAACCGCTCGCATCCGCAGAAGCGACGGGCGAGGTCTTCTCACAGGCGCCGATCTGCTCGCGGGGGAGCGGAGGATGTGGTTAGGTTGGGGGCGAGGGGGTGGGGAGGCGGGGGGAGGGGTGTTTGTGATTATGTTTTTTTTCACGCGTCTGTTTGTGCCGCTGTAGAAGCCGCGATGCTTTAAACGGGTTCCCCGTGCTCAGAGATCTTGTCATCGTCATCATCATCATCAACGTCATCATCATGGATTTCGTTTTATTTTTACTGATTTGTTTTTGTGCGCTTTCTCCCCCCCCCCCACTGCCCCCCCCCAATGAAAAGCTGAGAGATGTTATGGGGAACATAGCGATGAAGAGACTCTTCATCGTGGTAATCGTGACTGACCTCGTTTTTATTTCTATTCATACAAAATATAAAACTCGCAATAATGCAACTGTGTCTCGAGACGCACAATCTTCATTTTATCGTCGACCTCGTTTTAGGTTTCGCTTTGTTAGTTTATTTGGTTTCCGAAATGATGCTGAATCATCATCCTCGACCTTCATCCACTGTCATCGATTGTTGTTGTTGTGGTGTATTAGTCTATTTTTGGTTTTCTGTGGGAATTCTCCATATTACAACGATCATGTCTGAGTACAGAACCGTCACCCTCGTTGTCATCATCAGTCACATGGATGATTCTTGGCATCATCATTGTCATCTCGAATTGTTTCTATTCATTTTCGTCTTGGAGCATCCGCAGCGACAGGATCGTCATGGCCCTTGTTATGATCTGCTGATTTTCAAACATTTGTTTTTGTGTTCTACCAAAGTCTGAAAAGGCATAACAACGTTTGCTGGCAGAACAGTCATCATCATCATCATGCGATTAGCGCAGTTGGCTAGGTAAAGAAGTTCAACAAACATCGTGATCATCGGCCAGCCGCGCTGAGCACTCGGCGCGCGCCACGTGGGGCCCTCGCACGTGAACCCCCCACCCCTCCCCTCTCCCCCACCCCTCCCCTCTCCCCCACCCCTCCCCTCTCCCCCACCCCTCACCCCTCCCCCGCGCTTCAACATAAATCGCGCTCGCTCGATGACGTCATTGTCAAATAAATGTCACAGCCCCATCCTCACTGAGACCCCCCCACCCCACCTCCCCGCAAGCGGCAGACCCCCCGCGACTTGAATCTGACACGGAGTGGCGCAGTGGCCCGAGAGGGGGGCCTCTCCCAGTGAGAGACTCCTCGCGACCCCTTTCCCCCCTCCTACTCGCCCCCCCCCCCTCTAAGACCCTCGTCCCGACCCCTCCGTCCTCACCCTAACCCAGCGACAGCCGCGGGCCCAAGTGCAGCCGCTGTGAGGGCCACGATCTCAATTCACGAGTTGGCAGAAAAGGCAGTTTTGTTCGCCGGGATTTTGTGAGAAAAGCCGATAAATTATTCAGATTTCGCTCCACAACAACATGAATCAGACCCCCTAAAAACGAGAACAGCGGAGAAGAAGTGGAGAGAGGGGGCGAGAGAATGTGTGACGAGGTTTAGGGTCAAGGGCAGGATTAGTCCTTGAGAATTTTGTGGGCTTCGATCGGGTCGTGAGGTTTCGAGCTCTGACTAGGGTCTAGTTAGCTAGTAGAATTAGGGTTAGGGTCTGGTTAGCTAATGGAATTAGAGTTCGGGTGAGGACTCATGTCTGGTTAGCTGGTGTGAATATGGTTATGGCTAGGACAGAGGTCGCAACCGGTTACCCGATACCCGTACCCTACCCGATACCCGATACCCGGTACCCGTACCCGGCCGGGTACGGGTACCCGTTTGCGACCCTGGTGCGGCCGGGTACGGGTAGGCCGTGAGTCACTGGTGAGTAACTGTTTGTCACTCATTTCCCAACGTCTTGTCTCTTCTCACAATTCAAGTTCCTAGAATCAACCCACCCGCGCCTGCAACATGGCTTCATCCCAGAGGTCGCAATCAGGTACCCGATACCCGTACCCTACCCGTACCCGGCAGGGTACGGGTAGGGTACGGGTACGGCCGAGTACGGGTACGGGTACCCGTTTGCGACCCTGGTGCGGCCGGGTATGGGTACGGGTAAGGAATTAAAACCCGTTTGCGACCTCTGGGCTAGGATCTGGTGAGCTGGTGTTGTTATGATTAGTGTTAGGACAAGCATCTGATTTCCCATGGCCAGGAATCGAACTCAGCTGTCTATTTCATAACACATTGCCCGAACTACGGCGTCACTCACCTTCGTGAGCCACTAGCGACAGTGGAAATATGAATCTCGTAAGGTCTCTTATGCCACTTGCCGCACTCTAAAAGGACTCGACACAGGACCCACAAATTCAAGGCAGAGATCTTGAATTTTCATTCAACCTGACTGCTTCCTGCTCGCATATTTCGGCATGAAATTTTCAAGTTACGTTAATGACGATTTTTTTGTTGTTGCATGCAGCGTTGACGAATGTTCAGGCAGCCTAGGCCTGGATTTTGAGTCGTTCCTGACCAATCTTAAGAATGCGCAAATTATTTGGCGATGTTGCTGCTGTTGCTGCTGCTGCGTTAGCAGTAGTGCATACACACTGTCAACAAACACAACTCAACAATCCGTCAGAAAAGATATCATAAATAAGCGACGTTTCGGGCAATGGCCCTTCTTCATTGCACATTAATGATTACATTTAGCGCATGTATTTGCTATGAAAAAGGTCCACTGCCCGAAACGTCGACTATTGTGTTGAGGTTTTTTTGTTTGTTGAAAATGTCAGGTTGCTTGCACAAGTTTTATATAGCTTACACAGCAAATAATTACAAATTGTATGTGGTGTATACATGAATGAATGTGTTTATGTTTATTTGCGTATGTACACACACGCATAGTGTAAGTGTAGTAGGGGCCAGAGTTCCATTCCCTCTCACGGCCAACATCAGGGACGAATGTCTGAGCCGGCACGTTGCATCTGAGCCGGCGCTATGTACAGGCCCCCGAGTACTGTACCTCGTGTGGTGTGTAAACACTGGGGAGACAACGTTGGTCAGGCGTGGTTCCAGCCGCACCACCTCATCTTGTCTTTTTGGCTATCGTAGGTGGTGAACTACAACACTTGCCCCAGTATTCTGTTAAGGCTATACTGAGAATCTTCAACTTTATCTTTGTGTGTGTGCTTGCTCCACGCCGCTGTTGCCACATGGAGCGGGGCGGGCACCGGGCCGGACGTCGCGCCTGCCACGGTGCAATAACTCATCCACCACGAGGCTGCCACAGCACTCCCTGGCACAGCGCTGCCTGACACAGCACTCCCTGGCACAGCGCTGCCTGACACAGACGGCCAATCTCGCCACCATCGGGTCAGGGTCAAGAGGTCAGTGTCATAGGCCGACATCATCAGTTGAGCCAAGGTTGTCCGTGTCTCGCCCGAGCAACCAAGCCAATAGCCGTGACCGAGGCATGTGTTATCGATACATTCATGATAGTCGATCGCTGACATCAGGATACACAGGCGTTGTCAACACACTGCTGGATGAATGCCTCCCCTACGCCGCGTCGGCTGTGTGGGTAATTTTACTATACTTCACCACGCTAGACAGTGTGGGTTGGTGAATGGGGATGGGGCAAGATTTGTTTAGATAGCACTTGCCAATGTTGTGGGAAAGCATATAGTTGGGAATCGAACTTTGGCCCACTGGTCCGTAGCTGCAGCGTGCTAAGCACTACGCCACCGATCTACCCCGATCTTGATACTGTGTGCAAATTAGGCGTTGATTGTGAATGGCGCGATCCACACACAAACACGGTGACACGCAACAACAACAACAACCGCTACTCGCCACTAAGTGGCGGTGACGTCACCACGGTGCTTGTGCCAGGATATGTGCACTTTTAGGCCACGCGAAGTGTGGAAGGCTTCACTGAAACTACTGGCAGATGCACCAGCTGTGCTTCCCACTGCGCCAACTCTTTGCGTTCTTATGCCCGGCGCTCCGCTCGTTGTTGTGAGCATCGCTCCTCTGCCCTCCTTTGTTGCTGGAGGGTGACTGCCTCGAACTCCCCTGCGGCGTCCTTCATGAGCCTCCTCCACAGAGGCCGATCTTGACACCGCTGGTACAAGTCATCGGCAAGTCCACTCAGCTCCACATCATTCTGTACCACATCAGTTCACCTCTTCTCTAGCCCATGCCTCACACACTTACACTTGCACACTGACACGCACACACAGCCACAGCGACACGCACTGACACACACACAGCCACATGCACTGACACACGTAGCGACACGCACTGACACACACACAGTGACATGCACTGACACACACAGCGACACGCACTGACACACACACAGTGACATGCACTGACACTCACACAGCCACATGCACTGACACACGTAGCGACACGCACTGACACACACACAGTGACATGCACTGACACACACAGCGACACGCACTGACACACACACAGTGACATGCACTGACACACGTAGCGACACGCACTGACACACACACAGTGACATGCACTGACACACACAGCGATACGCACTGACACACACAGTGACACACACCCGGTGACACGTACTGACAAACGCACACACGCACTGACACACACACACATAGTGACACGCACTGACACTCGCCCCGTCGCCCCTGCTCCGCGTGCGGGGCCGGAATTCTCATTTATTTATTTCGCGATGCGGGAGGCTGCCCTTTAGGAGCGCGTGCAGAGACGGAGAGAGCAGTGGTGCGAGAGAGAGAGAGCGCGGCGTGGGAGAGGGAGGCGGGGGAGAGGCAAGGGAAGATAAAGAAGGGAGAGAGGGGAGGGGGATGCATAAAACATCAAAAGCAAGACACCCGCGGCTTCTCGAGCTGGAACCCTCAGCGCCTCCCCCCACCCACCTCGGTCCTTACCGCCCATGCCCCCCCCCAATCCCCTACCAAGGTCCCCTTGTTTTGAAATCAGGCGTCGTCTAATGACGGGGCCACTCTGCTTTCCAATTTTGTCTCTCGTCGTCGTGAACTTTGCAAGTGCCGGTCAGAAGCAACTGCACTAGATGGAAGATTCTGACACGAGAAATGTCTTCTATAGTGGTGGAACCCAGCGGCGCACAGGAATCCAGAGGTACCCAGATGGGACTTTTGGAGGCCCAAAGGAAACCCACTAAACCAGAGGGAAACCTGTGAAAGCAAGACAATGTCATCTCAACGTTGATGAAACATAGCTCAACCCATAAATTAACAAACTAAAGCCACAAAAAAACATTATAAAAGCAGATGAACTCAGATAAACCAAAAAAAACAAGTAAATGCAGGGAATTTTAAATACTAAAATAAAACTGAGTTAACCCAGAGAACCAGAGGATCCCCAGATAAACAAAAACAAACCCAGCTAAACCCAAATGTACGTATATAAAATCCATAATAAACTCCCAAAAGAACCACAATGAACCACAATAAAACCAACAAAATCTACAATTAACCCATATTATGCCATAAAACCAAGAAAAAAACAAACTAAACCAAAAAAATTCCATGTAAACACACTAAATCAAATTAGACTTTAAAACCCCCAAGCTCAAAATATATAAACATAATCTAAGCACAAAGGGATCCCAGCGAAACACAAAATAAAACAGACATAAAGAGAAAATAGGGATGAACTCAGAGTACAGCTAAACCCAAGGATATCCCAAATAAACCTAGATTAAGAAAAAAATAAATGCAGGAAAACCCCCCAAATTTTCGGATAAACCGAGGAAATTCACAAATAAACCCAGAAAATTCCAAATAAATATAAGCTAAACTAAGAGAAATCCCAAATAAACTCAAAGAAATCCCAGATAAATAAAAAAAATGTACAGGTAAGTCCATGTCAAAATGAGCTAAACCCACACAAATCCTTGATAAATCCAATCCCAGGGAAAAAAGAATGATCCCAGATAAACCAAAGAAATTCCAAATTAACCCCAAAAAATTCCAGGTAAACCCATATAAATCCCAGATAAACAGAAATGAATCCCAAATGGACGCAGATAAATCCCAGAAAACTCCAAAGAAATTCCAGATGAAAACCAGATGAATCCCAGGGAAAAAAAAATGATCCCAGATAAACAAAAGAAATCCCAAATTAACCCAAAGAAATCCCAGGTAAACCCAGAGAAATCCCAGATTAACAGAGATAAATCTCAAATGGACACAGATAAATCCCAGAAAACCCAAAGAAATTCGAGATTAAACCCAAATAAATCCCAGAAAATCCCAGATGAAAACAGAAAAATCCCAGATCAACCAAGAGAAATCCGAAATAAACTGGAGAAAACCCAGAAATATCAAAGAAATAACGAAAATTACCAGATCAACCCGAATAATTTACAGATAAGCCCATTGAAAACACAACTTAAAAAAAATAAGGCCAGAGAAATCCTACATAAAACCTAGATAACCCCAAATAAACCTCATATTAACCAAAAACATTCCATATAAACAAAGCAAGCTCAAATAAATATAAAGAAAGCCCAGACAAACTAAGAGAAATTCCAGAAAAACCCAAATCAATTCCAGATAATCCCAGTGAAATGTAAGATGAACCCAACGAATTCCCAAATAAACCCACAGAAATTCCATATTAACTCAGAGATATCCCAGATAAAAGCAGAACATTTCAGATAAACTCATAGAAATTCAAGATCTGCTCAGCGAAATTCCAGATGCACCCAGAGAAGTTGAAACTAAACCAAGGAATATTTCAGGTAAACCAAAAAAATCTCAGATACACCCAGACATATCCCAAACAATCCCAGATATATTCCAGTTAATCCCAGGATAATCCCAAATACGTCCAGAGAAACCCAAATAATTCCAGAGAACTCCCAAATAAATGCACAGGAAATCAGCTAAATCCAGAAAATATCAACTATCCCGAGAAATATTTAAAAAAATCAAAGATAAAATCCAGAAAACACCAAAGAATTGCAAGCAAAACCAAGGAAATGTCAGCTAAACCCATTAAAATCCCATATAAAGCAATAGAAATTCCAGATAAACTCAGAGAAAGCTAAAACATACGCAAAGTAGTCCAAGATTAACCCAGAAAAAATACAGATAAACCCATGGAAATCCCAGAAAATTCCAGAAAAACTTGGAAAAATTTTAGATACACAGATAAATTCAACCTAAACCAAGGCATATCTCAGATAAACCTCAAAAAGTTCTAGAAAACCCCTGAAAATCCCAGATACATCAGGAGAAAACTCTTATAAACTCAGAGAAAACTCAAATAAACGCACCGAAAACTGAACCACAAAAATCATAAATTCAACTGAGAAACATCCAAGACAACCCATAAGAAAATCAAAATAAACTCAGAGAATTCCAAGCTAAACCAAAGCATATCTTAGATAAACCCATGAACATCCCAGAAAAAGTGAGAGAAGTTCCAGATAAACCCAGAAAATCCCAGCTAAAGCCATAGAAATCACAGATAAAATCAGATAAACCCACATAAAACCCAGACAAATGCATAAACATGCCAGACACATTACACCATTTATTAGATTATCCCACATAAACCCACTTAAAACACATATCAATGAATATAAATAGCAGATTAGCCCATTCAAACCCATATAAATCCCAAAAAAATCTGAAGAAGCCCCATAAACCACAGACAAATCCCAGGTAAATCCAGAGAAATCCGAGATAACCCAGAAAATCCCATATAAAACCCAGGTAAACAGATACATATTCCATCTCAACCTCTGATTAACCGAGATAAATCAACTCAAAACCAAATTAAACACAAAAAATCCCAAGATACATCCATATTTATAAATATAACCCACATAAACCCCCGTTAAACTTGGAAAAGACCCTTGTAAACTTAGAAAAATCTTAGATTAAGCCAGCTAAATATTGGATTAACCCATAGAAATGTCAGCTAAGCTCAAGAATCGGAACAAACCATGTCGAAGAGAGATACAACTCAGAGAAAACTCAGAGGAACCCAGAGAAACTCAAGGGTTACAGTCTCTCCCCTCCTCTCCCCAGCCCACTCCGCCCCTCCCCTCCCCACGCTAACTCGTACCGTGGGCCTCTGGCACGAGTTTGATGAGGAATTCCCGAGCCAAAGGAAGCGAATCTGCATCCTCAATCACCGGCACCAACTGTCCCAGACAAACCGCCTTCACGTAGACACACTGCATTCTCACAGACACACACTGCCTTCACACAGACACGCCGCCGTTAGATAGACACGACTACCCTCCTCCTATCGACACATCGCCTTAGGATAGACATTACCATGTACAGACATGCACCTCGCCCAAAAAGGATAAACAACACCGCCCTCCTCAAAACAGGGAGCTCTGAGCTCTCATTGGCAGTCTGCAGCTGGAGGACTCGGTTTGGTGATGAGCAATCGTGAGGATAAAACCCGTCCGTTGTCTCGGATCTTTGCCGAACGCCGCCCCTCGTGACGGCCTGTCACTCACGCCGATCCGGCAAGCGTTTGTTAGGGAGCGGCATCTCTCATTTCAGAGGTTTTGATCTAAATACAGATGTTTTTGTTTATGGGACTCGCGGTATAAACACGATAATTTACCGCCCAATACTTTTGCTTTCTTCACGCAGTCTCAGCGCAGCCGTTCCCCCCCCCCCCCCCCCCCCATCTTCGTAAAGGTATATTTATAATTACTACGATAATAACATACGTAAAATTGGTCGTGAAAAGCTGGATAGGCAATGTTCATGAATAGGATGTTGTTCATGTTATTGCAATAAGTGCATACAACTCGCTGGGAAGAAAGTAAAGTGATGATGAGCACGCAAAGGAAACGCACCGTGAGTTTCGTATGTGCTTGGGATGACGTAGACGGAAAGAGGAAGGCGTGGAGCAGACAACAAAGCCAGGCGAGACGGCTCAGTGTGAATGTTGAGAACGGTCGGCTGGGAGGGCATCGCTACCAGGGTGGTGCTCAAGACTGGTGATGATTATCAGCCAATGGGGGACGAGCACCACCACCACCACCACGAAGAACGGAGCGATCGTGATTACACCACCTCGTGTGCTGGAGCCAGATGGATCTGTGGAGTTACGAGACCGTGAGAGGTTGCGAGACCTTAGGGGGGAAGGGAGGGCGCCGGCCCATCAAAACAGTGGCTAGACGATGGCTGCTGCTGCTGATGATGATGATGGTGGTAGTAATGATGCTCATGATTATGGTGACAATGATGAATTATGGGAAGAGTCTAGATCGCAAAAATATAACGATACCACGAACTCAAAACCAGGACTGGATGTGTGTGGGGGTCTCGGGGCTGTGTGTGTGTGGGGGTCTCGGGGCTGGGTGTGTGTGGGGGTCTCGCGGCTGGGTGTGTGTGGGGGTCTCGGGGCTGTGTGTGTGTGGGGGTCTCGGGGCTGGATGTGTGTGGGGGTCTCGCGGCTGGGTGTGTGTGGGGGTGGCGGGGCTGGGTGTGTGTGGGGGTCTCGGGGCTGGATGTGTGTGGGGGTCTCGCGGCTGGGTGTGTGTGGGGGTCTCGCGGCTGGTGGGCGCGTGCGTGGTTTAAGCCACGGCTGTGGTTGTGCCGTCCGCGTGTGAAATCTCGCGCTCGGCCCTCATCCATCTCTCATCCATCTCCCCCTTCCACTCCTCCCCCATGCACGGGCGACACTGACGCCTCCATGCGTCGCGCAGACACCCGTGCATTTTCTCAGCCACGTGTCCACCCATCCGCGGTACGCAGAGGGGGTTGGGAGGGGGTGGGGGCGTCCATTCATTAATACACGCGGCCCTCGCACGATGCCGAGACATCCACACGTACAGCTGTGTATGCACACAGATAGCTACACGTACAGCCACCTACACGTACAGCTTTGTATGCATACAGCCACCTACAAGCACAGATGTGCGCACATATGTACGTATGTTGAACTTCTTTCGCACCATACGTAGCCAACCGTGATAATTGGTGGTGCGGAGGAAGGATAGTAAACTAAACACATACAACATTTTTAAAACAATGAGTTTTCAATTTAGATGGATAAGTGCATAGCTCCAGTGGCTTCCTAATATCGGAAGGAAGAACGTTCCAGACGGCAACAGAAGCGCATCTGAAAGCACGCGATGCAGTGACCGTCTTTGTTCTGTGGTTAACCAAAATCCCCTGCAGGCAGCTGCACGTATAGCCATCTGCACGTGCAGAAATGCATGCATACAGATAGCCACACGTACAGCCACCCACACGTACAGCTGTGTATGCATACAGATAGCCACGCGTACAGCCGTTCGCACGTACTGCCGTTCAGCTCTCGATATATATCCAACCATTGTAATATCTACCCATCTACACGGACAGGCATATACACACTCAGCCAATTGCATGTAAAGTCATCTCTATGTACAGCCATCCAGAACATCGACATGGGCAGCTAACCACCCATCGTCATCATGTTCATCAAATCATAGACGAATAAAGCTACCGTGCCCTCTACACATCCAGCCATACAGCCATCTCCACGTACAACCATCGACATTGACAGCAGCCGTACACACAACATCCACACGTGTGCAGGTAGTGGCGCATATTCAACAGGACCCACAGGCCGAGAGGGCCCATCAGCTGGGCCACTAAAGGCGGGGGACATTTAATTCCTTGCACGAGACCCGTGCTTACTACGCTACGCCACTGACAAAACGCACATTCATCTAAAAGGCAAAGAACCCCCGTATAGCCTTAACAGACGGTTGGGTAAATTGCTGTTAACAAGCACTTATGAAAGCCGGAAGGGTACATGAGGGGGTGGGTGGTCAGCACAACGCCCGACTTCCTTTGCCTGCTACTCATTTGAGGCTGAGTCAACCTAATAGAGGCCTAGGACCGGTTCAGATATTCTTCGCGAGTGTTGGCCGTGAGCGGGAAATAAACTCGGGTCGCGGGGTTCGTATTGCAGCGCGCTAACCGTTGCGCCACCGCTCCACTCACATCCATCTCCACGTGCAAACGTGCAGACGGCATCCATTCATCGCGCCCACTGCGCGTACAGCATCCACGTCACCAGACACTGTCACACACGCAGATGCTGTCAATCCTTCAACCATGTACAAAATAAACTCAACACATTCATCATCAACGTATTTCATTTGATTTACGTACTACATCAAGAATGGCCTGTTGCCTAAAACGTTGCCTATTATATTGTTTTCCCGTCTAATGCCACAGTGCGATTGACGAGTGTGTCGAGATGGTTTTGTTGATTGTGCTTGTGCACCACAGGTAACACAGCAGGAGCATCAACAAAAATCTATATTTTTGTATTCACCCACATGCAGCATGTTAAACTTCTTTCGCACCGTACGTAGCCAACTCCTCGGCCATTCATTCAGTTGTGAGTGAGCCAGCCCTCCCAGTAGTGAGCCAGCCCACATCGCAGTGCGCCAGGCAACCCTGCGGTGAGCCGGCGAGCCCTGCTGCAAGCCCTCCATCGCAAGATCGAGGCAGCCAGCCGCCTCGCTGTGGCATCAGACAGACACACGGACTCGCCAGCCCAGCAATGATCCAGCTGGCTCTGCCGTGAGCCGGCTCATCCTCGAGTGAGCCAGCCCACATCGGACTTAGCCAGCCCCGCGGCGAGCCAGCAGCCAGCCCTCCCAACGATCCAGCCAGCTCGCGGTGGCATCATTAGCCGCGCTTTAAAACCCTCCGACCCATTAGGGGCACGGGGAGACGCGGCAGCCCGGGTGGCTGCGATTGGGGCTGAGTGGGGAGGGTGGATTGGAAAGGGAGGGGGTGGGAGGGAGGCGGGGGTGGGTAGTGGGGGTGGGGGGAAGGGGGGGGCGCTCGCTCGCTCGGCGCTGGGGGCGGTGGAGTGTGGAGGGTGGAGGCTCCTCACGGACCTATTATCGTGGCCAAATTGCACGCCTGCCATCGATTTGGCTCCGTGCGCGCTTAACCCTTCACGTGCCCCGCGCTCGCTCTGCTCAGCCCCCCCAACCTCCCTAACGCCACCTCCACCCCCCCCCCAACCCAAAACTCGCTGCTTCAATCGACTAGGTCCCCCCCACCGCACCTCCCACCGCCCGGACCCCATCACCTTCCCCCCCCCCCACGGCCCCCAACCTCCACCTCATCACTGGCCGTCACCCCCTCTGCCCAGGCCCTAATCTTGTTGCTGGCTTCGCCGTATTCCGTTGCTGCTGCCGCTGCCGCCATCGCACGGCGCTCGCTCCGGGTGAGACAAGGGGCCTCTTTCTCCTCTCAACGCGACGCCTGCTGCTGTCGCCACGAAGTCTCAAACCTCCCCCCGTTTGCCGTGTGTGCTCGGCTCGGCGATCTGGGAGAATAGAAAAACAAAACAAGAAAATATCCGCACCCGGTACACCACATTCGGCATCCCACTCGCCCGGGGCTGTGAAAATATGCAATGAGAACGAAAGCCCGACTGGGATCCCTGCCCCCCCCCCCCCCAGGTTAAGAATTCCACGCTACAATTCTCTCCTCCTTCTCTGACTGCCTCTACCAAGTGCCTCTCCATCCATCCTCTGTCCTCACCTTCATCACCACTGTCTCCTCTCCTCTGCGCCTCACCCCCCCTCCCCGCCGCTTGAAAATAACCTCATGCATTCCATCCTCTTCCCCGCGATGTGCACGTCCCCGCTGTTAGCACAGCGCCTTGAGACGCTCACGTGTTGAGACGCCCTACCTCGCTACGTGTAATGTTTCTCCGTGTGCCCGTCTCTCTCCCACTCTCTCACTCTCTGTCTGGCCACCCTTTCTCTGTTTGTCTCTGTATGTCTTCATTTGCTCGTCTCTCTGCCCGTCACTCTGTCTCCGTGTGTATGTGTGTGTGTGTCTCTGTATCTATTGTATGTGTCTGTCGTCCCAACATGTCTGTCTGTCACCCGCCTCTGTCTATGCCTCTTTATCTGTATCCGTGGCAATGCTCAGTCTATCGGCCGGTCCAATTAAATTTTCCGTTCTGTCTGCCTTGTCGATCTGTCCGCCGCACAATCTATTTTCTTCGCCCTGTGTTTGTCTCTCTCTATGTATGTGTCTGTATATCTTGTCTATCTGTCTGTCTCTCTATGTGTCTGTCTGTCTTGTCTATCTCTCTATGTGTTTGTATGTCTTGTCTATCTGTCTGTCTCTCTATGTGTATGTATGTCTTGTCTATCTATCTGTCTCTCTATGTGTCTGTCTGTCTGTCCAGAAGGGGTTTGCGTTTAATCATCGCGGGCTGGAGGACCCCGGCCTTGGGGCGCGCAAGGCCGCAGTCACGAGAGCGACAGCAGCCGGGGGTTGCAGAGGGGGGGTAGGCGAGGGTTCCCCCCCCCTGGGTATAGGGGGGGCGGCGCCCCCCTCTTTCCTACCCCCCCCCCCAGCTCTGGGTGGGGTCCCCCCCCACCGGCTGTCGGAGAGCGGCCCCCGCGGGGCTTCGTGGTTTTAATTACGACTCTGAGCTGAGTCTGGCTACGCCGCGCAGCTGCTGTGAGCGAGGTCCTCTGCCCCCCCAACTCCCCACCCCTCCCCTCCCCTCGCGTACCCCCCCCCCCGCCTCCTTCCTCCCCAACCCCCTCCACAAAGAACCCCCCCCCTCTCCACCAAATACTGAGCGCGGAGATTGCAGCCTCCTCGGATCGGTCCGATGATACTTTATTACATTTATTTATTATTTGTGACTTTCTTATTACCTTTTCTATACTTTGCACGCCTATTGTTTTGTTTTTGTGTGTGTATCGCGTTTGTTGTTGTAACTTTCTGACCCCGTGCCCCTACTGGACATCTGTGAAAGAGAGCTTCATAGCTCATTGGATTCCTCCTCCTCCTCCTCCAGTCTAAATCAAGAATGTGACTTTGATGGTTGCGGGAAGCCCGTTAACGTTTCTCCAGTTGTGCTGCGTCTGCCGTGAACTGGGACTTGGTAGCGTCCTGAGTGACGCGCTCGCCAGAGGAACCCATCGTGAGTCGGGCACTCGAATGGCTGCAGCTCACGCCCGCAGGCTGACGCCGCCACGCGTGGCTTTCTTCGCCTCCGTGGCAGAGTCATCGCGACACGTGCACTCGTAGAACCGCGGAGGATAGCGGTCACGTGGCGAGGTCGTCGTCCAACACTGGACATTCTACTCAAGGGGATGCATTGATCCAGCAGTGGGTAGACCATGGCTGATGACGATGCTGATGCAATAGATAACGTGGGAGGCCTTCAGTGGACGATGATAATGATGGACACGTGGGTGACAGCGCGGGAGGTAAGGGGGGGTAATGTCTCTGCGGCACGTGGCCCATGGAACAAATAACACTTGGGAGATGCCTTCATCGAGCAGTGGATAGACCGTGGCTGGTCGTGTTGGTTCCCGTGAGATCTCCGCCTGTTAAGAACGGTGGCGCGGCGAGCCCTCGATTAACACGGCGCGTTCCTGGAACGCCTCCAGCGCGTTAAGCGAGGACTGCAGTGTGCGCGTGAGGATGCGGGATCCTCCCCACCGCCTCGGATCATCACTCTTGCGCCAGCAACAGCCGCCTCCCAAGTTAGCGTGGATCTATCCCCATCGCGTAGACTGTCGGGGCAAAGCGCGGTTAGCAAGCGCCTATTACAGCCGACAGCACGGCAACACGAAGGGGTGTTGTTGCACATCAGAACGACTCCTGGGGCCTCTTTTGTATCTTGTTTTTAACAGGTTAGGCCCACCGAGCTATGTGGCTCTTTTCCATAAGCGAACTGGTTATCACAAATGATAGCGCAACGAAGTGGCTTATCATCACGTGGACATGTATAGCAGCAGCCACACACTCTGAACGCGTGATCTTGATTCTAAATGTGGAGGGGAAAAGCGGAGGACCCGGAGAATAATCCACGCGACCACGAAGAGAACACGCAAACTCCAATATACAGCAGGCGTCAGGGTCGGGATCGAACTCACGCCCTCCTTCATACCAGGCGAGGGAGTAAACATATCCCAGTCACCGTGATGATGAGAGAGAGAGAGAGACACGCAAACTCCAATATACAGCAGGCGAGGGAGTCAACATCTCCTGCACACCAGGCGAGGGAGTCAACATCTCCTGCACACCAGGCGAGGGAGTCAACATCTCCTGCACACCAGGCGAGGGAGTCAACATCTCCTGCACACCAGGCGAGGGAGTCAACATCTCCTGCACACCAGGCGAGGGAGTCAACATCTCCTGTATACCAGGCTAGGGAGTCAACATCTCCTGTATACCAGGCGAGGGAGTCAACATCTCCTGCACACCAGGCGAGGGAGTCAACATCTCCTGTATACCAGGCGAGGGAGTCAACATCTCCTGTATACCAGGCGAGGGAGTCAACATCTCCTGTGTACCAGGCGAGGGAGTCAACATCTCCTGCACACTAGGCGAGGGAGTCAACATCTCCTGTGTACCAGGCGAGGGAGTCAACATCTCCTGCACACCAGGCGAGGGAGTCAACATCTCCTGCACACCAGGCGAGGGAGTCAACATCTCCTGTGTACCAGGCGAGGGAGTCAACATCTCCCAGCCGCCGTGGCGTTCGGTTGCATGACCACACAGTCGCATTCCCGCGGCTTGCGTCTTCAATTTTCAATTTCCCAAATAATGATGATATCCACACACGCGCAGTGCGCCAGGTACTCAAAGCCGAGGCGACCGAGCTAGAGGCCAGGACAGGTTCGGTCACCGCTTGGTCCCTACTTGATGCAGGAGACACAAAAATGACAAAGATGCACAACGTAGCTCCTGTTAGCAAGCACTTATTGAGGCCATATAGAACATGTGTTTATGTATAATATGAACTAAGCTGTGATTTTGCGTCGGCAGTTGTGCGCAACCAACAAAAGCTCAACACAGAAAAACAATCGAGGAGACGCTTTGGCAATGGCCTCTTGGTCTCACTGCTCTGAAGAAGGCTCACTTCCTGAAACGTCACCTACGATATATATTTGTTTTACCTTTGGCGCGGTGCTATTGAGGAGCGTGCTCAGTTTATTTTTATGTTTTTGTTCATTGTGTTCACGCACAGAGAGTACCGTTTCGGGCACTGGGCCTTGCACAGATTCTGGAAATGGAGGTGCGGTCAGGGAACAACAATGCCACCTCTCAGCGCTGTTGGTTGTGGTTGTTGTTGCTGCTGCTGCTGGGAGGTTGCTCCCAGGAGCGCCCTTTACGCAGCATGTCGGAGCCGGGGGCGTCTTGGGGGTAGCAAGGGGCGGGGTGAGCGGGGTTGGGGGGGGGTATTAAACAAAGCGACCACGTGGGTTGACCGAGACACCGCGAAAAAGAAATCCGCGGAAATTCCACCGCTCTGCACTGGCGGTGGCGGTGGTCGCGACGCAACCAGCCTCGCCACGTGGGCTCACTGCTCGTGGGGGGGGATGTTGGGGTGTGCGCGCCCCACATGGAATCTCGCATCCCCCCCCCTGCTCCTTCGATGCGGGGGTGGGGGGGGGGATTTGGGGGGACTGACACCGCCCCTCAGCGCCGTGGGGAAGGGGGGAGGTGGCGGGAGCGGTGGCGTGGCGCGGGGTGCCGAGGCAGAGTGACAAACCTGGCGAGGCTGGCGCAGAAGAGGAGGTGGGGGAGTGGGGGGAGAGGGGCGGGGTGAGAGGGGGGGGTGATAGGGGGGGGGGGGGGGCGAGACCGGAGGTGGTGTTTGACAAATTCCCCCGTTGCAGGTGAGACTGAGTCGCACCTGTCCGGAAGAATTTGTTAAACACCGGACCGGGTCACGTGCCTCGAGCAGCACCTGCCCAGTTGACCCCCCTTCGTCGTCTGCGTTTATTGGAGGACAGGGGGTGGGGGGGGGGGGGGAAGATGCATCAGCCAATTAATCGATATTTTTTATATCGATCCCGACACTCCCCGACGAGTTAGATGGATCGTTACATCGCATCACCGTGATAAATGGCGATGGGTTATTTTTTGGGAGGCCTTCATGCAGCAGTGGATCGATCATGGCTGCGTACCCCAGTCTAACAGCGAGTTGCGGCCTGCCTACGCGGCACACGTGCACGCGCACGACGCGATCAGAAATCGATTCTCACGCGAAATCTAATCACGAGTTAGCGCGCAACCTCTGCCAGTCGCTGCGACGACTCCGTCTGGCCACAGAAGAGGAGCCACGAACGCAGCCGCTCGGGGCGCGACGAGGAGGCGGCCACAACAACTTGGTGCCGAGTCGCCGCTCCGAATCGTGGATCAGTTCGTCGACTCGTCCGGCGTGTTGACCTCCACCTGCCCGTGGAGGGGTTCTCGGCTCTGGGGTCATTGCGGGAGGGCGGGGGTCACCTTCGTTGAAGGCCCGAGGTGTGAGCACCCGAGGGGCGGGGCGGGCCCGCATACCTGTAACATGAACTCCCCCCCCCCCCTGCTCCGCACACCTGTGTGGGGGAAGTTTACATCTCGGGTCTCAGTGAGGGTGGCGTGTCCAGTCCGATGTCTCCCCGTGTCTGTCTCTCTGTATGTCCGTGTCTCTCTGTTTCTGTCTCTCTGTGTCTGTGTCTCTCTGTGTGTCCGTGTCTCCCCGTATGCCTCTCTGCGTGTCTGTGTCTCTCTGTGTGTCCGTGTCTCCCCGTATGTCTCTCGGTGTGTCTGTGTCTCTCTGTGTGTCCGTGTCTCTATGTGTGTCCGTGCCTCTCTGTGTCTGTCTCTCTGTGTCCGTGTCTCTCTGTGTGTCCGTGTCTCCCCGTATGCCTCTCTGTGTGTCTGTGTCTATCTGTATGTCCGTGTCTGTGTCTCTCTGTGTGTCCGTGTCTCCCTGTGTCTGTCTCTCTGTGTCTGTGTCTCTCTGTGTATATATCTCTGTGTGTCCGTGTCTCCCCGTATGTATCTCTGTATGTCCGTGTCTCTCTGTATGTCTGTGTCTCTCTGTATGCCCGTGTTTCCCTGTGTGTCCCGCTATGCTGGAGTGCGTGACTTTGATCCCGGACACTGACGATGCCTGCGGTATATCTGGAGTCTGCGTTGTTTTCTCTCTCCACGTGGTGGACGCGTGGATTGTTCTGCGGGTTGAACATGAAGAGTCAACATGCACCACGGTGGCAAGATGTTAACTACTTCGCCTGATATGCAGAAAGTCACGGGTTCAATTCCAACCCTGACGCATGTATGTTTGCCATTTTCTCTGTGGTCGCGTGGATTTTTCTCCGGGTCCTCCGGGTTTTCCCCTCCAAATTTAGAAACACGCGTTTAGACTATTTGGCTGCGATAAATTTCCACATGATCAACCACTTGCTTGACATAGCATTTGTGGCGAGGTCGCTTCTGAAAAAGAGTTGTAGAGCTCAGTGGGCCTTACTTGGTGAAATACAATTGTTTAGTTTGGTTTAAGTTTCGACTATTTGGCTGCTGCTACGATTAAGTCCCACATGCAATGATGATGTCAGCCACTGAGACGAGCAATCATCGCGTGTGGCCAGGTCACTTCTGAAAAAGAGCGAACCTCTCAGTGGGCTTTACCTGGTATAAACAACATTCTAGATTTGAAGTTTTCGTGACTGCAAGGATCCATACTCTTTTTGTTCTTTCGGTAAAGTCACATAGGTGAAATAATAATAATAATAAACAATAGTAATAAAATAAAATAATAAAATAACACAAATAAAAATCAAAATAAAATGAAAATAACGAAACATGTTTTAGTTTACACATTTATTTTATTATTTTTATTTTCACCTACGTGACTTTACCGAAAGAACCAAAGAGTACATACAACATTGTTTTACTTCATCCCTCCCTCTGTCTCTCTCCTTGTACCTTGGCCCTTGTCTCACCCTCCCCGTGCCTTGACCTCTGTCTGCTCGTCTCTGTCTCCACGTGTTTGCCTGTCTCTCTGCTGTTCTATCTCTGCTGCTCCTGCGTCTCTGTATGGATGTTTCCCTTTGCCGGCCGGTACGTCCGTATGTTTGAGGATCTGTGGCGTGGTTTTCCGATTGTCTTCAAATGCCTTCCTCTCCCCGTGCCACTGTCGGAGTCCGTCTCTTCTCCGCGTCTGTCTAATTTCCCTCGCCTGTCTCTGCTTCTCTCTCTGTGTCTTTCTCTCTCCGTGCACGTGCATCATTGGCTGTGTCTCTCCATCTCTCCTATCTCTTTATCTCTCCCTGTGTCTTCCTCCCCTAGATGTGCCTGTGCATTCGCGTCCCCATCTCTCCATAGATGCCTCTCAGTTGCCGATCTCTTCCTGTAATGTGCTTGTGTCTCCATGTGGCTCCGTGAGTCACCTTGTCTCTGTGTCTGTGTCTCCATAATTCTCTCTCCGTTCTTGAGAATCTCCGTCTCCTTCCCTCTCTCTCTGTTGCTCTATCTCTCTGCATGATCCTGCTTTTCCCGTGTCTCTCTCTCTGCGTATGCCTTCCTAATCCTCGTCTCTCTCCGTGCCTGTCCCCTTACGCGTGCCCGTGTCTCCTCGTCCCTCCGCGTCTCTCCGCGTCTCCGTGTCGTTAATCCTCTCTCCCCTCCGCCTCCCTCTCTCCCCCCGTGCCTGTCTCCGTGTCTCCACGCCGCCTGTCTCAATCTCAGCGTTCGCCGGCATCGTAAACAGGCGGCGCCCCCCCACCCTTCCCTCGTCTCGCTCCGCCGGCTGTAGTGGGGGGAGGTGGGGGGTTGGAGGAGAGTCGAGGTGGGGGGTTTGCGGTGGGGGGGGCTGCCGCTGCGTAATTTCTCCGATCGCGCGCGACCGATAAAATCGCGCGGAAATGACACCGCGGGCTGCGCGTGCGTTAATTAAGCCGCTCCGTCGGGACCCTCGCTCGCTCGGAGCCGCGGGCAAAGCCAGCTCGCTGCTCAGCCCCTACCTCGCCCCCCTCCTCACCCCCATCCTCACCCACTACCTCACCCCCTTCCTCACCCCCCTCCTCACCCTTCTCCTCCCCCCTCCTCACCCCCTACCTCACCCCCTTCCTCACCCACTACCTCACCCCCTCCTCACCCCCCTCCTCACCCCCTTCCTCACCCACTACCTCACCCCCTTCCTCACCCCCCTCCTCACCCCCCTCCTCCCCCCTCCTCACCCCCTTCCTCACCCCCCCCCCCATCCGAACCTCACACACACAGCTCATGCAACCTATACACAACCGAAGGCCATCACCTCCATCACCACCATCACCACCACCACAACAACCACCGCGCCTATCCATACTCACCTTCTTTACACACCCCAACCAATTACCACAACCCCCACTACTCCTCTCTCCCACACACAGCTGGACTACCGAGTAATCCAACCATTATCATCTCCTCTTACACATAGAGCCCCCTTCCCAATGTACACAACAACCACTACTAGCACCACGCACATCGCTCACACAGCTCGCACACGTTACAACCAACACCGTCATAACAACCACCACCACCACCACAACAACCTCCCATATACGCATCAACGGAACTTCAGTTACCAACACCTCGTCCACCACCACAACAACACTATCTCCATCTCGACTCCGCCCTGTCACCCCCCTCCCCCGCCCTTTGCACTCAGACGACCACAACAGCCCACGCCGTGGACGCGCTGTGTGGTGGGTGGCCAGCACCACGCCCGGGCGAGCGCCTCTGTGTCCTCAGCAGGGGCAATGTTTACCACCAGTCCATCTCGGTGAGGCCCAGGACCGGTTCAGATATTCGTCGCGGATGTTGGCCGTGAGCGGGAATCGAACACAGCTCGCCGGCATGGCCGCTGAGCACAGCGTGCTAACCAGTACACATCACGACCAACAATAACAACCGCTGTTCGCCACTTAGGGGCTGTTAGCGTCACCACGGCGATTGTGCCAGGCTAGGTGTCCCTCGCGGCCACGTGAAGTTTCAAAGTCTCGCTGGCAGTAGGTCACGGGACAGACCCAGCAGGTGCCATGGGTTGACTGAGATGGCCGCCTGTGCCAACTAGCGCTCCTCTGCCCTCCGCTGTTGTTGGAGGGCGACTGCTCCAACTGCCCAGGAGCGACCTTCACGACCCTCCTACTTCACAGAGGGCGACCTTGACTCCGCTGGTACCAATCATCGGCAAGTCCAATCAGACCCCAATCCTCCCGTACCACATCAGCCAATTTCCTTCCCATCCCGTGCCGAGCCCGTTTAGTCCCCTCTATCCGGCCGAACAGAAGCTGCTTTGGCAAGCGTTGGCTGGGCATGCGGGCAACACGCACACACGCAAACAAAGACACATACAGAGACACACAAAGCACAAGTGCACACGCATGCCCTCTCTCTCTCTCACACGCGCGCGTAGCTGATCCACATAATTTGTTGTTTTCCACTGGAAAATATTTCCGCCAGATTTCCAATTTATATCTTCGTGTCTCTCTCTCTCTCTCAGTCTGTAATAACCTCGAGCTATCTTGGCCAGCGCTTAGCGGAAAACCAAACGGTAGAATCGACGTTTATTTATCATCCATTCCAAAGCCCCCCCCCCCCCCCCTTTTCCCTTCCACGTCTGGAATAGGCGGGAGGGGCAGCTCCCGTCCGTCCGAGGAGCGTTTGTCCGTGATCCCACGACGCGACCGATGAGAGGGGGGGAGGGGGAGGGGGGGGTGAAGACGGTGTCAAATGTCGCGCGGACTTCGCGCTGATGATAGACGCCGCGGCTGCGATTCCAAGCCACTGCGCTAGCAGCGGCCCCCGTTCAAATTTCAGTCGGAAAATAATTTCTGTTGGTCCGAGTGTCCGAGTGCGCGTGGCGGTTGACTTAGGAATTATCAGCACGGGCAGTGACATGAGACGGTAGAACAAAGGCTGAAAGTGCGCACAGAGCGTGGAGAGAGATAGAGAGCAGCACGCATCATGGAGTTACAGAGAGAAAGAGGAGCAACTCATGGATTAGAAAACAATCACAGGTCAGTCGTATACTGTGTATATATGGATGCAGGAAACGTTACCAAATTATTTGGTGATGCTGCTGCTGTGTTAGCTGTGGTGCACAAGCACAGTCAACAACGCAGGTCAACATGCTCGTCCAGAACAACACTGTGGCGGTAACTGGAAAAAAATACTTTATATAATCTGGGACGTTTCAGGCAATTGTCCTTTGTCGTCACACGTAAAAAAATGCCCTTGAAAGCTGGCAGTGGAAGTTTTAACAGCGATCGTGTCGAGCAAGGGGAAGGAAGCGAGGCGAGATGTCGACGGGCCTGGTGACCCCTTGACCTTGAATCCGGATCTCGAACCGCGGTCGCATCGCAAGACGCCGCACGAGCAGGCGACGCGCGCCGGTGCGCATCTTGAGAGATTGGAAAAAGAGGAGGGATATTTTTAGGTTATTTTTTGGGAGGTGTGGAGATGAGGTGGGGGTCTGTGGGGTGGGGGTGTGTGGGGTGGGGGTCTGTGGGGTGGGGGTCTGTGGGGTGGGGGTCTGTGGGGTGTGTGGGGTGGGGGTGTGTGGGGTGGGGGTCTGTGGGGTGGGGGTCTGTGGGGTGGGGGTCTGTGGGGTGGGGGTCTGAGGCCACAGAGGGATGGAGGAGGCGCAATCTGATGGACAAAGGTGAGGTTGGAGAGAATGAACAAATAGGTAGGTACAGGTAAAGGCGCATGCCTGCAATGTGATTGTTCACGTCCCTGTGGACGGAGGAGCTCCCGACTAAAGAGAAAGGAGCGCTTATAACTCACGATGTGGCCTAGTCTCCCAGGCTCGACAAACGTCTTGGAAGAGGAAGGAATACCCACGCTTTACCCCACCACGCACACGAGTGGCCTGCCGCTCGACTGATTGTGGTGAACACGTGTGTACTGTTGGCTGCACAGAGGTGCGTGTGTGTGTGGGAGGGAGATGGGGGGCACTGATTTAAGAAACTTGCTCCCATTCGAATGTTTTAGACCAAATATGCCCGTTCTTGTCTGATTCCGGAAGCTAAGGAGTTTGGAGCCTGGCTCGTGTGTGGATGAGCGACCCTCTCCACAGATCTGGCTGTCGCCTGATGATGCTGGTTGTAATTACTGGCGAAACGTCGTACTCGAATTGTAAATGTTGTAGTGGGTTTACTCTCCAACACAACGGCGTGCTGTAGTAGTAACGAACTGGCATGTTTTGTTTACGTGACAAACCTTACTTATTGGCTGTGTCGGGTGGTGGCGGGTTTAACGACACATTCATATTTCCGCGATCTATCGTGGCCTAATCCCGGTGTTTTAGGTTGCTGCTAAGGGTTCACGCTGTCACCAGAGGGCAGTGCAGTAAAATCCATTGTTGTACGGTACTATGCTCCAGCATCTATTGCGTACGGCCTCCCTCAATACGACACTCACCTGCGTGGTGAAATATGGTCAAGTAACCCCCTCCCCCCCCACCATTACGCGCGCGATGTGGGAAGATGGCTCTCATCCGGCAGAGGATTGACAGAAGAGCCTCGCGCCTCGCCAAATACTCTGTCGTTGATGCGGGCCGTGTGTGGATTTCTTTGTACTTTTCTGGACATGATACTCCCCGTGCTAACTGTGGGCACGGGGACTGGTCGATGAATGAAGTCGCGGCCCGCGGGCCGTCGGGTTCCGCGCCGGTGATCTGCACCAACTGCTCGCTCTGATAACGCCGCTCGGCCGCCGTTGCATTTCTAATATTTTATCATCACCCGTGCCGACCGTGAGTGGAACGGATTCGGATCGTAATTTCACACTCGCAGCGACTTTATCTTGTGAAAGACGCTGCCCGCCTCCCCCTCTCTCGCTCTCTTCGTGTGTGTCGGAGGGGGGGGGCATCGGGATTGCGGGGAGCGGTAGCGTCGTGGTGAGCGCGCTCCACTACCATCCCGGCGACCCGAAGATCGATCCCCGCTCACAGGCAGCAATGCGTTAGGTCGACTCCTCCTCAAACGAGTGCCTGGTGCGGTGTGTAGTCAACATCGCCACGAGGGAGACAAAGGCGGCCGGGCGTGGTGCTGGCTACACACGCTCGCGAACAGCACTCGCCCCAACAGTGTGTAGGGGGGGGGGGCGACGGCGGTTGAGGGTTTGGGGGGAGTGGTGGAGCCCTCCGTGTTCACACAAGGGGGGTATGGGGGGATAGAGAAGAGGGGTGACAAAAGGGGTGAGAGAGGGGGGACCCTTTATCAGGGAACTCCCTAGCGCGCGCCGCCGACAGCCCCTCCATCACCGCGGACAGGTTCGAGTCGGAATCTCGTTTCGCGCCGCGGTTATTGATGGATCCCGCGCGCGTGACGAGACGGGAGGCGTCGCGACCCCCCGGGGCCCCCGCGCCCCCCCCCCCTTCCCACCGCTGCCCCCCCCCCCCCACCGCGATAAACCCCCACCCACCAACTCCACCCCCTCCCCTCGGCGACCTCTCCCCTGTGACCCACCCACGCGGCCTCGTCATCCACCTTCGCCAGATTCCCCCCACGATGTCAGCCCCCACCAGATTCCCCCACGATGTCAGCCCCCACCAGATTCCCCCACGGCGTCAGCGCGGTGATCATCACGACGACGACGACGCCGACGACGATGATGGTGCTGCTGCTGCTGATTTACCTGCTATGATAATGTTTGTGTTTTGAAAAAAAGGGCCATTGATCGACACGTCCCCTATTATATATTTTTGTAATATTAGGGCCACGGTTTTATTTTTGACGGATGACTTTTGATATCATTTGCGGTTGTGCACCACTGCCAATGCAGCAGGAGCATCATCAAATAAGTTGCTTAATGATGATGATGGTGCTGCTGCTGATGATGATGATATGGACGATTGATTTTGCTTCTGCCACTGCTGTAAAATGACAATGATGATTACGCTTCTGCGAATGATGCTGATGGTGGTGGTCGTGGTGGCAGTGATGATACCGTTAGACATCAGCAGCACCAGCAACAACCACAGCGATATCAACAGCAGCATTAGCGACAGAAATCGCAATGCTGACAACACAACCGCACCGATGCACAAACATACCGTCAAACATTCAGAATAGGATGCGATAAATGCAACATCAGCAGTAGCATCAGCAGCAAAAACCACAACCAGCAGCACCACCAAAGACAAAAAATTTTCCCCGTATAGCCTTCAATAGACGGTTGGGGCAAGTGTTGTTAGCGTGGACCTATGAAGGCCGGGACGGCACACGAGTGGGTGGATGGTCAGCACCATGCCCGGCCACCTTTGTCTCTCTAGTGGCGATGTTTGAGGTTGAGTCGACCCTTGGAGAGGCCCAGGACCGGTTAAGATAATCGTCACTAACCACGGCACCGCCGCACCGCCGCACCACCACGACCACCACAGCACCAACCACCAGCACAGCAACAGCAGTGGCAACAACGAACGCACGAGCGGCATCAGGAACCACGACAGCATCCACGACAACAACAACAACAACAACATCAGCAACATGAACAGAGGCAGCAGCAGAGACCACAATAACAACAACAATCTCAGTGGCAGCAAACAAGAGTCAGGTATAACGAACCCCCATGCCCCTCATGCACTTTTGCCCACACCCCCCCCCCCCCCACCAAAAAAAAACTAGCGCGCCCCCCATACCCCTCTTTCTCCTTGCCCCCATTCTCAGCGCCATCTTGAACTCTGTAACCCCCAATCCCCCGTGCTCCATAACCCTGTAGACCCCGTGATCCGTGCGTCCTCGCCCTCGGTGTACCCCGCGCCGTCAGTGTCTCCGTGCTCTCCTCGTGGCCCCCGTTGCTCCATTGCCCCCTATTCCCTCTGTTTCCTCGACCCCCCCTCACCCGCCTTTCTCACCCGCTCCCTCCTGTTTCTCCTCTTCCCCCTTTCCTTCCTCCCCCACTCCCCTCACCCCCACGGGATCGGGAGAGCGAACGCGCGCGCGCGCGCGGCCGGGTTGTGAATTAGCGCGCGCGTGGCTGCGCGGGGCGGAGCGCGGGTTAACGCAGCGGCGCCATTCACCCCGAGGCCAATCATTAAATATTGATTACGCGGGAGAGATGGCAAGGGGGAGGGGGGAGGGGGGGGAGAGCAGGGGAGGTGTAGTCGGTGGTGGAGGGAGGGGGGGTGGAAGCGATTGGCGAGGGACACGGAGAGAGGGAGAGAGGGATGAGGAGAGGGAATGGAAATGGGCCCGAAAGGGCAGAGGGATGCGTGCGCGGGCGAGAGGAGATCGGAGCGCGACGACTCCCGACGGCTCAAGGGGAGACGCGGGAGCTGCGAGGGAGAGAGCGCTCGGCGAGAGTGCAGGGGGAGGGGTGGAGGGAATCGTCGGGAGCCGCGGAGAAGAAGAAGAATTTAAAACAATTAGCATCACTGTCGGGCCGCGCTGCGCGCTACCTGTCCGCTGGGGTTATCGTGAGCGCGAGGGGTCAGTGCGGGGGGGGGGGGGTCCCCTCCCCCGAGGGGGGACCTGGCTGGCGGGCTCGCTCGGTGTTGGACACAGTTCACCGCCGAGTCCCCACACCCCCAAAGGAGGGGGGGGGGCAGGGAGACGTAGGGGGGGGGGGGCAGGGAGACGTAGGGGGGGGGGGGGGCAGGGAGACGTAGGGGAGGGGCAGGGAGACGTAGGGGGGGGGCAGGGAGACGTGGGGGGGGGGGGCAGGGAGACGTAGGGGGGGGGGGCAGGGAGACGTAGGGGGGAGGGGCAGGGAGACGTAGGGGGGGGGCAGGGAGACGTGGGGGGGGGGGGGCAGGGAGACGTAGGGGGGGGGGGGCAGGGAGACGTAGGGGGGAGGGGCAGGGAGACGTAGGGGGGGGGGCAGGGAGACGTAGGGGGGGGGGGGGCAGGGAGACGTAGGGGGGAGGGGCAGGGAGACGTAGGGGGGGGGGCAGGGAGACGTAGGGGGGGGGGCAGGGAGACGTAGGGGGGGGGGGCAGGGAGACGTAGGGGGGGGGGGGCAGGGAGACGTAGGGGGGAGGGGCAGGGAGACGTAGGGGGGGGGGCAGGGAGACGTAGGGGGGGGGGGCAGGGAGACGTAGGGGGGGGGGGCAGGGAGACGTAGGGGGGGGGGGCAGGGAGACGTAGGGGGGAGGGGCAGGGAGACGTAGGGGGGGGGGCAGGGAGACGTAGGGGGGGGGGCAGGGAGACGTAGGGGGGGGGGGCAGGGAGACGTAGGGGGGGGGGGGCAGGGAGACGTAGGGGGGAGGGGCAGGGAGACGTAGGGGGGGGGGCAGGGAGACGTAGGGGGGAGGGGCAGGGAGACGTGGGGGGGGGGGCAGGGAGACGTAGGGGGGGGGGGGCAGGGAGACGTAGGGGGGGGGGGCAGGGAGACGTAGGGGGGAGGGGCAGGGAGACGTAGGGGGGGGGGGCAGGGAGACGTAGGGGGGGGGGCAGGGAGACGTAGGGGGGGGGCAGGGAGACGTAGGGGGGGGCAGGGAGACGTAGGGGAGGGGCAGGGAGACGTAGGGGGGGGGGCAGGGAGACGTGGGGGGGGGCAGGGAGACGTAGGGGGGGGGGCAGGGAGACGTAGGGGGGGGGGGCAGGGAGACGTAGGGGGGGGGGCAGGGAGACGTAGGGGGGGGGCAGGGAGACGTAGGGGGGGGGCAGGGAGACGTAGGGGGGGGGGCAGGGAGACGTGGGGGGGGGGTGATTAAGAAGATAAGCGATCTGTCCTTGCGGTCGCCGGGCTCCCGGAATGCAAAGGTTTTCCGGGGTCCTGACCCCAGTGGAGTTGCGACCCCGCGCCCGTAGCGACTCTCGGACTCGGCTGACAGGGTGACGCGGGGTGGGATGGGGGGGGGGCAAGGTGGCCACAATCTAATATTGAGGGGGGCACCCGTACCCACCCCCTCGGCGAAGGACTCCACGAGTGGGACTCTGGACTGTAGACCTTGGAGGTCACGTGGTGGTGGCGGTGGCGGTGATGAAAGTGCAGCTTCTGCGGTATCTGGCACAAGGAAGGAAACGATGGCGAGGAGTGGGTGGCGTCCAACGGCGGTGTCCGCGATGACCTCTGACCCTTGAACTCGAGTGGCTCCCCTGCCACCCCGAGCAGCTGCCTCTGGGAGGACACGCGGGGATTTTTTTTGGGTGAGGGGGGGCGGCACTGTTGTTCATTAGGGAAGAGGGGTGGGTGGGGGGGAGGCTTCCAATAGATTTGCCGTTTCGTAAGTGCGGCGTGTTTGTAATCATGAATCCTTGTGCACTGAAGTGTACGTACGGTGGAGCGCTGGCCTAATGGTTAGGCCATTGAGCCACGAACCCGGCGAACTAGGTTCGAGTACTAAGCAGTGCCTAATACCTGCAACGAGTCCTCCACCTCACCTAGATCGACTCAGCCTGAAAAAAACGAGTATCTGGTGCGGTGTTCAAACATCAGCAACGGGGATATAAAGGCAGCCGAGCGTGGCTTATTAGTCTTCGTCCATGCATGTATGTATGGATGTGTACGTTTATTATAACATGTGTCATCATTAACATCAGGATCAATCCACTGCTGGATGAGGGCCTCCCTGTGTGATGGGCAATCCTCAAGGTGCTGGCGATGCCACAACGCCTCTCATCCGAGCGCAGGAGCTGACCTCTCTCGCTCCACCTCCTCTCTGATCCTCGGCGACTATTCCCACACCAGCCTTACCCAATGGGCCACCATCAACCCCTCTGATCCACGATGTGCCCAGTCTCGGCCCGCTTCACGTTGAGTTAACAGTCACTGCGATGTTTCTGAATGTGCGTTTTGTTCCCGGATTCCACGCGATTCTCTCTCTCGGTCCCTCGGTGTCATTCTCGGCATGAGTCCCTCTCTATCTGGGCCTCCCCTAGGTCGACTCAGCCTCAAATGAGTACCTGGAAAGGTGGTGTGTAAACATCGCAACTCGGGAGACAAAAGCGACCGTGCGTGGTGTTGGCTACCCACCCCCTCGTGTGCCGTGCCGGCCTTCATAGGTGCTCGCTAACAGCACTTGCTCCAACATTTTGTAAATACTATAAGGGGGATCTTTGTCTTTGATGTGCACCGACTGAAGCATTCCCTTTCTGGGCACATTGATAAAACTGGTTTCATTATCAATTTTCACTGAGAGCAATCCAATCCGATCTATCTTTGCACGTGCGCGAGTAGATATTGGCAACTTCGTACCCGCCGTGGCAACACCACGGTAAAGGGGTGGGGGTATAGTCAAGGTTTTATAATGCGTCGAGTTTATAAAAATTGGACGGGACAGGGAAGGGAAGGGAGAAAAGAGAAAAGGGGATGGGAAATTAACGGAGAAGCGGGCGCAGAGGGCTTTGGGGAGTCGAGGGCTTTAGGAAGAGCAGGAGGGCCTCGGGGGCTGTTTTCACATCGGGTGGAGGGCGGAGGGAGGGGTTTAGAGTGGCAACGGGGAAGTCACGTGGTCTACGGGAGGCTTGAGCTGGTTTAGGGAGACAGAGAGACATGGAGACGAGAGGAGAGGGATTTTCAGTGGGGGGCGGCCACACAGAAGCAGTCTCGCGATGGATTGGAGGCATGAGCCGATTCAGGTGCACATATTTCTCTATGTGCCTACGCGTGTACACCTGTGTTGCATGCCAAGCGCGATTACTTATTTTACTTATTCCGTGTATTACCCAGGAAAGTATCACCGAGTCTCATGACTCTTACTCAGGAGGGTGCCTGCCCCGAGTTGTCGCAGTTCGCAGGCTCGGCGGCGATGTTTGATGTCTACTCTCAATTGAGTCACGTGAGGTGTACATTTTTTTTTTTTGGCAAAAATGTGGACCATGACGCCGGAACACGACGGCCTACTCTTGCGAATGACGCCACGGGATCTTTAACGTCCACCGTGAAACAGGCGGCGCGGGTTATTACACGCGCGGTATTAACCAGGGCGACCGTTACAATTGAACCGCGATGCTCGCCAACAAGCGGAGAACGCGCTCCTGCTTGGCCGTGCCACCGCCAACTCAGTTGCAAACACAAGTTAGATTCCCGACCACGGCCAACATTGGTGGCGGTTGGTTATGGGAACCGGTCTTGAGCCTCCTTTAGGTCTACTCAGCCCTAATTGAGTACCTGATGCGGTGTGGAAATAGCAGAAATCTGGAGACAAATGGGGCCGCGGGTGATACATTGCCTCTCAACGCTTCCCATGGCTTTATTTGATAGGGGCTTCCCAGCAGCACTTGCCCCAACAACAGTTGAAAAGCTATACGGGAGGTAGGGGGGCAGGGGATATTTGTCTTTGCTTGCCTGTTCCGTCTGCCTGCTCACGTATGCATGTATGTTTGTGTGTGCCTGTACATGTGTCTGTGGGGGAGTCAAGACGTAGTGGTTGGCGCACTGCGTTATGAACCCTGACCACCCGGGTTCGATTCACGATCACGACCAAAAACAGTGGCAGTGAATTTTTGAATTGGCCTGGGCTTCCCCTAGGTCGACTCTGCCTTCAACGAATACCTGGCGCGCTGTGTGTGAACACCAGCGCTGGGGAGACAAAGGCGCATGGGCGTGTTGTTGGCCACAAACCCCCTCGCGTGCCACTCCGGCCTTTATTAAGGTGCTTGCAAAAAAACGCTTGGCAAAGGCTATACGTGTGTGTGTGTGGGGGGGTGTCTTTGTCGTTTGTACACGTGTTAGTGCGTATATGTGTACACGTGGGTGTACGGGAGACCCACGTTGCTGGCTGGGTGGGCGCTTGGGGCGATGGGACATGTGCACACGCCCCTGCCCGTGTACCACTGCGCGCACTGACAACGCGAGACCAAATCCGTAACGAGCGCGGCGCGTGTGATGCGGATCGTTCGCGCGCTCTCTCTCACTCACTCCCTCTCTCTCTGCGCTCCCTTCCCTCTCTTTCTGCTCTCCATTCCCCCCCGCCCCTCCCCCACCCCTCCCCCACCCCTCTCTTCCGCGCGTGCTCGCGCCTGGGAGACGCGAAGCGAAGCCCGATGGCTCCCCGTCGCCCTGTAATTGCAGGCGAGTTTAAAATGGCGAGGCGCGTTCGTTACGGCTGATTTATTAATTCCGTGGGCGAGAGAGGGGCGGGGTGGGGAATGGAGTGGGGGAGAAGGGGGAGGGGACGGGGGATGATGGGTGGGAGGGAGGGGGAGTCGTGTTAGAAGGCCTCCCCGTCGGAGGGGAATTATCGCCCCGTGTTCGTGCGCACGTGCGTGAGTTGGTGTGCGCGTTGGCTGCGTACTCACGTGTGAGGAGCGGTGGCGCAGCGGTTAGCGTACCGCACTGCGCACCTCGTTACCCGAATTCGATTCCCGCCTATGGCCAGCATCAGTGATGAATATCTGAAACGGTTTTGGGCCTCCCCTAGCTATGCTCAGCCTTGAATTAGCACATGCAGGGGTGTGCAGCAAAACGTCAGCACTTTAGAGACAAAGATGGCCCGGGCCTGATCCTGGTCACCCACCCCTCGTGCGCCGTGTACGCATGCAAAGGTGCTCGCACATGCCCCAACATTCTGTCGGGGGCTACAGGGGAAATCTGTGTCATTTGAGTGCGCACGTGTGTATCTGAAATGAGTACCAGGTGCGGTGGTTGCGTTAAACATCAGCAGTGGAGAGGCACGGGCGGCAGGAGCGTGATTCTGATGACCACCCACCCCCTGCTTCACGTGCACCATACCGGCCGTAATAGGGGCTCGCTCACAAGCACTTGCCACAACAGAATCTTTGTCTATTGTGCGTGTGTCCGCAAATTTAGGAGCGGTAGTGCAGCGGTTCGCACGCTGCGCTACAAAAACTGGCGACCCGAGGTTCGATTCCCGCCACCAACACCAGTGACGACTTATCCGAACCGGTCCTGGGCCTCCTCTAGGTCGACTCGGTCCCAAGTGAGTACCTAGCGCGGTGCGTAAACCACCAGCACTTGGGGAGGTTGCTGGTGGCCACCCAACAGCCGCAGGCAACCGCGGCGGCATTCGCCTGGATAGGTGCTCGCTCACAGGCACTTGCCCCGCGACAGTCTGTCAAGGGCTATACGGGGGATCTTTGTCTGTCGGGGTTTTTTTTCTGTGCACTGTGGAATCGCGTGGCTCGTTCGCGCTCGCTCGCACCCGGCGCGCGCGTGCGTGATGGGCGCTGTGCGCGTGCGTGTCTGCGCCTGACAGGTTGACGCGTGCGAGAGGAGCGATGGCGCCTCGGCCCGCGCGCTTCGCCGTGCGTCTCGCTTGATTTATTAATTACGTGCCGGGGCGCGTGTGTGTGTGTGTGCCTGCCGCGTGTGTGTGTCTGCCTGCCGTGTGTGCCTGCCGTGTGTGTGGAGAGAGAGGGAGGGGGGAGTCTGAGAGAGCGAGAGAGTTCAAGCTCGCCCAAAGGCGCCGAGTCCAAACAACAACAACAACAATAATAACACGAGTGCATCTTCACCCATCTCCGTCTGTCTCAATGCATCACGGCGCGTGCAGCCCCGCAGACAACATTGGACGCGCGTCTGTCTTCTCCACCAACCCCCGTCTGTCTGCATGCATCTCTTAACCATCTCCTGCGTTCATCTCCAACCACGTCTCCCGGTCTTCATCCACAAACGCATCGTCACAAAGCATACGCTGTCTCTCGTCCATTTCCACCGAACTATAATATATTTCATATATACATACTGTACATATATCTCTCATGTTCCTGAGCCAGAATTTTGGCCGCATCGCCTCGTTCAATATATCTCCAGCACTATCCACCCGCACACTCTGCATGCGTTTCTGAGCATGGCCTCTCACCATTCGCCGCTGAAGATCACCCATCTCTATCCACCACCAAACATGGAAACACCTCCAGCCATCACTGAATATGCTCCATCTTCATCATCTCCACCCAAGTCCACCCTTCTCCACCCACCATCACCCATCCCCACAAATTATCACCCATCTGCACCATCATCACCCGTGTCCACTATTTCCCACCGACATTAAATCACGCCACTAAAACCATCTCCAAATATTCCTCCTCTCCAGCCATCATCTTCTCCACTCAACATCAATCACCTCCCATGGTCGCCCATCTCTACGCATGTATGTGCGTTGAACTTCTTTCGCACCGTACATAGTCAACCGTGGTGACCTGAGGTACGCGCACGTGGACGTACTTTTGCCAGTATTATTTCTTCTGGATGAGGGCCTCCTTAGGCCATGTGAGTCGTGGACGTTATTTGACCATACTTCACCGCGCTGGTGAGTGCGGGTTGGTTATCCTCTCTCCACCCATAACGCTTCTCTACCCATACATCTCTCCAGCCATCGGGGTCTCCCTTCACTGGGCCCCGTGAGAAACCCCGCAGTGTTTGATCCCTTTCTTCTTCTGCACCCCCACTTCCTTTGACCCCTAATCCGGGGGGTCAAGGTCAGGGCGGAAGGAGGGGGGGGGGTGGCAGCCGGGTGTGGGGTGGCCTCGGAGAGGAGAGTGAGTCCGGGGGAGCAGCGGAGGGGAATGGACGACATTACTATGCCGCGACCCGCATCCTGTCCCCCAAAGACCACCAGTGCCCTTCCCATAGCTCCTTCATCCCCCCGCTTCTACACCCCCCTCAACCCCCCCCGCCCCCATCCCCTTGCCGGAGCGCGTTCGCGTCCTGGCCGTGTTGACTTTGCGCGCGCGCGCGTTACCGTGGAGACAGAGCGCGGCTCCGCGTGTCACGCGCACCCTCTCAGCCCCGAGAGGTCACGAGCTCCATGGGGGCACGCGCACGTGGACACGCGGGGAGGTGCACGGTGGGTAGACAAAGACCCCCCGCCGCCCCCATTACCCCACCCCCCCACTCCCGTGTGAAGATTGTTGAGAAAAGTGCGTCAGGGGAATCGCAATGAAGTCGGCAACGGCGACGAGAGGCCGGTGTGGGCAACGCCAACGCCGTGCCCGGCCTGCCGCTGTCTCCCCAGTGCCGATGTCTGCAACCCGCACCGGAGTTCTCGTTCAAGGCTGGGTCGAGCGCGAAGAAGGCCCAGGGTCAGTTCAGATATCACCCGTCACTTGATTGAACTCGGGTGGCCGGGTTCGCAGCACAAGCCACAAAACAACGAGACAGCAACCGCCGCACCCCAATCAGAAACGATGATGTCACCGGAGCACTTGTACCTGGCTCGATGCATTCTAAGGCCACGTGATATCTCGACGGTTCGCTGTTGCCATGAGGTCGTGGGGCAAACTCAAGTGTTATGGGTTAATCAACTGAGATTGCAAGCAGATGCACCGCCTCCCTTCCCCACTGTGCAACTTGCTGGGTGTTATCCGTCACGTGATCTGCTCGTTGTGAGCGTCGCTCTTCGGCCCTGCGTTATTGCTGAAGGGCGACTGCCTCCTCCAACTGCCCAAATGCATCCTTCAGATGGTGATCCTGGCACCGCTGGTACCAGTCATCGGTAAGTCCACTCGGCTCCAGTTCCTCATGTACCACATCAGTCCATCTCTCCTCTAATCCGTGCAGCGCCCGTTTAGCCTCCTCTACCCTGTAAATAAAAGCTGCTTGGTCATGCGGGCTACATGGCTAGCCAACGCAGCCTCGCCTGCCGGAGGAGCTCACCGATTGGATTGTGTCCAGATCTTTCAAAAGTATGTTTACCCTTGAAAGATTGCTTTAACTCAGGATGGATCGCAGGCATGCCAGCCTGAATGCTTCAAACCAGCGCAAATATTACTTCAAAGGGGTCCACGTTTCATCGAGAATGGAGGACGTAGCTGCGGCCGACAAGACCCGAAGCTTCATATGGAGCGCCAAGCGAGGTAGCTTCCACACAGCGGCACGCATCAGATTAAAAGGTGATGCCACTAGACTCATTCGGAGTGAGACCTCCGTTGCCAAACTGGAGGCGGTCACGAGCACACTGCCCAGGTATGGGAACTCATCCCCTCTCTCCATAACTAGCCCATCACTGCCGAGGTGTTGAGGCAGTGCTTGTTGGGAAGTTCTGCTTCTCAGTGGCACGCCCCAGGTTCAGCGGCAGTCTCCAACTCGCAGTGAGTAGCAATTGCAAAGTCCTCAGCATACACACAGCATGGTTGACCAGTAGGCAGCCATCCCTTTGACCACATCCGAGGTAGCAACATATGTACGTAATTAATTATGACAAAGAGCACCCGTAGTGCTGTTAGCGAGCACCGAACGAAGGCCTGCACGGCACACCACGCCCGGCCGCCTTTGTCTCACAAGCGACGATGTTTACACACAGCGCCAGGTACTCATCTGAGGCTCAGTCGACCTAGGGGTGCCCCAGGACCGGTGCAGATAATCGTCACTGGTGTTGGCCGTTAGCGGGAATCGAAATCTGGTCCCAGGTGCGCAGCGCAGCTCTAACCACTACGCTACCGCTCCCCACAACCACTCCCCACGACCACTATGCTACTGACCTCTATTTCACACACACAGTCATTATTATTATTATTCCCCTTATTTACCCAAAAAAGCCTCACCGAGTCTCAATACTCTTTTTCAAGAGGGTCCTGCCAAGTTATTTGATTTTATTGCAGAAGATAGCGATGTCGCTGATGTGTGTGATGCCATCCCAGTCATTTCCATGCCATTCTTCAGCATCAGGATGATCTTTGACCTGTTTTAGTTACATTGTTTACTTGTTTTTATATCGCTATGGGGAAAAAAACCGGGGGAACTCGGGGAAAACTCGTGCAGAAAAGGAGGGGGGGGCGTACAAACGTAAAACAGAAAGGTGCCCGAGTCGGTAATCTCACCTCGGCCTTCGTGCTGCGAGGCACGAGTGCTGCCACTGTGTCCAGGTCGTCCATAGGGGGTGCGGGACCTGGAACACCTCACAATGCCCCCCCCCCCCAGAGGCTTTCATACTAAACGAGACATATTACATCTGACGCCGTGACGTCGACGCGCAGGGCTCCTTAAAGCGCGGGGCCCGGGACGGTCGCTCCGATTCGCCGTCACCCTCAGGACGACTCTGGCTGCGCCGCTGTGCCTGCCATCGATTCCGCTCTTCCCCTTCTCTGTCCACCCCTCTCTCTCCTCTCGCTGTTTCCGCCGCGCGCTGGGATCACGACTCTGCAGTTAGAGTCTCTATGGAGTCAGAGTGTCTGTGGGGTTAGAGTGTCTGTGGGGTCAGAGTGTCTGTGGGGTCAGAGTGTCTGTGGGGTCAGAGTGTCTGTGGAGTCAGAGTGTCTGTGGGGTCAGAGTGTCTATGGAGTCAGAGTGTCTGTGGGGTCAGAGTGTCTGTGGGGTCAGAGTGTCTGTGGGGTCAGAGTGTCTGTGGGGTCAGAGTGTCTGTGGGGTCAGAGTGTCTGTGGGGTCAGAGTGTCTGTGGGGTCAGAGTGTCTGTGGAGTCAGAGTGTCTGTGGGGTCAGAGTGTCTCTGGGGTCAGAGTGTCTGTGGGGTCAGAGTGTCTGTGGAGTAAGAGTGTCTGTGGGGTCAGAGTGTCTGTGGGGTCAGAGTGTCTGTGGAGTCAGAGTGTCTGTGGGGTCAGAGTGTCTGTGGGGTCAGAGTGTCTGTGGGGTCAGAGTGTCTGTGGAGTCAGAGTGTCTGTGGGGTCAGAGTGTCTGTGGGGTCAGAGTGTCTGTGGGGTCAGAGTGTCTGTGGAGTCAGAGTGTCTGTGGGGTCAGAGTGTCTGTGGGGTCAGAGTGTCTGTGGGGTCAGAGTGTCTGTGGAGTAAGAGTGTCTGTGGGGTCAGAGTGTCTGTGGGGTCAGAGTGTCTGTGGAGTCAGAGTGTCTGTGGGGTCAGAGTGTCTGTGGGGTCAGAGTGTCTGTGGAGTCAGAGTGTCTGTGGGGTCAGAGTGTCTGTGGGGTCAGAGTCTATCTGGAGTCAGAGACCACAGCACCCAGAGAGGACTGCAAACTGCAAGGGGGTCCGGAGAGCCGGGAGAGAGGTGGAGGGGAGATGATCTGGGAGTTGGGAGGGGAGAGGAAGGATCCGGGAATTGGAGAGGAATGAGCTGGAAGTCTGGGAGAGAGAAGATAGAGCAAGGGGCGTGACTGTGAGATGGAGAGCTGAGAGAAGGTAGCCTGGGTTCCTGAGAGAAACAGAAGAGTTGGGTTCTGGAGAGAGGGGGAGAGAGAATCTCTCCCCCCCCCCGCCCCCATATCAACCCCGCCAGCACCTGGCCTGGACCCCGCATTCCCCGCGTCACGCGAGCGCTGACATTGGCCAGGCTACGGGCCCCGCTCCCCGCCGAGGCGTCTTTGTTACTCTCTCCGTGTATCCCAACCTGTCCCAGGCCTCCCCTAGGTCAACTCAGCCTTTAATTAATACGTGGTGTCTGGTTTGTGTGTGTGTGTGTCTACTGTGTATGTACAGGCTTGTCCACATAAATACCAGGGAGCTTTCGTGCATTGCTTAGCGCACTGCGCTATGAGTCCGGTGAGCCGAGTTGGATTCACGCTCACGGCCAACACCAATGATGATTATGTGAACCTGTCCTGGGCCCCCCCCTAGGTCGACTCAGCTTCAAATGAGTGCCTGGTGCCGCAGCCGGGAGTTGTATTGACCACCCACAACCTCGTGTGCCGTGTTGACCTTCATTGCCACACCAGTCTGGTCAAGGCTGTACGGAGGAGCTTTGTCTTCGTACTTGTTTGTGTATCTTTGTGTATGTACGTGTGTGTGTATGCATGTCCGTGTGTCTGTGCCCGTAGGTATGTGCGTATGTTTGTAAGTTTTCGGGCAACGCTCTAACTGCTACACTACAGCTCCCAACTATGGACACACACACGTAGACACACACCCAAACACACTCAAAAAGACAAAGATCCCCATATAGCCTTTAACAGACTGTAGGGGCAAGTGCGGTTATAGAGCACCTATGAAGGCCGGAACGGCACACGAGGTGGTGGGTTGCCAGCACCACGCCTGACCGCCTTTGTCTCCCTAGTGGCAATGTTTACATATCACACCAGGTACTCATTTGAGGCTGAGTCCACCTAGGGGAGGCCCAGGACCGGTTCAAATGATTGTAACTGGTGTTGGCCGTGAGCGGGAATTGAACTCATGTCGCCGGGTTCGTAGCGCAGCGCGCTAACCGCTGCAGTACCGCTCCCCACTCACGTACACACACACACCTGCAACCATACACCCACACACGTAGCGACAAATGAGGACACACTCAAGTACAAAGATACACACACCTCCAAACATACCCCCACACACAAAAGCACACATGCACAAAACCGCAACGCTCCTGCAAACATACGCACACTCATGTACACACACTCACACACGTAGACACACTCCCATTCACGTAGACACACTCACACTCACGTAGACACACACGCACTCACGTAGACACACACACACTCACGTAGACACACACACGGACACACGTAGACACACGCACACACGTAGATACACACACTCACGTAGACACACACACGCACTAACGTAGACACACACACACACTCACGTAGACACACACACGGACACACACACTCACGTACACACACACTCACGTACACACACACTCACGTAGACACACACTCACGTACACACACACACACACTCACGTAGACACACACACGGACACACACACTCACGTACACACACACTCACTTACACACACACTCACGTACACACACACTCACGTACACACACACACTCACGTAGACACACACACACGTAGACACACACACACTCACGTAGACACACACACGGACACACGCGCACGCGGACACGCACGCCTCGTTATCTGCCGCCGCGCGCGGCTATCTCCCGCGCTCGGCGCTCTTATCTCCCCGCGCAGCCTTTATCTCTCCTTCGGCGATGGCCGCGCGACGGGACCGGCGGATCGGGGGGTTGGGGACTGCGGGGGTGGAGGGGATAGAGGAGGGGAGGGATCGGGGGGGGGTCACGCTGGGGGGAGGGGGGGGGAGCTAAAGGGAGCAGCAGCAGTCAATGCGATAACCGCTACTACGGCTCCCCTTACCCTGTTGCTTAGACATGAAGGACCATTGCACGAAACGTCACCTGTGCCATATTTTTTCTCATTTTAAGGTCACAGTGTCATTGACGAATTCTTTTGTTGAATTTTAACGGCGCCGCTCCCCTGTCCCAAAAATCACGAATAAGGCGCATTGCCCGAAACGTCGCATATTTTCGTGTAATGTATATCTTTTTCATTTTATGGCCACAGTGTTATTGACCGGTGTGTTGAGTTGTGTTTTTTGTGCTTGCGTGCACCACTGCCAACGCAGCAGCAGCATCGCCAAATAATTTACAGAGACAGAGGAGGTGTGGAGGGGGAGACGCGAGATTTAGGAGGGGGATGAGGAGGGAGGGAGGCGGGGGAGGGAGTCGTGGTGGGCGAGAGGGCCCCACTCCTTCGCGTGAGCCAGGAAATTAGAGACAGACTCACGCGCTTAGAGTATTTGGCCGCTACTATAAATTTCCACGTGATAGGCCACTTCGTTGAGCCATCATTTGTGGCCAGGTCGCTTCTGAAAAATAGCGGCATAGCTCAGTGGGTTCTACCTGGTAAAATTAGTTTAGTTGAGCCCCCAGTCACAGGTGGGGGCAAATAGACAGATCACTCTCGCGCACTCTCTCAACACACACAAAGACAAAGATCCCCCATACAGACTAAACAGACTTTTGGGGCAAGTGTTGTCAGCGAGCAGCATCTATGCAGGCCGACACAATATAGGACGGGGGTGGGTGGCCAGCACCACGCCCGGTCGTCTTGGTGTCCCGACCCGAGTGTCGATGATTACACACCGCACCAGGTACTAGGAGCCTTCAAAAGTCTACACCAGCGGACCATATTTTAAAAGATTATTTTTTTCTCAAACACCATCAGTCCTCACCAATCTCTTCCGCACAACATTAGATTTACGCCGTCACACACCGTACGTGCCTGATGGTCGATGAACACGTGATGTCGAACCACTGATTCAAATAAGGATAGAGATCGCACTTGCGGTTGTGTGCGCGCGTGTGGCACAGAGACCCTGTGTCTGTGTGTGTACGTGTGCTCGCTGACAACACTTGCCCTCTACCCCCACCCCCAGGCTACACGGGGTAGCTTTGTCTTTGTAGAGAGTGGTAGTGTAGCGGTTAGCGCACTGCGCTTCGAACCCGACGACCCAGGTTCACGGTACAGCGCATAACGAACCCAGTGGGGGGACATCTGATCCAGGTGGCATGGCCTCCCCTAGGCCGACTTAGCCTCAAGTAGGTATCTGGCGCGACGTGTAAACATCAGCACTTCGGAGACATAGGCGGCCAACCGTATAGGTTTGGCCACCCTCGTGTGCCATGTATGGGGTATTTATAGTTGCTCGGCGAACAGCACTTGCCCCCAATGTCTGTTAAAAGCGATCCGAGAGATCGCGGTCTGTGTGTCGTTGTCCCACAATGCAATACGTGCCGAACAATCATCAGGCGCGCGCGGCGTTGTCACGACTCCAACGTTATTATCTCCGAACGGACACGATTGGCAAAACGTGGCACGGAGTGCTGGAACCGTGGCGCTGTGCGCAAGAAGGACAACAACTTGTTGCACTTAGATGAGAGGCAGCCAGCCAGACGAACCCCAAGGCAGGAACCCTCTGGAAACAAGACAACACGAGCACCGACACTCGAGTTGAGGCTTCCCGGCTAAACTAACGGCCTCTATTGTTCGTGGTTTATAGCCGCCGCGTAGCTGCGTCTCGTCTCCGTGCGTCATCGTCGTCTGGCCGGGTTTTGTTGCGGGATGCGACGCTGCGGGGGGCTTCGCGTCTGTGGTGGAGGCTGCGTGGGGCGCGGGGGGTGGCGGGAGATGGTGCGGGGGCTCGGGAACCCGTCCAGGGTTTGCGCCACCGCCAACGACGCTCGCTGCCCGTGTCCCTTTAAGGCCGCGCCGCTCTGCGCCGCGAGTTGTAATGAAATATTGAAGGGCGGCGCCGAGGAGGGCTTCCATCCAGGCGTGAGGGGCGGAGGAGGGGGGGAGGATGGCGGGCACTGGGGGAGGTGTGTGCGAGGTGGGAGTAAGGAAGGAAGGAGGGAGCGAGGTTCGGTGTGAGGAGGGAGGGGGCCGCTATCAGCGGGCGGGATGACGGAGAGAAATGAAGGTCATTAATCGCGCGAGGCCCCGTGGGACCGCGTCGTGCGCGCGTTGTGTTTACTGTGCGCGGCCGAGCCGCGTTTTGAAAGAGAGGGGGGTGGACGTGGGAAGGGGTGGGGGAGGTGTGTGGGGGGGCTTTAGCAGAGAAGGGGGGGGCAGTGTTGTTCTCTTTCGCATCACGCTTGCGATAGCGGCGGTGTCCCCTTTGTGTGCAGTGTGCGTGTGGCGTGTGCTCGTGTGTGTGCGCCGCGCACGTGTGTGTGCGCATGTGTGTGTGTGTGGATGTGTGTGTGCGGATGTGTGTGTGTGGATGTGTGTGCGCCGCGCACGTGTGTGTGCGGATGTGTGTGTGTGTGGATGTGTGTGTGTGCGGATGTGTGTGTGTGGATGTGTGTGCGCCGCGCGCGTGTGTGTGCGGATGTGTGTGTGTGGATGTGTGTGTGTGGATGTGTGTTTGTGGATGTGTGTTTGTGTGTGTATGTGGGGGCGGTAGTGTAGCGGTTAGCGCACTTCGTTACGAAACCGGCTACCCCAGTTCGAATTCTGCTCACGGCCACCAACACCAGTGACGATTATCTGAGCCGGTCCTGCGCCTCCCTATAGGTCCCACCTGGTGCGGTGTGTGGAAACATCGGCATTGGGGAGACAAAGGCGGCCGGGCGTGGAGCTGGTGGCCACCCACTCCCTCGCGTGCCGTGTCGCTCTCTCTAACAGCACTTGCCCCATCAGTCTGCTGAAGGCTACACGGGTGATGATGTTTGTCTCTGCGTGGTCGGTCCAAGGGCGTGGTGCTGATGTCGCTCCCGTGCCACGCAGCCGCCTCGCGCAGCGCGCCGACCCCTCGAGAGAGGCGCTCGCTAACTCATCGGCACTCCCTCACCGCCGGGGGGGAGCTATATGGGGGATCTTTGTCTTTGTTGTTGTCGTCGTCGTTGCGTCTTCCTCTGCTCGCTGCGCGCACGTGACGCGGCGCGTTGGCTGCGCCCCCGTGCTGTCGAGGCGCCTCGTTTAGGCTCGTTAGCGTCTTTACAGCGGCGGCGAGGGAGGGGAGCCGGGCGGTGGAGTGGTTAGATGGGGGGGGGGGGTGTAGTGGGGGGGGTGTAGTGGGGGGGGGTGAGGGGAGGGGCTGAGTGTTCGCTCTGTCCGCGCTCCGATCGTGAGCGGCTACTGCGCCCGCTGATTATTATTATGCAGATAACTTTACACCGGCGTTCACCTGCTCGCTCAGCTTCGCTCGCCGTTCTCATTCACTCGTTGTGCCCGCCTGCTCCTTCACCTGCTCACCTCGCCCACCTGCTCATCCCTTCACCTCATCCACCCACTCATCTTCTCATTCCACTCACCTACCCATCCACTAACCTGCTCACCTGCTCACTATCTCAAGCACGAGCTGGATGGCCCTCATCCGCTCACCGGCCCACCCACTCACCCGCTCACCTGCTCTCAAATTGATCCGCTTACCCGTCCACGCTCTCACCTGCCTCCGCACTCACCCTACTCAGCAGCTCTACCAGCCCACCTTCTCACCGACGTAACATTTCACTTACCTCATCCGATGTACCTAATGCACCCACTCATCAACTCGCCTACTCACCCCACCGTTTACCAAAGGACACGCGCCGCCTCGGGAAATCACAAAACCACGGGGAACTCGTTTGAGGCTGAGTCGGTTCAAATAATCGTCGCCGGTGTTGGCCGTGAGCTGGAATCGAACCCGGGTCGCCGGGTTCATAGCGCAGTGCGCTAACCGCTACACTACCGCTGCCCACACACGCACACAGACGCGCGCGCACACACAGCACACACACACGCAAACAACCGCCATTCGTCACTAAGTGGCGGTGACGTCACCACGACGCTTGTGCCAGGCCATGTGCACCTTGAGGCCACGTGAAGTGTCGAACGCCCGCTGGCAGGAAGTCACGAGGCAGACCCCGGTGCCACGGGTCGACTGACTGAAATGACCGAGATGACTGGTTGATGCACCACCTGTGCCCCCTACTGTGCCAACTTGCTGTGCTTTATCGTTGTTGTGAGCGTCGCTCCTCCGCCCTCCGTTGTTGCTGGAGGGCGACTGCCTCCAACTGCCCAGTAGCGTTTTTCACGAGCCTCCTCCACAGAGGCCGATCTTGACACCGCTGGTACCAGTCATCAGCAAGTCCACTCAGCTCCACGTCCTCCTGTACCACATCACTCCATCTCTTCTGTAGCCCGTGCCGCGCCCGTTTAGCCCCCTCGATCCGGCCGAACAAAAGCTGTTTAGGCATGCGGTGGCTGGGCATGCGGGCTACATGACCCAGCCAACGCAGCCTTGCCTGCCGGAGGAGCTCACCGATGGGACTTTGCCCAGATCTTTCAAGGATTTGTGAGCTCCTCACACAATCCAGCCTGGTTAAACCCAGGATGGATCGTAGGCAGTCCAGCCTAAATGTTTCTAACCGGTGAAGATGCTCCATTAGGGGGGTCCACGTTTCGCAAGCGTAGAGAAGGGAGGGAATGACTGTGGCCGAGAAGACCTGAAGCTTCGTGCGGAACGACAGACCAGGTAGCTTCCACACAGCGTTACGCAACCGATGAAAAGATATTGCCGCTCGACTGATTCGGAGTGAGACCTCTGCTGTTAAACTGGAGCCGGTAATTAGCACACTGCCCAGGTATGGGAAACTCTCCACTCTCTCCACTATACTGCCCCATCACCGATTGGTAGTTGTGGGGGTGGAGTGTCCGATGGTACAAAATACCCAGGCAGGTGCCTAGTTTTGGTCCCACCTCTTCGTGGCATGCTCCAGTCTCAGCAGGAGCGTCTTCAACTCCTCCTCTGAATGAGCAGCTATTACCAAATCATCGGCATACATAACGTGGTTGACCAATAGGGAGCCATCCCTTGATCGTACCCGGACATCGATCAGCCTCCCATTATATCTGTACCAAATGGAATTTCCCCGGTACAGCTATTGAATGCTTCACGAACTACGTGGTCAAAATAGATGTTAAATAATGTGAGAGCCAGAGGACATCTCTGTCGCACCCCAAGGTGTACAGGGAAAGGCTCTGACTCCTGGCCACGTAGTTTTACCCGGGCCCACGTACACACGCACACACACACGCACACACTCACGCACACACACACACGCGCACAAACACGCACACACGCACACACACACGCACACACACACGCGCACACGCACACACTCACGCACACACGCACACACACACGCGCACACACACGCGCACACACACACGCGCACACACACGCGCACACACACGCGCACACACACACGCACACACACACACACGCGCCGTTGCACGCGACGCGGGGGGTAATGACAATGTCTGTCCCCCGTCTCTCCCTCTGCAGCAAAAAAACGGCGCAAGTGCCATTAGAGCCGGGCACACCGCCGAGAGACTGAATGGGAGGGGAGCCCCCCCCCCCCTCCCGTTTAATGGGAGACCGGAGATTGATGGGAGAGCGGCGTTTGATGGGAGACCGCGGCTTAATTGGAGAGCGGCGTTTGATGGGAGACCGGGCTTTAATGCAAACTATGTTGTGTCTGAACGCGACTGCATTCGAAGGACAAGAATACTGACAGAGGAAAAGCGGAAGGTACTGGGTCTGGACTCGAACCGGGACATGGGGTCGACAGCACGAGCGGCTGGGCGACTGAAGTTAGAGACAATGGGGGCAGCAGAGGAAAATGAGCGATCTCCCACTGAGTCGAGGTTGTCTGGGATCTTCGATAGAAGGCCTCGCTTGCTGGAGCAGAGAGTGCGTGTAGGGGAGTAGATTGAGGTGAGAGGTAGGAGAGTGCGTGGAGTAGAGTGAGGGGAGAGTATCGAGGGAAGTAGGCGGGGTTGAGGCAGTGGTGGATGCGGGACATGGTGGGTGGATGGGTAGAGCAGAGTGCGGGTTAGAGGACTGCGTCTGCGTGGGGTCCAGGGATGGACATCGTGCGGTCTGATTCCCGGTCTCAGTCGCATCGCATGCCGGCTCTCTTCCACGCTCGCGTCCAATTGGAACTTTGACCGAAAAGTCAATCAAACTAACAAAAATAACGTATGAAAAATTTCCCCCCGATTTATTTTCAAATATTATCCCCATTGTGCTGTCGGTGGAGTCACGCCATGAGACGAATCACCCGTTCGGACCTCTCCCAGAGTCGTGCGACCGTTCGTGTTAGAGAACGGCCCGCGGAAGCGGACATCAGAGAACTACTCAGCGTGAGATCTCTCAGGGTGACCTCTGATGAGGACGACAAAGCGAAGCGCGTTCCCACCCGCTCGGCATATGAGAGTAACGTTCGTCGCACGGCAGTCACACACCGATATTGCACTCTCAGAGCTGAAATTCAGACGTATTAATTTTTCCCCATATTTGTACAACAACAACAACAGAGACTGCGACACGATCCATCCCATCTGACTTCACCTCGCCCCAGAGGTTTATTAACGCGAGGGGGGGGGCTCTGCTTCTCATTCGCCCCCCTCCCTCCTTCCCCATCGGCCCTCAAAATGACTTTCAGGCCCCAGTGTGACCAGGACACGCGACTTGATAATTGAATGAGACCCCCACCCCTTCCAAACCGACACGCGCAGCTCTTAGCCCTCCCATGTATTCGTATTTATTTTAAGAAAGCATCGGCCAGCCCCTTTGCAAATTCCCAGGGATGAGCTCGGTCAATTGGGACGCGCGCGACCTTGAACGCCAGACCGCGACTTAATTGTTGGAGCTTTCAATGCGCCGCCAAACGCGAATTAAAGAAAATAATCTTTTAATGTAAAAAAAAATACTCTGGGCGCCACGCAAGCGAGATGTTATCTACCTCGCCTGGTATACAGGAAGCCGTGGGTTAGATCCCGACCCTGGCGTCTGTCGTATATTCGGAGTCTGCGTGTCTCTCTCTCTCTCTTACTCTCCCTGTGGTCGCGTGGATTTTTCTCCGGGTCCTCCGGATTTTCCCTGCACATTTAGAATCAACATCACGCGTTTGGATCATTTGGCTGGTACTATAAATGTCCACACGATGATGAGCCACTTCGTTGAGCAATCATTTGTGATAGCCAGGTCGCTTCTGAAAAAAGTGTTATATGAAGCCCAGTGGGCCTTACCTGGTTCAATAAAAAGTATAGTTTAGTTTTAGACTCTCCCAGAGAGTCGGGTCGCCAGAGAGCTGCAGTGACGTAGCAGCCACGGGGCGATGAGGGCCACGTGGCCCCGGGTGGCGCCGAGTTCCGTCCGCGCTGACGGATCCGCGCGCGCGCGGCGCAGAGCGATGTTTTGTTTCGCGGGTCGCCTCTTCCGTTAACCCGACCCGATGGACGACGCTGATTGCGAGGACTCGGCACGACGCCAGAGCCCCCCTCGAGGGGCAGGAGGTGGGGGTCGCGAGGCTCCGAGTTTTGCGGGGGGGGGAGTCGCTGCCCTCCCCCCCCTCTCCGTCCTCCGCTGTGCATGCCTTTAATTGATTCGTTTTCGCACGCTCCCCAAGCGGCCTCAGGTGTCGTTTCTCAGGTTTAATTTGTGGCGCGGATGGGATCGTGTGTGGGTGCGGGGAGCGGTGGCGCAGTGGTTAACGCGCTGGGGCTACGAAGTCAGAAACCCGAGTTCGATTCTCGTTCACGGCCAACATCGGTGACGAATATCTAAACTGCTCACAAGGCTTCCTCTAGGTTGACTCAGCTACAAATGAGTTCCTACTGGGGATCTTTGTCTTTCTGTACAACTGTACATACGCACGCACATGTGTATATATATACACATTTCTACGACGGAAATAGGTCCATCTTTGGGACTCGCACGAAACATATGAAGGTCGTGCTGATGGACGAACATGGGGACGTTTATTTATTTATTCATTCTGACCCCCCCCCCCCCAAAATAATCGCGCTGGAACATCGACGACTGACCCACAACCACGCGACGCGCTGTGAATACAGAGGAAGGGGCGGCGGTGTTCCTGGCTGGGGTGGGTGGGGGGGTATGGGAGATGAGGTGGTTGAGGGGAGGAGGTGGTGGGGGGGGCTGTGTGCCTGTGTGTCACGCGCGCGTGGCCCCTTGGCGATAAGGAGAAGGCGGAAGGCCTTGATGCGGCCGCGCCACGTGGGGTCGTGGAGGGAGGCGCGCGCATGGTGCACGTGCGTGTGCGTGTACGTGTGTGTGTCTGTGTGTTTGTGTGTGCGTGTGTGTGTGTGTGTGCGTGGGGAGCGGTAGTGTAGCGGTTAGCGCGCTGCGCTATGAACCTGGCGACCCGGGTTCGATTCCCGCTCACGGCTAACACCAGTGACGATTATCTGAACCGGTCCTGGGCCTCCCCTAGGTCGACTCAGCCTTAAATGAGTACCTGGTGCGGTGTGTAAACATCGCCACTAGGGAGACAAAGGCGGTAGGGCGTGGTGCTGGCCACCCACCCCCTCGTGTACCGTTCCGGCCTTCATAGGTGCTCGCTAACAGCACTTGCCCCTACAGTCTGTTCAGGCTATACGGGGGATCTTTATCTTTGTCTTTGTGTGTGCGTGCGTGTGTGCGTGTGTGTGTGTCTGTGCGTGTGTGTGCGTTTGTGCGTGTGTGGTTACGCGAGCGCGTTTGTGGGATTGGGGGGGGGCGCTACGCTGCGCTACGAACCTGGCGACCCGGGTTTGATTCCCGCTCACGGCCAGCGACACCGGTGACGATTATCTGAACCGCTCCTGGGCCTCCCCTAGGTCGACTCAGCCTGAAATGAGTACCTGGTGCGGTGTGTAAACATCGCCACTGGGGAGACAAAGGTGGCTGGGCGTGGTGCTGGGCACCCACCCCCTCGTGTACCGTGCCGGCCATCATAGGTGCTCGCTAACAGCGCTTCCCCCAACAAGTCTCTCACGGCTCTCCGAGGCCTCGTTGTCTTTGTACTTTCATGCGCGTGCGCCTTTCAGGGCGCGTGCGCCTTTGAGGCGTCCGTTAGAGCGATTTAGCGACGGCGTGTCGAGTGGTGAGTGGACGGGGGGGGGAGCTGAATGCGCGAGGGAGTGAATAGGTGAGCGATTGCGTGAATGAAGTTCATCGTTGAGTGAGGGAGTGAGTGATAGGGCGATTGAGTGAATTTGTGAGCGAATATGTGAGCGGTTGAGCGAGTGAATCGTTGAGTGAGCGGACGAGCGAGTGAGCAAAACTGTGAGTGAATGAGTGCGTGAGCCATTGAGGTATTTAATCGGCGAGTGGTTGAGTGAGTGGACGTATGTTTGAGTTAGCGGTTGAGTGAATAAGTGTGCGTGAGAGTGGGTGAATTTGTACAGGAGCGAGGGAGAAGATTGTGTGTGTGTGCGTGAATGTGGAAGTTAGTTTTGTGGGGAGCGGTAGGGTAGTGGTTAGCGCACTGCACTACAAACCCAGCGACCCAGTTTCGAGTCCCGCTCACTGCCAACACCAGTGACGATTATTTGAACCGGTCCTGAGCCTCCCCTAGGTCGATTCAGCCTCAAATAAGTACTTGCTGTGGTTTGTATAAATCGCCACCAGCGAGACAAAGGTGGCCGGGCGTGGTGCTGGCGACCACCACCCCCTCGTGTGCCGTTCCGGCCTTCATAGGTGGCAAATGCGTGTGTGACTTAGAGTAATCGGTCCGTAGTTGGTCCCGTAGGTGGGGTGAGCGAGCGAGCGAGCGAGCGGCTGGAATCGACTGTGGGCAGCGGGAGGTGAGGAGGGGGTGAGGAGGGGGTGAGGGCTGGGGGGGGGGCTGGGGGTGAGGGCTGGGGGTGAGGGCTGGGGGTGAGGGCTGGGGATGAGGGCTGGGGGGGGGGGCTGGGGGCATGGATCCCCCCCCCCTGCTCGTTCCACCACGCGGAGAGTGGGGTCGCATTACCCCGCTGTTCCTTGGGTTCGCCAGTTCCCGCATTCATTATTCATCCATTAAGACATCGATTCGCGTCTCCGCGTGCGTTTTGTGATCATTTACTTTGTCCCTTATGCGGCCCGCCTTGATTTTATATTTATTTCGTCTTGCTTATCTGCTGCGTTTTAGTAAATATTTTATCATCATCAGCAGCAGCATCATCAGCCGACATATATCCACTGCCGGATGGAGCAGAGCCTACTAATTACCGTGCTTGCTTTTAGGACACGTACTATGAAGGAGGCCCAGTGACCTGAAACGTCAACTCATAAAAACAAATATGTATCCTTTGAAGGCCACACACACAATGTCATTGACGAAAGTGTTGAGTCGTCTACAAATTTCCATGTTTTTTTTTCAAGACTGCACTGCGTCCTATCGCTTGTCTCTCTCACGGGCTCTGAGTCAGGGTGGTGAGTCTGGTGCGTCTGTGTGTGGAGTCGAATTCGACTCGGGGGTTGAACGTCTCTGGGGCGAGCCACGTGACCACGTCTCGCGGGATCTCGCCATCTCAGAGTGGCACCGGGGGGGGAGGGAGCTGCGGGTAGCACGCAGCACCATACTTCGCCATGCTGGTTTAGATACTCTCCACTTCACATTGGGGAACGTGCTACTACTCACAAACTCAAGCACAATGTTACTACGTTATATATTTAAATACATATATATATATGTAAAGTTTGGCTGCCTGGAGGGGCGGGTGAACGGTCAGGTTAAAAGGATAAAAATTAACAACAGTCGACGTTTCGGCCAATGACGCAGCACATGTAGACTTCAGAGAGGTAGAGTGGATGGTGATAGTAAGAGTTGAAAAATACACTCGTTTAGACCATGGGGGCTGAAAAGAACGTAATATTTTATGTTTTCTGATTACCGGTACTCCCACCCAGGTGATCATAACCCCTTGGGAGTTCTTATCATGAACTAGGGCAGAGCCTCGCTGAGTTGTAGTCCTCCTCTTGAGGAGGGTCCTGCCGCTACATTCGGGTTTTTACTTTAATATATTTTCAGGCAATGAATGATGAGTTGTGTTTATCACACGCAGTGCGCGAGGGGGCAACGCTCGATCCCCGTATAGATAAAAACAGATGGTGATTAGTCGAGACTCTGCTGAACCGCCTTCTCCTGGAGAGTCAGGGTTTGGTATCTCAACGACTGCCCAGTGGAAGGGAGTTTCACAACATTTATTATATGCAAGGCAAATATAAATATGAATTAGATGAGATTCGTGTGATGCAATAACCCTCGCTGCTGACTCCACAGCGCTGGATTACAGACAGACCACGTGCATTGGAATCAGAATTTGTATTTAAACTGGAGGAGGAATCTGATGAGCTATGAAGCTCTTTTTCACAGATGTCCAGGCGGGGTGGGTTAGCAAGTTACAGCAAATACACACAGACAACTATGAGTGCAAAGTAGAGATGAGGAAAGCAAGTCACAATAAATAAATCAATAACAATAAAGAAAGTATATACGTTCAAATTGCATAACTGCATACATTCACTCCTGCCCATGTTTCCACGCTAAATTCAAGCTGAGGCAAGGCAGAAAAACAACAACAATAGTCCCAGACCACACCAAGACAACAACACCAACAGTCCCAGACCACACCAAGACAACAACAACAACAGTCCTAGACCACACCAAAACAACAACAGTCCCAGACCACACCAAGACAACAACAACAACAGTCCCAGACCACAACAAGACAACAACAGTCCCAGACCACACCAAGACAACAACAACAGTCCCAGACCACACCAAGACAACAACAACAGTCCCAGACCACACCAAAACAACAACAACAGTCCCAGACCGCACCAAAACAACAACAACAGTCCCAGACCACACCAAGACAACAACAACAGTCCCAGACCGCACCAAAACAACAACAACAGTCCCAGACCACACCAAGACAACAACAACAGTCCCAGACCGCACCAAGACAACAACAACAGTCCCAGACCGCACCAAAACAACAACAACAGTCCCAGACCACACCAAGACAACAACAACAGTCCCAGACCACAACAAGACAACAACAACAGTCCCAGACCACACCAAGACAACAACAGTCCCAGACCGCACCAAGACAACAACAACAGTCCCAGACCGCACCAAGACAACAACAACAGTCCCAGACCACACCAAGACAACAACAACAGTCCCAGACCGCACCAAGACAACAACAACAGTCCCAGACCACACCAAGACAACAACAACAGTCCCAGACCACAACAAGACAACAACAACAGTCCCAGACCGCACCAAGACAACAACAACAGTCCCAGACCGCACCAAGACAACAACAACAGTCCCAGACCACACCAAGACAACAACAACAATCCCAGACCGCACCAAGACAACAACAACAGTCCCAGACCGCACCAAAACAACAACAACAGTCCCAGACCACACCAAGACAACAACAACAATCCCAGACCGCACCAAGACAACAACAACAGTCCCAGACCACACCAAAACAACAACAACAGTCCCAGACCGCACCAAGACAACAACAACAGTCCCAGACCGCACCAAGACAACAACAACAGTCCCAGACCACACCAAGACAACAACAACAATCCCAGACCGCACCAAGACAACAACAACAGTCCCAGACCGCACCAAAACAACAACAACAGTCCCAGACCACACCAAGACAACAACAACAGTCCCAGACCGCACCAAGAAAACAACAACAGTCCCAGACCACACCAAGACAACAACAACAATCCCAGACCGCACCAAGACAACAACAACAGTCCCAGACCGCACCAAGACAACAACAACAGTCCCAGACCACACCAAGACAACAACAACAATCCCAGACCGCACCAAGACAACAACAACAGTCCCAGACCGCACCAAGACAACAACAACAGTCCCAGACCGCACCAAGACAACAACAACAGTCCCAGACCGCACCAAGACAACAACAACAGTCCCAGACCGCACCAAGACAACAACAACAACAGTCCCAGACCACACCAAGACAACAACAGTCCCAGACCACACCAAGACAACAACAACAGTCCCAGACCGCACCAAGACAACAACAACAACAGTCCCAGACCACACCAAGACAACAACAACAGTCCCAGACCACAACAAGACAACAACAACAGTCCCAGACCACACCAAGACAACAACAACAGTCCCAGACCGCACCAAAACAACAACAACAGTCCCAGACCACACCAAGACAACAACAACAGTCCCAGACCGCACCAAGACAACAACAACAACAGTCCCAGACCACACCAAGACAACAACAACAGTCCCAGACCGCACCAAAACAACAACAACAGTCCCAGACCACACCAAGACAACAACAACAGTCCCAGACCACACCAAGACAACAACAACAGTCCCAGACCACACCAAGACAACAACAACAGTCCCAGACCACACCAAAACAACAACAGTCCCAGACCACAACAAGACAACAACAACAGTCCCAGACCCCACCAAGACAACAACAACAGTCCCAGACCACACCAAGACAACAACAACAGTCCCAGACCACACCAAGACAACAACAACAGTCCCAGACCACACCAAAACAACAACAACAGTCCCAGACCACAACAAGACAACAACAACAGTCCCAGACCGCACCAAGACAACAACAACAGTCCCAGACCACACCAAGACAACAACAACAGTCCCAGACCACACCAAAACAACAACAGTCCCAGACCACAACAAGACAACAACAACAGTCCCAGACCACACCAAAACAACAACAACAGTCCCAGACCACACCAAGACAACAACAACAGTCCCAGACCACACCAAGACAACAACAACAGTCCCAGACCACACCAAAACAACAACAACAGTCCCAGACCGCACCAAAACAACAACAACAGTCCCAGACCACAAGAAGACAACAACAACAGTCCCAGACCGCACCAAGACAACAACAACAGTCCCAGACCACACCAATACAACAACAACAGTCCCAGACCACAACAAGACAACAACAACAGTCCCAGACCACACCAAGACAACAACAACAGTCCCAGACCGCACCAAAACAACAACAGTCCCAGACCACAACAAGACAACAACAACAGTCCCAGACCACGACAAGACAACAACAACAGTCCCAGACCGCACCAAAACAACAACAGTCCCAGACCACAACAAGACAACAACAACAGTCCCAGACCGCACCAAGACAACAACAACAGTCCCAGACCACAACAAGACAACAACAGTCCCAGACCACACCAAGACAACAACAACAGTCCCAGACCACACCAAGACAATTCGCAGTCTCTCAATAATAAAATTGCACGTTAAAATGTAACTCCGGTATCGATACACGTGTATATCCGTGCCGTGGCATAGTCACTGCAGCATGGCTTTACTCGTCCTCGTCACGTGTCAAATGTACAGTGAGTTGTCATCTTGACCCGGCGGTCGTGCGAGTCTGTTTCGATGGCCACGACGAACACCAGTGGTGAGTGATATCAACACTGATCGGACAACCACCACCACCACCACATCAACAACCACATGCCAGAGAGCCCCAACAACAACAACCGCTACAGTAACCACAACAGCAACGATCTCAACAACTGCAACAACAACAACCACCGCCACCACGATATCAGCCACAAACCGCAACCTCATCGGCCTGAACAACCACACAGAGCAGCAGTAGCACAGAGCCGGGTCGGCAATGGGGTCGCGAGGTGGGGGATAGGAGGGGGATGAGGGGGTGGGAGCAGGGAGGGGGGAGGGGGGAGGGAGGAGGGGGGAGGGAGCAGGGGGGAGGGAGGAGGGGGGAGGGGGGAGGGAGGAGGGGGGAGGGAGCAGGGGGGAGGGGGAGGGAGCAGGGAGGAGGGGGGAGGGAGGAGGGGGGAGGGAGGAGGGGGAGGCGCAGGGGGAGGGAGGAGGGGGGAGGGGGGGGAGGGGGGAGGGAGGAGGGAGGAGGGGGGAGGGAGAGGGGGGAGGGAGGAGGGGGGAGGGAGGAGGGGGGAGGGAGGAGGGGGAGGGAGCAGGGGGGAGGGAGGAGGGGGGAGGGGAGGGGGAGGGAGGAGGGAGGAGGGGGAGGGAGGAGGGGGGTAATTGGGGATCGGCGCTGCGAGGCCTCGGGGGCAGGCAGCAACGACAGCGGAAAATGTAAAACATCTCCCCCCCCCAACCAGCCCCCCCCTCTCCCCACGCTCTGTGTCCGACGGGCTCCGGGCTGCGGGATTCTTGGAAAAACCTGGTGGGTGGGGGCTGGGTGTGGGTGGTTACTGAGCAGAATCGGGGGGGGCGAGGGGTGAGGTGTGGTGACGGGCACCTCCCTCGGGGACGTTGGGGTGTTCGGTGTGAAGTTCGTGGTGTGAGTGTGTGGTGTGTGGGGTGTGTGTGGTGTGTGTTTGGTGTGTGTGGTGTGTGTGTGTGGTGTGTGGGGTGTGTGTGGTGTGTGTTTGGTGTGTGTGGTGTGTGTGTGGTGTGTGGTGTGTGTGGTGTGTGTGGTGTGTGTGGTGTGTGTGGTGTGTGTGTGTGGTGTGTGTGGTGTGTGTGTGGTGTGTGTTTGGTGTGTGTGGTGTGTGTGTGGTGTGTGGTGTGTGGTGTGTGTGGTGTGTGTTGGTGTGTGTGTGTGTGTGTGGTGTGTGTGTGTGTGTGTTGGTGGTGTGTGGGTGTGTGTGGTGTGTGTGTGGTGTGTTTGGTGTGTGTGTGTGTGTGTGGGGTGTGGGTGTGTGTGGTGTGTGTTTGGTGTGTGTGGTGTGTGTGGTGTGTGTGGTGTGTGTTTGGTGTGTGTGTGGTGTGTGTGGTGTGTGTGTGGTGTGTGTTTGGTGTTGTGGTGTGTGGTGTGTGTTGTGTGTGTGTGGTGTGTGTGGTGTGTGTGGTGTGTGTGTGTGGTGTGTGTGGTGTGTGGCGTGTGGTGTTGGTGTGTGTGTGGTGTGTGTGGTGTGTGGCGTGTGTGTGTGTGTGGGGTGTGTGTGTGGGGTGTGTGTGGTGAGTGTGTGGTGTGTGGTGTGTGTGTGTGCTGTGTGGTGTGTGTGGTGTTGTGTGTGTGGTGCGACTTTGATGATGTGTGAGCAGCGTGTGTGTCTGTGTGTGGTTGTTGGGGAAAGTTCTGTTTGCGAGCACCTATGAAGGCCGGCACGGTACACACGGTGGGAGGGGGGGGGGGCAGCTCACAGTCTGTTAGGGCTCAAGGAGGGGTCTGTGTCTTTATGTGGTATGTGTCTTTGTGTGGTAGTGTCTTTGTGTGGTAGTGTCTTTGTGTGGTATGTGTTTTTGTGTGGTATGTGTCTTTGTGTGGTCTGTGTCTTTGTGTGGTATGTGTTTTTGTGTGGTCTGTGTCTTTGTGTGGTATGTGTCTTTGTGTGGTATGTGTCTTTGTGTGGTATGTGTCTTTGTGTGGTATGTGTCTTTGTGTGGTATGTGTCTTTGTGTAGGTATGTGTCTTTGTGTAGTATGTGTCTTTGTGGTCTGTCTTATGTGGTATGTGTCTTTGTGTGGTATGTGTCTTTGTGTGGTATGTGTCTTTGTGTGGTATGTGTCTTTATGTGGTATGTGTCTTTGTGTGGTCTGTGTCTTTGTGTGGTATGTGTCTTTGTGTGGTATGTGTTTTAATGTGGTCTGTCTTTGTGTGGTATGTGTCTTTGTGTGGTATGTGTCTTTTTGTGGTCTGTGTCTTTGTGTGGTATGTGTTTTTGTGTGGTCTGTGTCTTTGTGTGGTATGTGTCTTTGTGTGGTATGTGTCTTTGTGTGGTATGTGTCTTTGTGTGGTCTGTGTCTTTGTGTGGTATGTGTCTTTGTGTGGTATGTGTCTTTATGTGGTATGTGTCTTTGTGTGGTATGTGTTTTTGTGTGGTATGTGTCTTTGTGTGGTATGTGTCTTTGTGTGGTATGTGTCTTTGTGTGGTCTGTGTCTTTGTGTGGTATGTGTCTTTGTGTGGTATGTGTCTTTGTGTGGTATGTGTCTTTGGCTGGGCGTGGGGTGCTGGCCACCCACCATCTCGTGTGCCGTGCTGGACTTCATTGGTGCTGGCGAACAGCACTTGCACCTCCAGTCTGTGGATGAGAATATAAATCTGTCTTTATCCTGGAGGAATCCGATGAGCTTTGAAGCTACTTCTTTTTTTACAGATGTCCAGTCGGGCACGGGGTCAGATAGTTACAACAACAAACAGTACAAAAAAAACTAACGTATTGCAAAGTATAGGAAAAAAGAGCAAATGACTAAAGATAAAAATGTAAAATTTAAAAAGTATACCAGTTAAAAGTTCACAAGTGCACTAATTCCCTTGCTCGGACAAGGCAGCAAAATAACGACGACAATAGTGGCAGGCCACAGCAAGACAACATACAGCCCCTCGATAAAACTGCACGTCTAACTCTCGGTACATGGGTAAGGATGAAAGTTACGAATCACGTTTGCAAATGTACGGTCGTTGCATTCAGAGCTCATCTGCTGCTTCAGGGTATTTCTGAAGGAAGATGTGCGATGTTCAGGGAGGGGGAACAAGGTTGTTCCAACACGTTGGTGCTGCAACATCAAAGGCTTTGTCACATCTTCCGATTCTTGTTCCTGAGATCGTTAAAAGGCAATTCCATGGACGTTTTAAGATTTTTCGAGGGGTCTTTGACTTTGTGTCGTTGGTGAACGTGATGGATGGATGCATACGTGTTCGTATGTGAGTGCGTAGTGTGTGGACCTCCTCTCGGTCGACTCAGCCTAAAATGAGTACTTGGTCCGGTGGGTTAACATCAGCACTGGGGAGACAAAGGCGGCCGGCCGTCGCATTGGCCACCCACCCCCTCGTGTGCCCTGGCGGCCTTCACAGGCGCTCCTCGTCAACAGCGCTTGCCCCAAACCTCCGTGAAGGGCTATACGGTTGGTCTTTGTCTTTGTAGTGTGTGGTATGTGGTTAACATGTATGCGTTGGTGTTAATCTTGTTGGGAAGTGCTGTGTGTGGTGGATGTCACGTGATGGTGTGTGGTTCGTGTGGTTCGCATGGACGGGACGCATGCTGCATGTGGTATGAGTCGTGGCTTAGTGCTCGTGTTGGGGCGTATGGTTTTTTTGGTGCGTTTGTGGGGTGTGTGTTGTGTTTGTACGATGTGTTTGGTGAGTGCGTGGTGTGTGAAGCGAGTGTGGCGTGTGTGTGTGTGGTGTGCGTGGTATATGTGGCGTGGAGGTGAGTGCATTGTGTGATGTGTGTGTGTGGTGAGCTTGGTGGCTGCGAGACACGCGAGGTGGCGTTACTGATGATGCTGTTGCCGATGGTGATGCTTGCCGTGATGCTAACGATGGTGATGTGGCTGGGAGTGGTGGTTATTTTGCTGCCGGCGAGGCTGCTGTCCATGCTCTCGGGGATTCTGGCGGTGAGGTCGGCGTCAGTAATGATTGTGCTGGCGATGGAGTTGCTGTCGGAGATGGTTGTGGTACTGATGGCGATGATGATGTTGCTGATACAAATGCTGCTGCTGCTGCTGACGATGTTCCTGCTGATGATAATGTCACTGCTGCTGCTGCTGCAGGATATAACAAGGTCACCAACGTTCCTTGTCCGCGTAATCACGGGCGACGAGCGTGGAAGGGGACGGGGTGAGGGGGTTTGGAGGACGGTGGGGGGGCGTAATTCGTGGTGTCAGAGTTTAGGAGGTGGGTAGGCTACCCGGCGGGGGGGGGGGGGGTAGTTGCGGGGGATGAGTGTATTTCGGGGAGACGATGGTGGGTGGTGGTGGTTGTGGTGATGGTGTGGGAGGGGGGCTGAGAATTAGGGATGGGGGTGGTGTCGGGGAGGAGTGAGAGGGGGGGGGGGAGAGGTGGGCTGAGCGGCTTCCAAAATAAATCGGCGAAAATCGCTTTGAGCCATCTGGGGCGTGAAGGGTTGGGATTGGCTGTGTAAATGGCTCCTAAATAAATCAGCGCCGGGCGCCGCGCGCCGTGCGGGGCGCAGCGGCGCAGACGCCGCCGCCGCCTCTCGCGCGCGATCGATTTTTGAGAAGCGGGAGCGGTGTGAGTGCGGGGGGGGGCAAGGGAAGGTGTGTGGGATGATGTTGGTTTGGTTGGTGAAGGAGGAGGAGGGTGTTCGAAGGGGGATGTTAAGGACGAAGGGGGGGGTGAGCGGGGGGTGGAGGAGGAGGGGGGGTGGTGATTGCGCGCTCACGATGGGAGATGGAACGCGCGCGAGCCTCCTCCTCCGCCTTCGTCGCTCGCTCCTCGTGCTCCTCCTCGCCGTCGTGTCAAACGGCGCCGGGAGTGGCTTCGTCCGTGGCTCTTAATCAGAGCCGCCTCCGCCGCCGCCGCCACGATTACCATAATTGGCATCAACATCAAACCCATCGTCACCACCATCAACATCATCGCGACGCCATCATCGCTCAGTGTCGGCGCATCGCGGCTTCCGTGCGGCGCATTGAGATTAATTGCGGCTGCGGAGCCCGCGCTGATGGGGTGGAGAGGGGGGGGGACAAAGGGGTTTTGGGTGGGGGGGGGGGGCGATGGGGGAACTGACTGCGGTGCGCGTGGGCTCGTCATGCTCGTGCACGCGCAGGTCCGCGCGTTTGTGGGTACGCAGTGGGGAGCGGTCGCGTCGCGGGTTACGGAGCCGGTCACCCGAGTTTCGATTCCCGCTAACGGCCAACACCGGTGACGAGTATCTGAACCGGTGCTGGGCTTCCCTTAGGTCGACTCAGCCTCAAACGAGTGCCTGGTGCGGTGCGTAAAATATCGCCACTAGGGAGACAAAGGCGGCCGCGCGTGGTGCTGGCCACCCATCCCCTTGTGTGCGGTGCCGGTCTTCATAGGTCCTCGCAAACAGCACTTGCCCCAACAGTCTGTTCAGGCTATACAGGGGATCTCTATCTTTGGGTGCACGTGTGCGCACGTGTTCGTGCACCACACACCATAACGCATATAACTTAAGAAAAAAAGCCTACGCATGCACACCACACGTACACCACATGTCGTGTGCATAGGCGCGTGAACCCACGCCCAGGTACATTGCACGCGAACACGCGCACGCACGCACAGGCGCGCGGAATACGTTCCCCGTGCGCCGTCTCCTAAGACGCTCAACTTACCCACGGAGTGTGCACAAGAAGAAAGTCAGCCCGGCCGCCGAGTGCATATTCATCTCTGTCTACAGAGGCCGCGTGAGAGCCCGCGAGCACGGGGGGGGGGGGGGGTGGCTCCGGGTCCCTAAGCCGAGGGGGTAACCTCAGGACCCCCCCTCCCCCACCCCGACTGGGGGCAGGGGGGTTCATTCGCAACCCCCCCCCCCCCCTCGTTATTGGGACTCTGGTAGCTACCCTGTCACCGGGTACAGAGGAGGGTCACGCAACGACCAAAAATACACCAGGCGCGGCCCCCCCACTCCCCCTTTGTCGCGTCGCCCCAGCGACCCCCTCGGCTGCCCCCGCGAGGCGAGTGGAGATCCTCCGCGTGGCTCGGGGAGCCCCCAGGCCACCGGGGGTCGGGGCGGGGGGCGAGTCGAGACTCGCAGCGACGACGACAGAAGCCATCGGACGCGTGGTCCCTGCGGACAGCAGCGCGGGGAGCGCGCGCTGGTGCTGCTGCAGCTGGTGCTGCTGCAGCTGGTGCTGCTGCAGCTGGTGCTGCTGCAGCTGGTGCTGCTGCAGCTGGTGCTGCTCGCGGTGCCGATGGTGGCCGTGTTGATGGTGACGACGTTGACCGACGCGATATGCTTGACATCGTTCTTACGGTCTGTCCGTAATAGTACTGACGATCGTAATAATGGTGTAGCTGGTGGCTATAATGCCGCTGTGATGTTGGTGGTGATTGTGGTGATGGTGGTGATTGTGGTGATGGTAGTGGTGATGGTGGTGATGGTGGTGATGGTGGTGATAGTGGGGGTGTGGGTGATTTAGGTGATGTTGGTGGTGATTGTGGTGATGGTGGTGATGGTGGTGGCTACGAGCGGCAGCTGCCTTCAGCAAAAGGGTCCCGTTCTGGCATCGCGTTCATCCCCCCCCCATCCCCACTCCCTCCATTCCTCATCCCGCTTCCTTGGTCTCCAGCCTCGACCCCCACCGCCGTCCCACCCCGCCGGACGCACGTGGCCGGACGGGGCCCTCGCCTCGAATAATCCGCGCCCTGCGCTCGCGTTTCAATCGCCGCTAAAAATACGGAGCTGCGCCCAGGGAGCGCAGCGATGCGTGGGGAGGGGAGGGGGGGGGGTGACGGGGGCGGCGGGGGGAGAGAGGGGCGCTAAATTACGAGGCCATGCGTGCGCGTGTGCCGGTGTGGGGTGTTTGTGTGAGTCTGCGCGTGTTCGTGTGATTGCACACGCGTGTGTATGTGCCTTTGTAGTGGTTTTCCAGCGCTCGGTCTACACCAATGACGATTATCTGAACCAGTCCTGGGCCTCCCCTACGTCGACTCGGCCTCAAATCAGTACCTGAAGTGGTGTGTAGTAAACATCGCCACTGAGGAAACAAGGGCGATCGGACGTGGTGCTGGCCACCCACCCCCTCGTCTTCCGTGCCGGCTTTCATAGGTGTGCACTAACAGCACTTGTCCCAGGAGCCTGTGTGGACTACAATGGTATATTTGCCTTTGTATCGGGGTGTTTGTGTGTTGCCTCTAAGTCGAGGGCGAATCTATCCGTAGTACAACCACTGTTGATCTCCCACAAAGTGGCCTCGAGTTTTATCGACCCTGAGGGGATGATGGGCTAAGTTCGAACTCCCGACCATTATTTAAAACAATATATTTCCTGCCTACATTTCAATTGCGGATTTCCAAGTTGCTGTCAGTTGTCCATCAGCGTGGAGGCCGCAGCGAGGGTTGGTGGACCACACACAGATGTTCTGGAACTCACTTCCGGTGGGCAATAAGGAGGTGCGATACCCTGACTCGCCACGAGAAGGCGGCACAGCAAGTGAACGAGTCGTAATCTGCTTCCATCTGTACGGGAAGACAGCGTTGCCCAGTGCGCTAACCTCACGGAAGCCGTGGGTTATCTCCGGGCTTCTCCGACGTCCTCATCAAACGTGTATGAATTAGCCGAAAAGATCTTCGAATTTTTTTTTAATTCTCATGTAGCGGTAGAACCCTCCTGTAAAGAAGTCCTGCGACTCCGCGTGGCTCTCGGTGGTAAATGAGTCAATCACCCGAGCCCTGCTCTCAGTTGCCTGGGATTGTGCCATTTCATTCGAAGGCCGAGAATCGTCCCATCCTTGTTGATTTTTGTTGCTGCTGCTGCTGCTAAAGTGCTGCTCTGTGACCCGTGAACGATAACCGCAGAGCAACCGCGAGGCCTCCCCCATCCCTCCAGCGTGGGAAACAAAATCAAGGATTTTTATTCAAACTCCATCGACCCACCAACGCGTGTTCGCTGAAGCAGCAGAAACTCAGCAGCACAAACGCCCAGATTATTAAACAACAACGATGCACAATAACAACAACACGCAACAACAACAACGCGCACTTCGCACACTAAACTACGTCCCACAAAATATCCAGAGTGTGTTTAACAAGTAGGATTTTGCGACCAATATCATCCATAATATAGGTTGTTTTTTGGGGGCTATTATCGCATGAATGGAAATATGTCGTTCAACCCGCCACCACCCGACACAGCTAATGAGTGAGGTTTGTGCTGGAGGAAGGGGGGGGGGGGGCTGGCTAGGGCTGCTGATGTTTGCCGTGGTCGGACACTGATTGAAGGTCGCGGAGTTTCCGAGTACAGTTCACTAACCACTGCTGCTCCACCCAAGTAATCATCGTAAGCATTGGCCTTCATTTTCAAGACTCGTTTTCAGGATGGCCCTGAAATAATTGCAATGTTTGGCAGATTAAATTCCCGAGCGTCTGGCTTTTTGTGCGAGGAAACCATGTATAGTTGGAGAAACCATGAATAGTTGGAGAAACCATGAATAGTTGGAGAAACGCTGCCCCCGCACGCGACGGCAGTGACCCCCAACACCGCCACCTACTGGGCATACCTTGCAGCTTCCAGCCTACAACACCTGGCAAGCCTCAAGGTCACCCATCCAAGCACTTAACCAGGCTCAACCGGACTTAGCATTCGAGTTACGACGCCTACGGGCGCACGTGGGGCGATGTTGTTTGAGGTGATTTTAATTAAATAAAGAATTGTTGCTAGGTTTTGCTGATTATTATAATTTCAATAGCCTCTTGCAAAATCGTACGTATCTCCCTTGCAGAAGGTATTAATGTAAGGCTGAGTCGACGTAGAGGAGGAGAAACTCAGAACAGGTTTGGACACGACTCGCACAGTGATGGTAGGCAGCTCAACAAAGACAAAGATCCCCCATGTAGTCTACGCAGGTTGTTGGGGCAAGTGCTGCTAGCGAGCCTCTATGTAGGCGGGCATGGTACACGAGGGGTTGGGTGGCCAGCACCACGCCTGACTACATTTGTCTCCCTATTGCGGATATATTTGTTTTATTTGATCAGGTAAGGCCCACTGAGCTATGTAACTCTTTTTCAGAAGCGTCCTGGGCAGAAATAATAGCTCAACGAAGTGGCTTCTCACGTGGAAATGTATAGCAGCCAAATACTCTACAACTCATATTTCTAAATGTGGAGGGAAAAAATTAACCCGTAAAAACAAAGTTTTTCACTATAAATCCTTTATATGCGTGGCGGCTAGAGTCCTCTCGTCCCCTGGCTTGAGATGGCTGCCACCTATGGGTCAGATGATTGCCTGCCACCATTAAGTAATTGGTAATTAAATATAATTTATTTTTTCCTAAAAAGAGTAATAATTTTGGGAAATTTTTTTTCACGAAAATAAATTGTCACGCACAACGAGTCTGTGTGCAAAATGTCAGCTCGATTGGATCACGGGAAGTGGGTTAAAAAACGACCGAAAGATTTGCACGGTCGTAAGCGCGCAAGCTAGCAAGTGAACTTAATTTAAAGGATTTAAAAACTGGAGGACCCGGAGAAAACTCTACGCGACCATGGGTAAAAGAAGAAAACTCAAAATATAATGGCGTCAGCGTCAGACTCGAACACACGATCTCTTGTATACCAGGCGAGGTATTTAACATCTTGCCACCGTGGCGCCCTATGGTTTACACGCCTCACCAGATACTAATTTGAGGCTGAATCGACCTAGGGGAGGCCCAGGCGCAGGTTCAAATATTTGCAACTGTTTTGGTCGTGAGCGAGAATCAAACACGGTTCGCTGGGTTCGTGGCACAGTGCGCTAAGTACCAGAGGTGGGACAAAGTCATTGTTATGCAAGTCCAAGTCGAGTCTGAAGTCATCAAATTCATGACTCGAGTCTGACTCGAGTCCAAGTCACATGACTCGAGTCCACACCTCAGAGGTGGGACAAAGTCATTGTTATGCAAGTCCAAGTCGAGTCTGAAGTCATCAAATTCATGACTCGAGTCTGACTCGAGTCCAAGTCACATGACTCGAGTCCACATCTCAGGCGCTAACCATTGCGCCACCACTCCCCATTCACACACATGCACACACAAGGACACATGCACAGGCATTCGTGTGTGTGCACTGCGCTACAAACCCCGGCCACCCGAGTTCGATTCCCGCTCACGGCCAACGCCACCGGTGACAATTATTTGAATCGGTCCTGAGACTCCCCTTAGTCGACTCAGCATCAAATGAGTACCTGGTGTGGTGTGCAAATCTCGCAACTGGAGAAACAAAGGCGGTCGGGCGTGGTGCTGACCACCTACCCCCATCGTGTGCCGTGCCGGCCTTCATAGATGCTCGCTAACAGCACTTGCCCCGACGGTCTGTTAGGGCTATACGGGGGATCTTTGTCTTTGTGTGTATATATATTTATGTATACGGCACGCTCGGGCGGGCGTGTTCGTAGTTGCCCTGAGACCGCTTGCCCGGGCGCCGTGGAGAGAAATCTCATGCAATTTTAACGACACGGGGAGAGGAGAGGGGAGAGACATCGCATTGACCGGGCGCGCGCGCGCGCACGCGCAGCCACGAGCACACGCGGGTAAACACACGCCGATGCGAGGACGCGCGTGCACACGTGTTACACAAAGACAATGATCCCCCGTGTAGCCTCTATGGCAGGCTGTCGGGGCAAGTGGTGTTCGCGAGCGCCTATACAAGCACTCGACGAAGGTAGGTGGTCACCAATAAGCACGCCCGACCGCCTTTGTTTCCCCCCTCCCCCAGTGCTGATGTTACACACAACCGCACCATGTGCTTATTACAGATTGAGTCGTATACAAAGACAAAGATCCCCCGAATTGCCTTCACAAATTGGAGGGGCAAGTGCTGTTAGCGAGCACCTATGAAGGCCGGTACGGCACACAATGGGAAGGGTCACCAGCACCACGCCCGGCCGCCTTTGTCTCTCTAGTAGCTTTGCTTACACACTGCACCAGGTACTCATTTGAAGATGAGTCGACGTGGGGAAGGCCCACGACCGCTTCCGATAATCGTCCCTGCTGTCGATTCGTCGGGTCAGTCAAGGAGGTTCGCGATGGTTGGCGGATCACAGCAACGCTGCGGAGCTGCCTTCCCATGGGCGATGATGGTGAGGAGGAGTGCCCTGGCTCGCCAGGAGAAGGCGGCACATCGAAGTGAAGCATCTTCTCATCTGCCACCTTCTCTGTGGGATAGAGGGTTGCTCCCTCCGCGCGCGTCGCTTTTCTCCGGGTCCTCAGGGGTTTCTCCCACATGTGTAAACATCGTAAAATATAGGGGACTGCAGAACTTGGGCAATTGTTGGTCGCGCCGGCTCACCGCCTGCCTGCCTGCCTGCTGGTTTGTCTGTGGATCCTCAGCCATTGTGAGATGCACTTTCCATGAAAGATGACGCCATGGATAACGATGTCTTGCCAACGACGACCACCTTGCCATCAACCAAGACCTCGAGTCCAGATCCGATCCCTTCTGCGTTCGCGCTGCTGCTGTCACCATCCGGCAATCTCGCCCAGATCGGGAAGAACGCTGGCAAGCGGAGTGGAGCAACGGGCACGTCCAGAATAAGCAATTCGTTCGAGACCCCAACAACATCATCATCATTATCATCATCGCATCTCCTTGCTTCGACATTCCTCCTCATGCACACCGGTGTTGTGACCATCAACCACATCACACCATCATGCACACCGGTGTTGTGACCATCAACCACATCAACACCAGCCCGATGTGCACTTTTCCTTGATTAATGGAAAATTAAAGACACGCGCCACACAAGTACGAATGTGCCCATGTAACCCAAACTACAGACCATACAATAGACCCACATAGACGCCGGATATATGCGGGGAGCGGCAGTCGTAGCGGTCAGCGCACTGCGCTACGAACCCGGGGACCTGCGTTCACTTAACCAAGATCAGTGGCGAATATCTGAAGCAGGTGCAATGGCCTTCCCTAGCTCGACTCAGCCTCAAATGAGTGCCTCGTGCGGCGCGGAAACACCAGCACTGCGGACACCAAGGCGCCGAGCGTGGTGTTGGCCACCTAACCTTCGTGTGCCGTGCCGGCCTTCATAGGTCCTCGCTAACAGCACTGCCCCGAACATCGTGTTTTTTTCTATACGGGGTTTATCTGTCTTTGTATGTATACATGCTTTGTAATGTGTGTAGGTATGAGTCTGTGTACGTGTGAGTAAAACATATGTACGTTCGTGTGTCTGTTTTTGTACTTTCTTGCTTCGTGCGTGCTAAGGCCGCATGTGTCTACGTGCTCGTCTGTGCTCCCATTGTTCCGTGTGGAACGCGCTCTCTCTGTGTGCGGAGCGGAGCACGCGGAGGCACAGGCACTGTGGGTGCGCGCGTGGGTGCGTGTATTTGTGTGTCCTTGTTTGTGTATGTGCCGGCCTTCATAGGTGCTCGCTAACAGCACTTTCCCCAAAGTATTTAAGGATATACGGGGAATCTTTGCCTTGTACTGAACTGAGGGACACGAGGCATGTGTGTCCCTGTGTGTGACACCGTGTGTGTGCCCAAGTGCGTTTGTGTACTGATCCGAGGAGAGTTGAAGTGCGGTGGCGAGCACGCTGCGCTATGAACCTGGCGAATCGAGTTCGATTTCTGCTCAAAACCCAAAAAAGAGTACCTGGTCCTGTGTGCGAACATATGTGCACTGGGGAGACAAAGGCGGTTGTGCGTGGCGTTGGTCACCCACCCCATCGAGTGTCGTGCCGGTCTTCATAGGCGCTACTCGCTAACAGCACTTGCCCCAACAGTCTGTTAAGGCTATACGGGGGATCTTTGTCTTTTAGATACACTGTATGTACAGAAACAGTATCTGTCTTTTATATATGCGTATACGCAAATCGTATACACACACACCCGTGTGCAATAAAACGACACGTACATACACGCGCACACGCATGTAAACGCGCGTGCGTGATACCCGCGGCGAGCGCAAGTCGAGGGTGGCCCGCGCCCAGGCAGTGGACGGGTTAAGTTTGCGCGCGGCGCGTGAGCGATGGAGAGGTTGGGGGTGGGCGGGGGGTTGCGTGGCCGTGTCGGGGCTGGGGGAGGGGAGGGGTTGTGTGGGGGGTGGTGTGTGGGGGGGGTGAGCGCCGCGGGGAACGAGGCGCGTTTCGCTCTAACGACCCGCGCGCGCGGCCGTCATTAAACTGCGCCGTCACGGCCCGCTTCCCCCAAACCCCCCCCTCCCACCCCACACACCACCGACCCACCCACCCCTCCCCCCACCACCACCACACACACTGAGCCCATCCACCTCTACTGACACCCTCCCACCCACCACTACCCACCACACACACACACGTGTACGTACACACAGACACGCCGCGCGCATGCATTCTCCCCTCGGCTCTCAACAGCAGCGATTCGACCGCGTGGCGCGAGCCACGGTTTTCTGTCGTGGCAAACGCGTGCGTAGATGGAGGCATTGCATATAACTCATGATCATCACCCTCAGCCATGGTCAGTCCACCGCTGGATGAATGCTTGGACACAAATACATGTTGGCACACACAAGTATACAATGCAAACTCACTCACACTCATGTGCCTACACACAAACAAGACACACACAGTGTATACACATTCACACAAAGACCTCCCGGACAGCCTTGACAGACTTTTGGGGCAAGTGCTGTTAGCGACCACCGCGGCACAAAGGGGGGGGGGGGGGTTGTGTTGTGGCCAGCACTCCGTGTGACTCGTGGCTCGTGGTTTACACACCGCACCAGCTACTCAGTGGAGGCTGAGTCGACCGAGGGAAGGCCGAGGACCGATTCACGACCGCTCCCCACACACCTCCGCATAAGCAGTAATTTACCCGCGATGTAATGATGTTACATGTGTGTAATATTAATATAATAATAATATGTAATGCAACTTGGAACGGTGGCGCAAGTGGTTATTGCACTGCGCCATGAACGCGGCCGCCAGCTGACTTATTTCGGGTCACGGCTAACATCAGTGGCGCGTGTATTTGTGAGAACCGGTGCTGCACGCCTCGCCTCAACTCACGCTGGACCCGCGCGTTGGATTATGGTCCAACGAACCTTCCACGACCGACGCGGCGTAGAGAGGAGGTCTTCATCCAGCAGTCGATCTGCGCAGATGGCTGCTGCTGTTCATCATTAGCCGTGCCTTAGAGGGCGGGGGGAGGACAAACACCCAGATCTGTAGCGACACGAGGTGGTGTCTGGTGAATTCAGAAAACTAAATCTACCCACTTTGGGAGTAGAAATTCGAGCTATTCCTGCTGTTACAATAGTAATAATCAGTCTTAACCGGTAACACGCCGCCATGGACGCACAGTATCCGCTCCTCGTTGTAGTAGAGAGAGAAGAGAGAGAGGGGAGCGATGCAGAGGCGCCAGGAGTAGCCGCGCGGTAAGGAGCCGGCACCAATTCCCAAGCTCAGCGGTCCTCTGTTTATGAAGGTGTTTTCGGCCAATCCGTGAGTGTTCATACGAGTGGGAGGAAAACACTGGAGCACCCGGAGAAAAATTCACGCGTGTGAGGGGCAACGCTCTATCCCCGTACAGATGTAGCAGATGGAGTCCACATTTAGCTGTCCCTGCCTTCTCCTGGCGAACCGGGGGAATGGAACCTTCTCGACAGCCACGGGAGAGGTGTTCCCACGACATCTCTGTGCGTTCCGCCAAGCCTCGCCCACTCCACATTGCTGGGCGACAGGCCACGTGCAATACAGCCACCACTGCCCCCTGCCCTTCACTGCTCCCCACCCACCCCAGCTCGAAGTGAAGCACGATGCGTCTGGGTCGCTCTGTACCGTCACGAGTGTGTGCGTGTGTGAGTCGGTATGTGAGCTGATGTGTGTCCATTTACATTCGCGTATGATGCTCACAGGGGGGTGCTTGTAGTCGTACTTGCTGTATCAAATCCACTGCTGGATGAAATCCACTGCTGGATGAAATCCACTGCTGGATGAAAACCACTGCTGGATGAAAACCACTGCTGGATGAAAACCACTGCTGTATCAAATCCACTGCTGGATGAAAACCACTGCTGGATGAAATCCACTGCTGGATGAAAACCACTGCTGTATCAAATCCACTGCTGGATGAAATCCACTGCTGGATGAAATCCACTGCTGGATGAAAACCACTGCTGTATCAAATCCACTGCTGTATCAAATCCACTGCTGGATGAAATCCACTGCTGGATGAAATCCACTGCTGGATGAAAACCACTGCTGGATGAAAACCACTGCTGGATGAAATCCACTGCTGGATGAAAACCACTGCTGGATGAAATCCACTGCTGTATCAAATCCACTGCTGGATGAAATCCACTGCTGGATGAAAACCACTGCTGGATGAAATCCACTGCTGTATCAAATCCACTGCTGGATGAAATCCACTGCTGGATGAAATCCACTGCTGGATGAAAACCACTGCTGGATGAAATCCACTGCTGTATCAAATCCACTGCTGGATGAAAACCTCCAGTCACTCTGGTGCTTCCCACATCTCTGTTGCGCAAGAATGAAGTTGTTGCGCAACAATGAAGTTGTTGCGCAACAATGAAGTTGTTGCGCAACAATGAAGTTGTTGCGCAACAATGAAGTTGTTGCGCAACAATTAAGTTGTTGCGCAACAATGAAGTTGTCGGAGCGGATCTTTCGCCTCTTCTGCACAATCATCTGTTGATGTGTCTCTCTCGGGCCCTCCGTCTGCCTGCCTGTCCGCCTGTCTGTCTGTCTGTATGTCTGCCTGTCTATCTGTCCGCCTGTCTGTCTGCCTGCTTCCGTATCTGTATGTCTGTCTGCCTGCCTGCCTTTCTGTCTGTCTGTCTGTCTGCCTGCCTGCCTGTCTGTTTTCTGTCTGCCTGTCTGTCTGCCTGCTTCCGTATCTGTATGTCTGTCTGCCTGTCTGTCTGCCTGTCTGTCTGCCTGTCCGCCTGCTGTATATTTGGAGTATGTATGTCTTTCTCCCCGTGGTCGCGTGGATTTTTCTCCGGGTCCTCCGGTTTTTCCCGTCCACATGTAGAAACATGCGTTTGTTTTGTTTTGTTTTATTATGTTTTATTTTTATTATTTTATTACTTCCCTTCTACGTGACTTTACCGAAAGAAACAAGAAGAAAAAAAATGCGTTTAAAGTGTTTGGCTTCGATACATTTCCACGTGATAAGCCGCTTCGTTGAGTTATGGTGTAGCCAGGTCGCTTCTGAAAAAAATCTATATAGCGCAGTGGGCCTTACCTGGTAAAATAAAAAAAAACATAGTTTGGTTTAGTCTGCCCATCCCGTCCGTCCGTCCGACAAGCCGTCGCAGCCGATTATGGGTCAATAAAACTAGACGATCCGGTAAGCGCGCGCGTGTTAATTCAATCTCCGAAATAAAATAGCATTTAATAAATCACCCGAAGGTCAAACTCTGGTCGATGCGATCAAACCCTGCACCGGTTTCCCCTTTGCTGAGCCTCATCAGCAAGCTGTACCCTCTGAAAGTAATGCCACCAGGGCGGCACCGAAGTCCCAAGCGAACCACCAGTCCACGGGGCACGACTTGCGCTTGCGTGTGCGCCTCTATAACCGTCTAACGTCATCATTAGCCATGCTCATTCCACTGCTGGATGCAAGCCCTCCCCAGGCCAACAACTCCATGGCAGCACGCACACGGCACGAGCGGTCTCTCGGATCGCTCCATCCCCACGTTGTACGTGGCCCGCCTTGCCGCCCGCCTTCGCTGTCTGCGCTTGAAACTTCAAACATGAATCGAGCAGCCGAACAGATTGCGGGAGCTTAGCTCGCTCGAGAACCTCGCGGCTTTGACGAGGTGGGGGGGGGGGGGCGGCGGGGGGGGGGGGTGGAGAAGTGGAAAAAAGAAAAAAAACAGAACCCGGAGAGGAGGCGAACATGTATAGAGGGGGACTCGCGGTTATTACCCTAACCATAAAGAATAACTGAGGACAGCTTTGTCAATAAAGCAATCTGTAGTCTAACGCGAACGAATACCCAACCCCCCGGACCCCCCCCCCCTTCCCCTACGGGGGGGAGGGGGTGAACTCCCCCTCCCCCCACGGTGCGCGAGGGCCCCACGCAATCGTCGCTCGTCGCTGATTGATGCCCTTTGTTGAGCCAGGGGCGGGAGAGTGAATTAGGGAGTGCGTTGTTACCGTAGTCGGGGACGGAGGCAGGTAAGAGTAATTACGGTAATTGAAATAAATAAATGCATATAGCGGCTTGGGGAGGCCTTCGTCTAGCAGTGGATTGATTACTCGTGATTTCTACAAGTGAGTTCTTATGGTAATGAGGCTTCATTACCGAGGTTTACGCAAATTCATTTTAAAAAAGTCCACAACCAAGGGTATATCTGGGAACTCAAATATGTTTTTAATAAAGTTACGTGCTCGTCACTTGGCTTTGGCCTGCAGGACAAGAGGGTGGGCTGGTGGCGGTGGTCGAGGCGAATGAAGGAGTGGCGGTCCAAGGACGGCTCCGCGTCCCAGGGGTTGCTCCTCCTTCCGCGGAGACGGAGCGCTCCGATGGACTCGTCGGAGCGCTCCGATGGACTCGCCGCGCACAGGAGCGCGGCGGTTCGGTGACTTGGCGTGACCGCTCGCGATGGCGACGGCCTTCGGGTGGCGGTCAGGGAAGGGAGACCTTCATCCAGCGGTGGAGTGATCATGGCTGATGCTACTGATGCGTCATGATGATGACTGAACATTTCAGTTCATCCGCCGATTGGACTTCTGGACCCATTGCGGGTCCAGAAGCCCAATAAAATAAAAACAATCGATTATCACACGAGTGATCGAGGATATTAATCATCGATGTTTCGATATTTATACATCGTGAATGAGTAGGAAAGCTTGGAAATCGGTTTAGACCGCTCGAGGTCTCACCAGCAACTCCGAATAGCACGTTTGGCTAAGTACGGCGCGAAAGAAGTTCGACACACATCTGGGCAAGCTGTGTCCGGTTAGACACAAACACTCCTTGGGGTTGTCTGACGTTATAGCCAGCAGGTGGAGTCAACTGGTGAGTCCGGCTCGCATTAGATCGGAGGGGCGGGGTGGGGGTGACGGGGGGAGCGGGGGGGGGGTTAGTGGGAGGGGTGCATTTTCAACCCTCTCCCCATGTACAAAAAAAATCATGCAGCGCTTGGTGAATGACGCCAATCGATGCGAAAGTTACAACTCCTCACCACCCCCCACTCAGCCCTCCTCACCCCCACCTCTCCAACAGCGCCATTCCCTCCCCTTCCCATCACTCATCCCTCTTCTCCGCGCTCCACCCCTGCACACCACACCACCCCTCCCACCCCCCACTCACTCAATCAGCGTTGCGACTCCTTGAGTCTCGAGACTCCTCCTCAAGAGAGTCCTGCCACGGGATGTTTGGCCATTTCTCTTTCAATGGGCATTTGTTTTATTGTTGCTTCGGGTGGGTGGAAACCACCACCACCACCACCCCCAGAGAGAAATCCGCCACGCGTACGAGAGGCTTGGGTGGCGCTCAAGAATGCGCTTCGCAGACGGGTTCACAGGCGCACTCGCAGCACTGCCGTCTCCCGGCTCGCACCGCCTCGCATCGTCCCAGCAGCAGCGCTCGTTTGGCGAGCTTCACACACTCTCCCGCCTCACCGCCAAACAACAGCAGCAGCAGCACTATCACCTCTCCAGCAGCAGCAGCACTATCGCCTCTCCAGCAGCAGCAGCACTATCACCTCTCCAGCAGCAGCAGCCGCCACCATCCACGGCTGAGTGGCGGCGGTGACGTCGCCGCGGCTCTCGTGCCACGCTGGGTGCACGTTGCCTCTCGCGAAGGGCGTCACCGCATCGCGCTGCGCACGTCACCACGCCCGGCCTCTTAACCTCTCGACCCGCATTCGGCAGCTGCTGATGAGAGTGGAGGGAGCGGCCTCCCAATAACAGGGAACCCCCCGCCCCCGCCTCACGTCCCCAACAAACCCCACTGTCCCCGTGGGGTCAAAGGGACCCATGGGAAAAAATTTCCCCCCCCGCCCCGCCCCTCCACCACCACCTCCACGACCCCCACCCCTACCCCCCCGAAACGCAGGGGACTAACAGCCTCGCGTATTTTTCACGCGGAGCCGGGGACCCTAATTACCGTGGGCCTCTGTCGCGTTTTAATTGGTGGGGGCTCTTTGGCCGCAAAGATAATGAGCGGGGGCGCCGGGCCAGTTGGGGGGGGGGGAGCGTGGGGGGTGGTGGGTGGGGGCCCGAGGAGGGAGGGCTTCTATAGAGGGGGATCTAGAGATGAGTCTTGGGAGGGGAGGGGGCTGTCTATAGAGAGGGCTCCCAGGAGGGGTTCACGGTGGGGGTACACAGATTACGTTGTACCCCACCCACACCCCTCCCCCTCCGTCAGCACTTGTTCGTTCACCGTCGATGACTCTCCGTTCATGGGAGAAACAATTTGTGGTTCATGTGAGAGGACTGATCCTTGGTGACCCTCTCTTCCGGCGATCATAAACTAGTGGTGGAAATTCCACATTCCTATGACGGAGGGCCAGTTTTGTCCGCAAGGCGATCGTTGTTGTGCCATTTGCGCAAATAACGCAGGCACTGTGCAGCAAGCGATTTGTAAAATGTGAACCGATATTTGCTTCTGTGAATGTTTAAAATCGATGTTTTGTCCAATCAGAATATCGGAACGCACAGCCGATGCAACTACCTGCCCAGGCCCCTGCTGGAAGGTAGAGCTCTAGAGCCTCTCCAGAGGGTACTTGGCCTACTCTTCCATGGTGGGAGTATCCACACTTTACCCCACCACACGCAACTACAAAGGATCCAGCCCTATTTATCTAATAAGGGGCTGATGACATGTGCTTTTAGCGAGCACATATTTACGCTGTGACGACACATGCCTTGGGTACGGTCGAGTCGGTCACACGCCCGGCCGCCTTTGTATCCCTATGTGCTGATGTTTACCACAACGCTCCGGCAACGAAGAATTGCCCAGAGACATCACAACCTTGCAGGGCCCTGCCGACAACGCACGTGGAGACTCCAACGAAGCTACACTGAGAGTCCATAACATACACATTAGAGGCCGAGTCGACCTAGAAGAAGGCCTGCAGTTTGGGAGCGGCAGTGTAGTGGTTAGCGCGCTGCGCTACGAACTCGGCGATCCAAGTTCGATTGCCGCTCACAGCCAACACCAGTGACGATTATCTTAATCGGTTCTCGGCCTCCCTTAGGTTGATTCAGCCTCAAATGAGTAGCTTGTGCGGTGTGTAAGCATCGACACTAGAGATACAAAGGCGGCCGGGCGTGGTGTTGGTCACCCACCCCCTTGTGTGCCGTACCGGCCTTCATAGGTGTTACTCGATAACAGCACTTGCCCCAACAGTCTGTTAAGGTTATACGGGGGATCTTTGTCTTTGCTATGGGTGTTGTTGTTATTTGAAAATCGACGCCGCACCTCCTCCGTGCAGCAGCAGCAGCGTGGAGGTCCTCACACAACCTCTCCCTCCTCCTCCTCCCCCATCCTCAACTCTCCTGAGCCCTCTGCTCCCGTTTCTCCGTTCCCTTCCCATCCCTTTCCTCTCATTCCCCACTCTTTCTCTCTCCTCTCTTCCCTCTCCCGTTCCTTGCTGGTGCCCCATGCAATACATCCTTGACTCCACTCTCCTTCCCGTGATGTCCAGCCGCGGGTTAGAACGCGACTGTGTTTATATATTTCTCAAAGTTTAAAACGACTCTACATAGTAGCATCTGCAGCAACTCCCACGGCCTTCCGCAGATCTCAGATTGGGAACCAAAAAGGCGACGTTTCCAGAAACGGGCCTTCTTCATAGAATTCCCCTGCAAATGTTTGTGTATTACCCCAGATCTCCTGTTTAAAAAGGGACTTCTGCTCCCGATGAGCTCTCGTCCGGGTCAAAGACGACCCTTTTTCGAGCTGTCAACCAAAAGTTCACCGCTGTCGACGGTGCCAGGAGTCGAACTTCAACTCGCCGTGCGCGCGGGCTCGGCGCGAGTCCAGTCGCGATCTGCAGGCGCGAGGCGCCGTCTCCGCCGTCTCCCCCTCTCCTTGATCCCCCCCTCCCCCCACGTGCACCCACCCCCTCCCACTGCCCCCGCCCCCTCGTGCTCTCCGCGCCGGCTGATTGTAATAGGTTTAATGATGGAGCGACTGTCACGGACCTTGGTGACGGGCACGTCACGGGCAGAGCGCGGCGGCCTCGCTGGGGCTTAACCCTGAGGTCCCCCCCCTCCCCACCGTGCCCCCACCGCATCCTCCTCCCCACAATTCCCCCATCCCTCCCTGCGAGCCACAATCAGCCAACAGAGCCCCCCTCCCCTACTACCCTCCGCCACCCCCAGCCACCCGACTCTGTCGTGGCGCCTTAATGCAGCCAGCGTCAAGTAAACACGAGGGAGAGAGAGGGCGAGCGAGGGGCCTTTGTGTGTGAGCGGTGCTGGTGGTGGCTGTGTGTGGTTTGGTTGTGTGGTGGTGGTGGTGTGTGGTTTGGTTGTGCGGTGGTGGTGGTGGCTGTGTGATTGTGTATGGCTGTGTATGTGTGACTGTGTGTGTGGTTGTGGGTCATCTCGGTCATCTCGGTCAGTCGACCAGTGGCACCTGGGTCTGCCCCGTGACCTCCTGCCAGCGGGCTTTCGACACTTCACGTGGCCTCAAGGTGCACTTGGCCTGGCACAAGCATCGTGGTGACGTCACCGCCACTTAGTGGCGAATGGCGGTTGTTGTTGTTGTTGTTGTGGTTGTGGGGAACGGTAGTGTAGCAGTTAGCGCGCTGCGCTACGAACCCGGCGACCCGAGTTCCATACCCGCTCACGGCCAACACCGGTGACGATTATCTGAACCGGTCCTGGGCCTCTCCTAGGTCGACTCAGCCTCAAATGAGTGCCTGGTGCGGTGTGTGAACATCACCACTGGGGAGACAAAGATGGCCGGGCGTGGTGCAGGCCACCCACCCCCTCGTGCACCGTGCCGGCCTTCATAGGTGCTCGCTAACAGCGCTTGCCCCTACAATCTGTTAAGACTATACGGGGGATCTTTGTGGTTGTGGTGAGTGGTAGTGCAGCGATTAACGCGATGCACTACCGCTCTACCTCTTTATAGCACTACCGCTGTGTAAGACATCGCCACTGGGGAGACAAAGGCGGCCGGGCGTGGTGTTGGCCACCCACCGCCTCGTGCGCCGTGCTGGCCTTGACACGCGAGCAGCACTCGCCCCAACAGTCTCTTCCGGCTACACGGGGATTATGTCTTTGTGTGGCTGCTTGTGTAATTATGTGGGCGTAATTGTGGTAGTGTATGGTTGTATATGGCTGTGTGTGCGGCGTGTATGTGTGTGTGTGTGATTGTGTACTTGTGGTTGCGTGAACATGTTTTTGTGCGTGTGCGTTTCTGTGCGCCAGTGAAAAGGGTTTGTGTACATGTGGGCTGTGGCTGTGTGTGTGGCTGTGTGTATTGCTATGTGTGTGGCTGTGTGTGTGTGGCTGTGTGTGTGTGTGGCTGTGTGTCTGACTGTGTGTGTGGCTGTGTGTGTTGCTGTGTGTGACTGTGTGTGTGTCTGTGTGTGTGTGGCTGTGTGTGTGTGGCTGTGTGTGTGTGGCTGTGTGTCTGTGTGTGGCTGCGTGGCTGTGTGTGTGGCTGTGTGTGTGTGTGTGGCTGTGTGTGTGGCTGTGTGTGTGGCTGTGTGTGTGTGGCTGTGTGTGTGGCTGTGTGTGTGTGTGTGCAATCCCATTTCTGGGGAGATTAACGCGGTCGTGCGTGAGAAGTTACGTCGTCACCTCTTTACGTCTTTACGGCTTTAATAGGTGCTCGCTAACAGCATCTTGTCCCAAGGGTCTATGACCCTGACGGGGGAGATCTGTGTTCTGTGTGCGCGTTTGAGAAAGCGCGTGCGTGCGTGAGCGCGTGCGTGAGCGCGTGCGTGAGCGCGTGCGTGAGAAAGCGCGTGCGTGAGAAAGCGCGTGCGTGCGTGAGCGCGTGCGTGAGCGCGTGCGTGAGCGCGTGCGTGAGAAAGCGCGTGCGTGCGTGAGCGCGTGCGTGAGAAAGCGCGTGCGTGAGCGCGTGCGTGAGCGCGTGCGTGAGAAAGCGCGTGCGTGAGAAAGCGCGTGCGTGCGTGAGCGCGTGCGTGAGCGCGTGCTTGAGGCTCCACAGCCCCCGTATGGGCAGCGGTAGTGTCGCGGTTAGCGCACGACGAACCGAGTTCGATTCCCGATCACGGCCAACCAACACTAATGAAGATTACTTGAACCGGCCCTGGGCCTCCCCTAGGTCTGCTCAGCCTCAAATGTCTCCGCACGAGTACTTGGTGCGGAGACAAAGGCGGCCCTGCATTGTGCTGGCTACCCACCCCTTCGTGTGCCGTGCCCGCCTTCATAGGTGCTCGCGAACAACACTTGGCCTAACAGTCTGTTCAGCCCGCCTCATAGCCCTCTTCCAGGTCGACTCAGCCTTAACAGGGTACATGCTGCGGTGTGTTAACATCAGCACACAGGACACAAAGGTGGCCGGATGTGGTGCTGACCACCCAACCCCACGCGGTCCATAAAAGTAGACAAGGGGTCTTTTGTCTCTTGTGTGTGTGCGGACGTGTGTGTGTGTGCTTGCGTGTAGGTGTACATGTGAATGCGTGTGTGTGTGTGCGAACACCAGTGACGAATATCTGAACCAGGCCCAGGGGCCTCCCCTAGGTCGACTCAGTCTGAAATTAGTACCTGGTGCGGTGTGTAAACATCACCATTGTGGAGACAAAGGTGGTCGGGCGTAGTGTACCTTGCTGACTTTCATAGGTGCTCCTCGCGAACAGCACATAACTCCAAAAAGTATGGTGAGGCTATACGGGGGATTTTTGTTGTCTTATTGTTAAGGGGAGGGGGAGTGCAGTGGTTCACGCACTGCACCGACGAACCAGGCAAGCCGAGTTCGACTCCCGGTCACAGTCGGCCAACAATGGTGACGAAATCCCAACCGGTCCTGGCCCTCCCCTAGGTCGACCCAACCTGAAATGAATGGGATATCTTTTGCGGTGTGTGTCCATATCAGCATTGTGGAAACAAAGAAAACCAGGCATAGTGATGTCCCGGCCCTCATAGGCACTCGCCATCACCACTTGCTCCAAAAGTCTGTGAAAGGCTACCCGGGGAATATTTGTCTTCCTGCGTGGCGTGTTCTCGAAAGCGGCCTGCGGGGTCATGACCAGGGCCGTGACCCGGTTAATATCTCGGGTCACGCTGCAGGTCATGGTCTAGGTCACGAACCTGGGTCGCGACCATTTCCGGCCGGCAATGTACTCCCCCCCCTCACCCCCTCGTCCCCCACCCCCTCGCCCCCACCCCCCATTGCTCCACGCTGCGCTCTCCCAAGGCCGCGTCTCACGAACCGCGACGCCGGCGCGGCCCCAAAAATACAGAGGAAGCAGCGTGAAGATAATAACGGGGGGCGCGGGCAGAGCCCCCCCCCCCACCACCCATCCCCCCATTCACATCCTCCCCCCTCCACCCCCCGCTGGCGACCCGCGGGGAGCAGCCACAGCGCCCCCACCGCGCGCCCGCGCCAATTAGCGACCGCGTCTCGGAGTCTTTTGTCACTCGGCGCTTTTTGCTCTCCAACTGCCGGCTCACGAATGCACCCCCTCCCCCTCGCCCCCCCCCCTTCCTCCATCCCAGTCCTGCTCCCTCTGCCAACTCCACCCCCGCGTTCACACCCTCCCCTCCCTCCCCTCCTCCCTCCCCTTCCCTCTCGTCTTCTGCGCTAACCGCAGCCTCAAACCCGCAGCCCTCATCCTCGCTGTGCGGCCGTGTGCGTTGAATACGTGTGCACGCGTGTGTGTGTGTGAGCGTGTGTGAGTGGTGTCGTGTGTGTGTGAGTGGGTTCGTGTGTGTGTGGGTTCCTGAGTGTGTGTGTGGGTTCCTGAGTGTGTGTGAGCGTGTGTGTGTGAGCGTGTGTGAGTGAGTGGATTCGTGTGTGAGTGTTGTCGTGTGTGTGAGTGGATTCGTGTGTGAGTGGGTTCGTGTGTGTGTGGGTTCCTGAGTGTGTGTGAGCGTGTGTGTGTGAGCGTGTGTGTGTGTGAGCGTGTGTGAGTGGTTTCGTATGTGTGTGAGTGTGTATGAGTGGATCGTGTGTGTGTGTCAGTGGGTTCGTGTGAGTGTGTGTGAGTGTGTATGAGTGGATCGTGTGTGTGTGTGAGTGGGTTCGTGTGTGTGTGAGCGTGTGTGAGTGGTTTCGTATGTGTGTCAGTGTGTGTGAGCGTCTGAGTGAGTGGGTTCGTGTGTGTGTATAACTGCCGTGCTGCTTTAGCGAAATAGGTGCTCGCTAACAGCATTGCCCTCTACGTCAATGGAGCAAAACAGGGTTGGCGTTGCTCGCTCAAGGCATTGACGTGTATCGTGTGTGTCTGCGTGTGTGTACGTCTGGCCGTGCGTGCACACACATCGGTACACGTGTGTGTGTTTGTGTGAAGGCGTGAGACGGAGATATCACACTGCGTTACGAACCCGGCGGCCCAAGTTCAATCCCCGCTCATGACCTTTAACAGTGACGAATATTTTAACCAGTTCTAGCCCTCCCCAGCCTAGGTCGACTCAGCCATAAAATTGGCACCTGGTTCAGTTTGAAAACATCAGGCGTTGGGGGGAGACAAATGCGGCTGTTGACCACGACATATAATATTTGCGTGCCGTGTCGGCCTTACGTAATAGGTTCTCGCTAACCACACTTGTCCCAACCGTCTGTTGGAAACTATACGGGAGACCTTTATCTGTGTATACGTGGACTGCTGTGTGTGTGTGTTTGTGCGAGCGAGCGAACGCGCGCGTCTATCCTGAGCGCAACACGCGCGCACAACGCCGCCGATTAAAAATAACTCGACGCTCAAAACCTCCGGGGCGGTCGCGAAACGACGGCGTTCATTGCGACATCGGCACCCCCCCCCCCACACACATCCACCCAACCCTTTCTCCCCCACCCCCACATCCCCCTCCACCCCCACCACCACCCTCTCGGTCCCAACCACCTCCACTGTGGGTCTCCTCCTAAATTCTGCCTCGGCGCTCTTTGTCTCCCGATTACAGAGCAGCGAGGCGCCGTGCGCTAACGAGCGCGCCTCCTAATGAGTCTCGGCGTTCAAGCGGTGGCGGGAAGGCGGGCGGGCATTAATTCATTATTTATATGATTTCCCTGCTACGTCTGCCCGTGTGTGTATCTCCCTCTCTCTCTCCTGTGTGTGTGCTTGTTTACTTATTTCCTCACTTGCCGGCTTGGTGTTCATTGCCATCGGGCCGTGCCTGCATCACTGCCGCTCGACACGCGGCGACTGAGAATTCTCACTCAGTCACAATCCGCCACACTGACCCAGCACACACTATGCCCCTGCCATAGTCAAAGACATCTGTCCCTCCACATGATAAATATAAATATATAAGTTGGTTTTCTTCTTCTTCTTCTACGTATCACAGCAACCACACGGACCTCCTTGGAGTGCATACATTTCAGCAGCACTGATGAGTTGGCTCAACACAAGGCAAAACTCTGGACCAGTGGCTCATCAGACTTGCTTGAATCAATTGCTGGTGAACTGTCGGATGTTTATAGTCAAGGACCCTCCCTCTCTCTCTGTCAGGTACGGGTCCTGATATCGCGACACACGAGAAACTGATGAAATAAAAACAATAATGTGTTTTTATTTTACCAGCTAAGGCCCACGGAGCAATGTAGATTTTTTTTGCAAAAGCGACCTGGCCACAAATGATTGCTCAACGAAGTGGCTTATCAACGTGTGGACATTTATAGCAGCCAAATACTCCGAATGCATGTTTCTAAACGTGCATGGGAAAACCGAAGGACCCGGAGAAAAATACACTCGACCACGGGGAGAATAGGCAAATTCCAAATATACAGCAGCATGCGTCAGGGTCGGGATCGAACCCACGACCTTCCACATACCAGGCGAGGTGGTTAACGTCTCCTAGCCACCGCGGCGCGAGTGGCGCCACACCACGCCGAGTAGTCGCGATCGTCGCTCTCCACAAGACGGGGAGTGACGTGTGCTCCGTTATTTAGCAGCAGTTCAGATGCCTGTGTTGAGAGTGGAAATCAACAGCGTCAAGAGCTATGATCCATCCATTGCTGGGTGAAGGCCTCGCTCCTAAGCCGCCGCCACCTCTTCACGGTCCTGCGACGTAGTGTCCTACCCAGCGCTTGCGCACGAGTCGATTCCATTGCTCCATCTCCCCGGCGGTGGTCGTCCTACGGGATGAGTCCTCGATTCTATTGGCTGCCATTCCGTTATTCTCATTGACCATCGGCTATCATCGCGTTCTAGACGACGCCTTTCCTGCCGGAGCTCCACTCGCTTCTCTGAACCGATATTAACCTTCTGCGTATGGTTCTCACAGAAGAAATGAAAAAAATATATGATTTTGTTAAAAATTTAAATACAAACATTTTTGTTACAAATATAAATTAAGATGTGATAGCGATATAAATACGTGTCAACGCACCGTTAGAAATCATCTTTTCAATTTATAAGTTGATCAGAACAATTGAATACCGGTGAAACGATAACACGGACAGCCGTTTTGTTCAATGCACTGGCTGATGAAAGGCTCTCCTCGCCTGGCGCGCCCGTCAGGGTTACTTCGCCATACTTCCCCGCGAGCTGCAACATCAACACGAAGCAAATTAGAGGTGGCGATCCTGATATCGGGGCGTCGTTTAGTCGAGAGGTGAGGGCGTGCGTTGTGGGGGGGGGGGGGCGATGGCTCGATAGGGATGGAGGCGGGCAGGGAGGGTAGCACTTGAGAGGATCCTTGAAGTCGGGAGATCCGCCAGGGGATACGAGTTGGAGCAAGGGGATGAAGGCAGGAAGGGGATGAAGAGAGGATGGGAAGAATGGAGGGGGGGGGGGACCCCACGGGAGTTGCTGAGTCGTCGGGGAAAATCGCTCAATCATCGCGGGCGTCGCTCCGTGCTTTAATTGGCTGCGCGGGCACGCGGCGTGTGGCGCCCCTTCGGGGAGGGGGGGGGCGAGAGAACCCAACCCGACACCCGACCCCATCCTCCTAGCCGGGACTCCAATCGGACATCCGACCCGAGGCTGCGCTCCACCCGAATCGACCCGAGCAAAGAGGGAGACGCGCGCTGCCCTCGGCACCCGAGCCGCCGATTATTTGGACACCCGACGCGCTCCGAGTCGATCCGACTTGAGCGGACACGTGATCCGAACCCTAACCCGACCCGACACCCCGATTGATCTCATTCGATCCGAACCCCAACGCCCGAACAGACATTCGAAGTCGATTTGACGTCGACGTGGCACGCGATTGTTTGGCACCCCTATCGAACCTACCCGACCCGTCCCGGCCGGACACCCGATTCTGACCACCCGATCCGATTTTCTCACCGGATTTGATCCAACCCAAGAGGCCGACCCGACCTCCGACCGTGACCCTATTCGACGTGTCGGACTCGATACCCCACCTACATCATCATCACCATCATCATCACCATCATCACCATCATCACCACCGTCACAATTAGCGATGAGAAATCCACTGCTGGATGGCGGCCTCGCTAAGCCGTGGCCATCTCTCACGCTGCCGACCTTACTCGACATTAAACCCGACCCGACACCCGAGATCGCCGTGAGCTCCCTCCCTCCCTCTCTCTCTCCCCGTGGAGACGCGGCGCGTTTCCCCAAAATACAAAACCTCGGGGCCAGCGCGGTGAATTTTAATAACTCCCCCCCCCGACCCCCTCCTCCTCCTACCCCCCCCCCCCCCACGCTCCCTCTCCCCAATCCCCCCCCACCACCACTCCACCCACTCCTCCACCTCGCACGGAGCGAAGGGAAAATGATTCACGCGTCGCGTCACTCATCGCTGACGCGAGCGACGCCGCGCGGCGTGGGTGGAGAGGGGGGGGCGCTGATGGGAGGTCAGGGGTCACACGCGGGCCCAGGCGTGGCGAATGCAGAAGTGGAAACGCGCTGTGCAGTAGTCTACGATTATTATTATCACTCAGTCATCGATCGACTCTTGCGATTATTCGGTTGCCCATTACTCGACTTGTTCGGTCGACACGAACGCAGTTGTGTGTGGGAGAAATAAAACAAAAGTCCGCCCCATCACCTCTGGGTTGGTGGACGGGGAGGTGATGGGCGGGCGTGGTGGTGCAGTCTTGATCCGAGTTCGATTCCCCCTCACTGCCAACACCAGCGACGATTGTCTGAACCGATCCTTGACTCTTCTCCCTAGTTCGACTCAGCCTCAAATGAGTACCTGGTTCGGTGTGTGGTTCGGTGTGTAAACATCGCCACTTGGGAGACAGAGGCGGCCGAGCGTGGCGTTGGCCACCCACCCCCTCGTGTGCTTTTCCGCCCTTCATAGGTGCTGCTCGCTAACAGCACTTGCCCCTGCAGTCCGTTGATATTCCACGGGGGGATCTTTGTCTCTGATGGGCGGGCAACGCCATCAACGCAATCAACCCCTCTACCCACAGTGCCTGGCATTTGATCCATGACCTCGTGACTTTCCATCAGCGACACTTCACCTCGCGACCCACACGGTGCCTGTGCCGGTGACCCCGTGACCCCGCCATCAGCTGCCGCCGAGAGAGGGGCCGCGCCAGGCGCCGCCGTGCGGGTGACGGGCGCGGCACCGCTCACGGCCGCGGGTGCGTCAACAACATTCATCACGCGCGCCGACTCGCAATTAGAGTCGGCGCAAAGAAGGAAATTAAATTAAACTGCAATCATTCGCCCCCCCTCCACCTTTATACCCCCCCCCCCCACCTACCATCCGCCCCCCACCACCACCACCCTCCTCCCTCGGCTAAATATGAGTTCATTTAAAATGACCACATGGGTATTTATATAGTGGGCTCAACAAAATTCGGAATGGTCTCGTCGCTGATGGATGAAGGCCTCAGCACGCCATCATCATCGTCATTGTGCGCCGTGGTCGATCCACTGTTGGACGGAGGCCCTCCTCACGCTGCCGAGGCAGTTCTAGACCCCGAGAGCGGCAGCAGAGAGGGGTCGACACCCCCACTCCCACCGTCGACTGGGGGCTTTGACTGAAAGCATTGGTTGATGAAGCGGAGAGTGCGTGGAGGGGAGTGGAGTGAGATGGGAGGGGAGAGGTAGGAGAGTGCGTGGAGTGGAGTGAGATGGGAGGGGAGAGGTAGGAGAGTGCGTGGAGGGGAGTGGAGTGAGATGGGAGGGGAGAGGTAGGAGAGTGCGTGGAGGGGAGTGAAATGGGAGGGGAGAGGTAGGAGAGTGCGTGGAGGGGAGTGAAATGGGAGGGAAGAGGTAGGAGAGTGCGTGGAAGGGAGTGAGATGGGAGGGGAGAGGTAGGAGAGTGCGTGGAGGGGAGTGGAGTGGGGTGAGAGGTAGGAGAGTGCGTGGAGGGGAGTGGAGTGGGGTGAGAGGTAGGAGAGTGCGTGGAGGGGAGTGGAGTGGGGTGAGAGGTAGGAGAGTGCGTGGAGTGGAGTGAAATGGGAGGGGAGAGGTAGGAGAGTGCGTGGAGGGGAGTGAAATGGGAGGGAAGAGGTAGGAGAGTGCGTGGAAGGGAGTGAGATGGGAGGGGAGAGGTAGGAGAGTGCGTGGAGGGGAGTGGAGTGGGGTGAGAGGTAGGAGAGTGCGTGGAGGGGAGTGGAGTGGGGTGAGAGGTAGGAGAGTGCGTGGAGGGGAGTGGAGTGGGGTGAGAGGTAGGAGAGTGCGTGGAGGGGAGTGAAGTGGGGTGAGAGGTAGGAGAGTGCGTGGAGGGGAGTGGAGTGGGGTGAGAGGTAGGAGAGTGCGTGGAGGGGAGTGAAGTGGGGTGAGAGGTAGGAGAGTGCGTGGAGGGGAGTGGAGTGGGGTGAGAGGTAGGAGAGTGCGTGGAGGGGAGTGGAGTGGGGTGAGAGGTAGGAGAGTGCGTGGAGGGGAGTGGAGTGGGGTGAGAGGTAGGAGAGTGCGTGGAGGGAAGTGAAATGGGAGGGGAGAGGTAGGAGAGTGCGTGGAGGGGAGTGGAGTGAGGTGAGAGGGGCGTTGGGGAGACCCCCCCCAAATCCCACTCCATCGCACGAGGAGGATCGCCGAGTGCGACTTTGGTGGCGTCCGGCGCGTCGCATCCCAACACGACGGCACGGGACGTCCTCGCCGACAAAGTGACCGTGTACACATCGACATCGGACTCAAGATAATGACGGCCCGGAGGTTGATTGGTTCCCCTCATAATAGGGCAGGGTCAACCTGAAGTTGAAAATTGCTTCAAGTCTCGCGCTAAACACTGACAGATGTACACGGCGCGTGGACCGTCAACCGAGTAATGCGCCGCTCGTGCGACGCCACCGTCACAGCGGCAATTGTCGCGGTGTTTGTCGCGGTGTTTGTCGCGGTGTTTGTCGCGGTGTTTGTCGCGGTGTTTGTCGCTGTGTTTGTTGCGGTGTTTGTTGCGGTGTTTGTCGCGGTGTTTGTTGCGGTGTTTGTCGCTGTGTTTGTCGCGGTGTTTGTCGCTGTGTTTGTTGCGGTGTTTGTTGCTCTGTTTGTCGCGGTGTTTGTCGCGGTGTTTGTCGCGGTGTTTGTCGCGGTGTTTGTCGCGGTGTTTGTTGCGGTGTTTGTTGCGGTGTTTGTCGCGGTGTTTGTCGCGGTGTTTGTTGCGGTGTTTGTCGCTGTGTTTGTCGCGGTGTTTGTCGCGGTGTTTGTCGCTGTGTTTGTTGCGGTGTTTGTTGCTCTGTTTGTCGCGGTGTTTGTCGCGGTGTTTGTCGCGGTGTTTGTCGCGGTGTTTGTCGCGGTGTTTGTCGCTGTGTTTGTTGCGGTGTTTGTCGCGGTGTTTGTCGCGGTGTTTGTCGCGGTGTTTGTCGCGGTGTTTGTCGCTGTGTTTGTTGCGGTGTTTGTCGCGGTGTTTGTTGCGGTGTTTGTCGCGGTGTTTGTTGCGGTGTTTGTCGCGGTGTTTGTTGCGGTGTTTGTCGCGGTGTTTGTTGCTCTGTTTGTCGCGGTGTTTGTCGCGGTGTTTGTCGCGGTGTTTGTCGCGGTGTTTGTCGCGGTGTTTGTCGCTGTGTTTGTTGCGGTGTTTGTCGCGGTGTTTGTCGCGGTGTTTGTCGCGGTGTTTGTCGCTGTGTTTGTTGCGGTGTTTGTCGCGGTGTTTGTTGCGGTGTTTGTCGCGGTGTTTGTTGCGGTGTTTGTCGCGGTGTTTGTTGCGGTGTTTGTCGCGGTGTTTGTTGCTCTGTTTGTCGCGGTGTTTGTCGCGGTGTTTGTCGCTGTGTTTGTCGCGGTGTTTGTCGCGGTGTTTGTTGCTCTGTTTGTCGCGGTGTTTGTCGCTGTGTTTGTTGCGGTGTTTGTCGCGGTGTTTGTTGCGGTGTTTGTCGCGGTGTTTGTTGCGGTGTTTGTCGCGGTGTTTGTCGCGGTGTTTGTCGCGGTGTTTGTCGCTGTGTTTGTTGCGGTGTTTGTCGCGGTGTTTGTTGCGGTGTTTGTCGCGGTGTTTGTCGCGGTGTTTGTCGCGGTGTTTGTCGCTGTGTTTGTCGCGGTGTTTGTCGCGGTGTTTGTCGCGGTGTTTGTCGCGGTGTTTGTCGCGGTGTTTGTCGCGGTGTTTGTCGCGGTGTTTGTTGCGGTGTTTGTCGCGGTGTTTGTTGCGGTGTTTGTCGCGGTGTTTGTTGCGGTGTTTGTCGCGGTGTTTGTTGCGGTGTTTGTCGCGGTGTTTGTTGCGGTGTTTGTCGCGGTGTTTGTCGCGGTGTTTGTCGCTGTGTTTGTTGCGGTGTTTGTCGCGGTGTTTGTTGCGGTGTTTGTCGCGGTGTTTGTTGCGGTGTTTGTCGCGGTGTTTGTTGCGGTGTTTGTCGCGGTGTTTGTTGCTCTGTTTGTTGCGGTGTTTGTCGCGGTGTTTGTCGCGGTGTTTGTCGCGGTGTTTGTCGCGGTGTTTGTCGCGGTGTTTGTCTCAGGAGGGCCCCGCCGAAGTCGTCGTCCTAAGAAGGGCGATGGTGTTGCTCCTGTACGCGACCCATGGGAGTAGTGGCAGTTGCATTGTGTCGTGTTTGTTTGGCTTCGTGGGGAAGGGTAGTGCAGTGACGATTATCTGAACCGGTCCTGGGCTTCTCCTAGGTCGACTCGGCCTCAAATGAGTACCTAGTACCGTGTGTAAACAGCGCCACTATGGAGACAAAGTTGACCAGGTGGGGTGTTGGCCACCTACCCCGTGGGGTATCGTTCCGACTTTTATAGGTGATGCTCGCTCACAGCACTTGCCCCAACAGTGTGTCAATACTATACGGGGGATCGTTGTCTTTGTTTTGCTTTGGCGAACTTGAAGCTAGAAGGGATACAAGGGTTGCCTGCTCGTCATATTGTTTCGCGTTTACATGATGAGAGTGCAGGGTATATGTGGACTAACGATGTGCGATGTAGATTAATCCTCTCGTTTCCGTGTAGGTATCGGCAGGAAATATAAAAGTACTTTTTCAACTTGTACTTTATTTATATTGGTTTATTTTAGTGGCTTTCTTACCATTTCTCTAAGTTACACTGCTATCGGGTTGTTTTAGACTGTTTGTTGTTGTAACTTTCTGATCCCGTGCCCCGACTGGACATCTGTGAAAAAGACTTCATCGCTCATCGGATTCCTCCAGTCTCAACAATGATTCTGTTTTGTGATGCTGTGATTGTGACCCAATCCACAACAACAGCAACAAAACAAACACCACCATTATAATTCTCATCAGCGCGTCTCCGTAATCATGAGAATTGCCTGCAGTATCACCACCACCACCATGGTCATTATCACCGTCGTCTTCCACGCTTTTCACCACCACAGCCAATCTCATCATGAGCATAATCATCATCTGTACGACTTGGAAACCATCATTCTGTCTGCACTGTTCCTCGAGCAAAGCGGAGCGAAGAGAAGGCGGCGATGCCGTATCATCACCACCACGAATTAGCTTTGTCGCTTCTCACATCGAGCAATCATCATCATCACCGCCACCATCATCACCCACCATCATCATCGCCATCATCACCACCACCACCACCAACCGCCACGTTACGCTCAGTCATCAATCTCTAGCGCCGTTGCAGTAAATCCCGAGGGCGACCCGGGACCCCCCCCATCCCCTCCACTACCTCCCGACGCCCGCGTGAGACGAGGGCTTTTAATTAAATACGAGATGGGGGCGACGGGGAGGGGGCATGGGGGGGGGAGGGGGGGCCCGAGGGGCGGGGGGGACCGCGTGATGAATATTGGACGCCCGCGTGAGTGGTCGCGCGCGGCGAATTAGGCGTGATGCATTTGGCGGATTGTATCAGGGGGGTGTGCGTGTCTGTGTGTACGCGTGTCTGTGTGCGCGTGTGTGTGCGTGTGTGTCTGTGTGTGCGTGTGTGTGTCTGTGTGCGCGTGCGTATGTGTGCGTGTGTGTGCGTGTGTGTGTCTGTGTGCGCACGTGTGTGTCTGCGTGTGTTTGTGTGCGCGTGTGTGCGCGTATGTGTGTGTGTGTGCGTGTGTCTGTGTGCGCACGTGTGTGTGTGTGCGTGTGTTTGTGTGCGTGTGTGTGGGGAGCGGTAGTGCAGCGGTGAACTCGCTGAGCTACGAAACCGGCAACCCGAGTTCGACTCCCGCTCACGGCCATCACCGGTAACAATGATCTGAACGGGTCCCTGACCGCCTCAAACGAGTTCCCGGTGCGATGGGTGAACATCGCCACTAGGGAGACAAAGACGACTGGCCGTGATGCTAGCCAACCTCTCCGTCGTGTGCCGTGCCGGCCTTCATAGGTGCTCGCTAACAACACGTGCCCCTACAGCCCGCTCTGCCTTTGTCCGGTGTGCATACCGCGTGCGCCAGTTAAACGATGCAATGAGGTCACGATTTCCACTGCTGGATGAAACTCTCAGCCCCAAGACGTGTGTTTCCTTGCGCGATCTCGCAAATGACGCGCACGTCAATGGATTGCGTCGCTCCATCTCCACGTGCCGGAAGTCCTCTCGGTCGCGGGCGAGGGTCTTTGTCCTTTGGCTGCCGTTCCGTGCTTAGTCTTGGCCACAGCCAATCGTCTTCCCAAAGTCCACTCGCTGCCTGCCGTGCGAGCTGTCCACCCTGCGCGCGTTCCCATCCACGCGCTCCTCTCGTTCCGTCTCCACACGCCCCCCGCGGACATGAATTTGACTTTACAATTACAAAGACAAAGATCACCACTATTGCCTCGACCGGCTGTTGGGGCAAGTGCTGTAACCGAACACCTTCCCCAATATACACGCACATACATACATATACACACACGTACGCACCACAGAGATACATTCACGCGCATACAACGACAAAGACCCCCCCCCCCGTATAGTCTACTAACACTGTTGGGGCAAGTGCTGTCAGTGAGAACCTATTAAGGCCGTCACGACGCACTCGTGGGTGGGTAGTCAGCAGCACGCCCGACCGCCTTTGTCCCCCCTAGTTGATATTTACACTCCGTACAAGATACCCATTCAAGTCCTAGTCGACCTAGGGGAGGTCCAAAGATCGGCTCAAGGTAATCATCATCGATGTTGGCCGTGAGCGGGAATCTACAACGGGTGGCCGTTCAAATAAGCACGCGCGAAGACTCCCCGTGCCAGATGTACACGCACTCGTGCACAACCACTATAGCCACGTGTACACAGACATAAAGACAAAGATCACCCGTGTAGCCTTCACAGAATTTTGGGGCAAGTGCTGTTCGCGAGCACCAAGGCACACGAGGGGGGTTGGGTGGCTAGCATCACGCCCGGCCGCCTTTGTCTCCCTAGTGGCGACATGTACACCCCGCAGGCCACATCGACGGCCTCGGGGTCGCGCCTGACGGGCTGAGACCTCCCCGGGCAGACGGAACGTCGACAGCCGAGAGCCCGTCACGTGGAGCGCGTCACGTGACCTCTCACGAGACCCCTCACGGGACCCCTTATCCTCTGCACCCCGCCACATCCCCCTCTCTCCTGCCGCCCCTTAATTAGACCGGGCTTACACCCCCCACCCCCCCCCCCCCAAAACGTCGAGACCCCCCCCCCCCCACCGAACCCACCCGAGCGATTCTCCAGGGCGTCCCCATCCCTCGGGCAGCCCCGTCAGAGCGTGCGTGGGGGCAGCGGAGAAGGGGTGGTGATGGGAGTGCGTGTGTCTGGAGTGATGGAGGAGGAGGGAGTGATGGAGGAGGGAGTGCGAGAGGGGAGGAGGGGGGGGATGGCGGTGGGGCGGGGGCTGTCCCGGGTGCCCCCACCCCCTCACCCCGGACGCAAGGGGCACGACCGCGGGTTCTGGCTCTCATCTGCGGCGGCTCCCACCACCGCTCCCCTCCCCCCCCACCCCCTCCTCATGCCGCCATCTCCCCCCCTACCCCTTTGGCGGCTTCTGACAGCGCGACCGTGAGCCCCCCCCCCCCGCCCGCCCCCGGTTCGTCTCGCGCGCATAGCGGTCCGGAATGCATTATCTCCCTAATAATAGCGCGAGATAATAGCCACTAGAGATGAAGATCGCCGAACTGCTTACGGCTCCCGTCGACGCGACAGCCCCCCCCCCCCCCCCACTTACCCCCCCCCCTCCCACCCTCCTGGTCCACACGACGCGAACCCGCAGATCCTGGCCAGCTGTGTGGGGCGGCTATTGCTGCCGCAGACAGCGCTGTGTGCTGATGGCTCGGTCTGTGCTGTGCCGTGTCACGTGATGCTGTAACGTCTATAGCCGCATTGCCATGAGAATGATGACGTGTTGTTTTAGTCAGGGCCATGCTATGTCTAATGATACCATGCTATGTGCAGCTATTTGGCCTAAATAACGTAGCCATGCTATAAAGGGGGCGGATGTCCTTTCTCGTTTAACGATACGCTGTTCCGTACCATACTATGCTCTAGCTCTTGTTGTTATATTAAACGCTATGCTGGACGATTCAAAATGTGTCATCGTGAATCTGTATTGTAGAAGGTAACGCTGTTCAACGCTGGGGAGGGATGCTATGCGATTCTGTACGATGCAATGTGCGATGCTACGTCCAATGGCTGTCATCGTGAATGCAACGCGAAGCTGCATTGCCCTAAAGAACGCCACGCTGCGTAGCTGTGCCCTGGCTGCACTGCGCCGTGCTACTGGGAGGCAGGAGGGGAGGGGGCGAGTGGGGGGGGGAGCTGCCTCGGCTCATCAGCGCTGACGGGAGCTGCGCTCGGGGCCGCGTGTGGGCGGGGGGGGGCGACTGACGGATTAGGACGCTAATCAGCGCGGCTAATCGCGCTACCCGCTAATTGCTAAATGGCACCCCGCCTAATTGAATCGCGAGCCGTGCGCGCACACACACGCGCCCACATACACACACATGCCCACGCGCGCACGCACACACACGCACACGCACACACACGCACACACACGCGCACGAACACACACGCGCGCACACACACACGCGCACACACACGCGCACTCACACGCGTACACACACACACGCGCGGGCACACTACGTACACAGCACACAGCACACCACTTAACAACAACAACCGTCATGCTTGGTGCACAACCTCATATACACGCCACGTGTTCACCACACACACGCACACGCCTTTAAAATTTCACTATTTTCCATACTAATTCACAATTTGCACTCACAGACACACTCGGGCGCTCTCACGCACAAGACTAAGGTCCCCCTATAGCCTTCACGGATCTCTGGGCAAAGAAGAATGGCACGGTACACGAGGGGGCGAGTGGTTAACCCCCTCGCACATCCACGTTTATCTCGGGAATATCCACATTACACCAGGTACTCATTTGAGGCTGAGTCGACCTAGGAACGGCTACAATTTTGTCACTGGTATTGGCCTTGATGGGGAATCGAACTCGTAGCGCAGCGCACTGTGCACTACGCCACAAAGACAAAGATCCCCCGTATAGCCTTAACAGACTGCTGGGTCAAGTGCTGTTATCGAGCACCTATGACGGCGGGCACGGCAAACGAAGGGGTAGGTGGCCAGCACCACACCCGACCGCCTTTGTCTCCATTGTGGCGATGTTTACACACCACACCAGGTACTCATTTGAGGCTGAGTCGAACTAGGGGAGGCCCAGGAACGGTTCAGATGATCGTCACTGATGTTGGCCGTCAACGGGAATCTAACCCGGGTCGCCGGGTCCGTAGCGCAGCGCGCTAACCGCTACACTACCGCTCCCCACACACACTGACACACACACACTGACACACACACTGACACACACACACTGACACACACACTGACACACACACTGACACTGACATACACACTGACACGTGCCGCCCCGTTGTCTCCGCATCTCCCATCAGCAGCCCTCCCTCTGTTCGCGTCTCTGTCTCCTGTCCCCACATCTCGCCGTCTGCTGGCGCCCCCCCCCTCGCCCATCCACTCTTGTCTCCCCACGCCATCACCGCCTCCCCCCCATCAATGTCCCTCCACTGCCCCCCTACCCTCAACCCCCGCGTCGCGTCAATACCAGCCCGACCGGCGGCTCCTAAAGTGACCGCTCTGCGCTATCGATCCACGCGGCTCGCTCCGCCACCTGTCCTGATCAGCGTCTCTGCGTGTGTCTACGCGTGTATGTGGGGAGCGGTGGTGCAGTGGTTAGCGCGCTGCACTGTGAACCCTGGCAAGCTCGAGTTCGCTTGCCCACTCACGGCCAGTAGCAGAGACGAATACAGAAAACCGTCCGGGGCCTTTCCCCAGACCGGTGCGGTGTGAAAACATCAGCAACGGGGAGACAAAGGCGACCGGGCGTGGTGTTGGCCTCCATAGAGGTGCTCGCTAACAACACTTGCCCACTAGAGCATGCTGAGGCTATACGGGGGATATTTGTCTGTTTTTGTATGCGTGCGTATCTAAGTGCGTTTAAGTGTATCGACTTGTGTGTCTGTCTGTGCCTGATCGGAAATTTAGTCACTCGGCAGACATATAAAGAGGCACCCTGTCAGACACTCAGTCATGTACTCAACCAGTCATCTCAAATACTCAGTCAGGCACACAAGCACTCGCGCAGGAACACAGCCATGCATGAAGGAACTCACTCAACCTCTCAGTCGGACGCTCACTCGATCAGACACTCAGTCGCTCAGTCGAACATTCAGTCAGGCACTCATTCGCCCAGTCACTCAGTCCGGCACTCAGTCACTCAGGCAGGCACTCATTCGCTCAGTCACTCAGTCAGGTACTCATTCGCCCAGTCACTCAGTCAGTCACTCGGTCGTTCAGTCACTCAGTCAGGCACTCATTCGCCCAGTCAAACACTCATTCGCTCAGTCACTCAGTCAGGCACTCAGTCGCTCAGTCACTCAGTCAGGCACTCAGTCACTCAGTCAGGCACTCATTCGCCCAGTCAAGCATTCAGTCGCTCAGTCACTCAGTCAGGCACACAGTCGCTCAGTCACTCAGTCAGGCACTCATTCGCCCAGTCAAGCATTCAGTCGCTCAGTCACTCAATCAGGCACTCGGTCGCCCAGTCAGGCGGCTCAGCTGAGCGTATGGATCGATGAGTGCGGTCAGGCGCGCGGTGATGGCGAGGATTGTGGGTCCCACGGAGAGACAGATCCATCCGACCTCCCACAGGACTCAGCTTGCTACTCAAAGCCCCCCACCAATGCCACGCATATACAGATCACCCGCCCCCAATACCACCACCCCAGGTGCCCGCTAGAGACAGAGGGGCGGAGGAGCCACGCCCCTTATCAGGACCCCTTCCATGCACGCGGGCCCAGAGGCCGCCAGGCTCCAGAAATGGAGCAGTTCACAAATGTCACCGACTTCGTGATCCTAATCAACACCGCCACAGTTTCACACAGCGGTCGCGTGACGACGCTATTGATTGTGGCTGTATCGGGTGGAGGAGGGTTTACGACGCAACATTTTACTCGCGAAGCGTGCTGACCTCAAAAAATAAATTATGAATGCTCAATATATATTGGTCGCCAAAACCCTCCGTAGACCCCGTTAACGTTTACTGCGCTTAAATGGGACTGAGCAAGAGCGACATCGCCGCCCTGCCGGCAGACGAACGCAGGCCGGTGCTGCTGTGCTCGCGCCGTGACGCACACGGGGGCAGGCACCGGCCTCATCTACGCCTCTCTGCGGTAGATGCGTTCCGAATCAAAGGGCTCGCAAAGCGAAAACCCGCACGAGGAGTCCGCGCACAGTGCACGCAGTACGCACACAGTACGCACACAGTACGCACACAGTACGCACACAGTACACACACAGTACGCACACAGTACGCACACAGTACACACACAGTACGCACACAGTACGCACGCAGTACACACACAGTACGCACACAGTACACACGCAGTACGCACACAGTACGCACACAGTACACACAGTACGCACACAGTACGCACGCAGTACACACACAGTACACACACAGTACGCACACAGTACGCACACAGTACACACACAGTACGCACACAGTACGCACACAGTACGCACACAGTACACACACAGTACGCACACAGTACACACACGATACTGTCCCACGTCAGAACCGCGTTGCCGTATCTGAGTGAATTCCAACCGCATAGAGCCAATTTGGGTCGAAATTGTTTCGCCGCATATACGCGAAATAGAAGCGAGCGAACCCGCCCTGAAGCGAGCGAGGGCCACGTGTGCGGATGCCAGCGTGTTAATGCCCACGGCCACTGTCGCCATTGAGACTATGCCCCTGGTCTCTGGCGGTCTCCTTTGGTTGAAACGAAATCATCGTTGCAACGTATTGCAACATTGCGCCCCACAGGCTGATGAACGATTCACCACATCCTAGATCTTCAGTAGCGATTCGATTCAAGAATTGCTTCTTGTTGTTGTCTTCTATGGAGATGCGCATGATTCGAACCGTGCAAGTTTGACGCGCGCGACTCGATGTGAATTTTCTTGGCGTCACCGTATTAGGAACAATCACTTGTCACGCTTGACTCGACGCATCGACAACGCGTGCGGGTTCCCCCGTGCTCTTAGCACGAAAAGCATTCTCCCATCTCTGCTAATATTGTTCTATGAATGGATCTCTTTCTCTCTCTCTCTCCATCCACGTAAATCACATTCCACGAACCGACCCACCCCCCCCAGCCCCGCCCCTTCGCCGCCCCGTCTCCCCCAGCCTCGCGTTTTTCCACCGCCCCCCCACTCTTATCCCTAACACCCCCACCCCGCCCCCCCACCCCCCCCTAGCCCCCCGCCCCCACTGCCCAGCTGTCGATTTCTCCATCTCGCGGCCTCACGCGTTCTCTCCTCCCGTGGCGACGCGATCGATACCATTTTCGGACCGTCTCTCTCCTCTCTCTCTCGCTCTCCCCTCTCTCATTCTCTCTGCACTCTCCCCTGGCTCTCTCTCTTCCCACTCTCTCTCCACACTGTGTATTCTCCATTTTCTCTCTGTCTTCATGCACTCTCTATCCTGTCTCTCTTCTCTCCCTCTGCCTAATGATCGCTATCCCGTCTCTCCTCTGTGTTGACGCGCTCTCCTTCCCATGCACTCTCCTCTCTGTCTCTCGCCACCTCTCGATTCCTCCACTCCCCGTGACCTGGCCTCCATCTCCCCCTCTCTTCTTGGGCCATTCATCTCCCCCACTCTCTCCACTCTATTCCATATCTGTCCTCACCCCTCTCTCTTCATGCAAGCTTTTTCCATTCGTCACCCGGTGTGTTTCGATTGTTGTCCTTCCACGCACCTCCGATTAGCACGGTTGGCTACGTACGGTGCGAAAGAAGTTCATTCCTTACGCTCTCTCATCGTTCTCTCCCAACTCTCCATTACCACCAGCACCACCAAAGACAAAGATCCCCCGTATAGCCTTAGCAGACGTTTGGGCAAGTGCCGGCACGGCACACGAGGGGGTGGGTGGCCAGCATCACGCACGCCGACCTTTGTCTCCCCAGTGACGAGGTTCACTACGCACCGCACCAAGTGCTCAGTTGAGGCTGAGTCGACCGAGGGGAGGCCCAGGACCGGTTCAGATAATCGTCACTGCTGCTGTCCATGAGCGGGAATATAACTCGGGTCGCCGGGTTGGTAGCGCAGCTCCCCACCACAACCACCAACAACAACCACCACCACCGCCATTCGCCACTTCGCTGCGGTGACGTTACCACGGCGCTTGTGCCAGGCTATGTGCACCTTAAGGCCACGTGAAGTGTCGAACGCTCGCTGGCAGGAGGTCACGGGACAGGCCCAGGTGCCAATGTGATGACTGGCTGAGATGACTGGCTGATGCACCACCTCCATCACCAACACCACCAGAACCACCACCACTAGCACCACCATCACCAACACGACCAGAACCACCACCAACACCACCACCAGCACCACTACTACCATAACCACCACCAACACCACCAACACCATCACCAACACCACCAACACCACCACCAACACCACCACTAGCACCACCAACACGACCAGAAACACCACCAAAACCACCACTAGCACCACCATCACCAGAACCACCACTAGCACCACCATCACCAACACCACCAGAACCACCACCAACACCACCACCACTACTACCAGAACCACCATCAACACCACCACTAGTACCACCATCACCAACACCACCAGAGCCACCACCAATACCACCACTAGCACCACTACTACCAGAACCACCATCACCAACACCACCAACACCACCACCAACACCAGCACTAGCACCACCAACACCACCACCAACACCACCACCAACACCAGCACTAGCACCACCAACACCACCACCAACACCACCACCAACACCAGCACTAGCACCACCAACACCAGCAGCGCAAGCGCCGGGAGCACGAGGCCGCTGTCTCGCGCTTGTTGACGCCGGTGATGAATCACCGGTACAGTGCAGCAGCAGCAGCAGCAGCCTTCACTGCCGACTGCTGCTGCTGCTGCTGCCCGGTGTCGACGGGCCGCGATGCTGCTGCTCGCCCCTCTCCCCTCGCTCTCTTCCCTTTTGCCTTTCCGTTCCATCTCTCTCTCTCACCCCCCTGCTGTCATCTTTCCGCTCTCTCTCTCTCTCCGCTCTCTTTCTCTCACCTTGCTCGCTCTCCCCTTTCTCTCTCTCCCCTCTCACGTTTGTCTTCCCCTCGACCCCCTTTCTCTCTCTACCCTTTCTATCTACCCTCTTTCAATTTTCTCTCTCCACGAGCTCTCACCTTTCACCCCTCTCTCCTCGCTCTCCTATCGCTCCTTCATTTCCCTCCCTCTCCCTCATCTCCCCCCCCCCCCCCTTTGAACCCTCACCAGCCCCCCCCCCCCCAGCCCACCCCGACACCTGCCGGTCTCTCCGCAGAGCGCGTCCGCTCGCTCCGCACGCGACATCACAGGTAATTGGTCTCCCGCGGTCATTAACGCCTCGCAACGCCTCGCGCGCGTTCATTTCCGCCACCCGGATCTCCGCTACCCCCCCCACCTCCCATTCAGCCCCCCACCCACCCAACCACCCCCACTCCTCTCTCTCTCTCTGTGCGTACGACCCCCGTGGAGACCACCACCCAACCACCCCCCTGCGCCCACCCCCCTCTACAAGGTAGAGAGACCCCTACTGACCCCCCTCTACAAGGTAGAGAGACCCCTACTGACCTCCCCGAGGCTCCTGGCGGAGAGACCCCTTCTGACCCCTCCCCCCCCGACCTCTGGGGGTCACGGAGAACGGCCTGCGTAGGAGAGGAGACATCTGCGTGGTGCGGGGCTCAGAGTGAATGGACGCCCGCGACAATAATTACCCCACGTCTCCGCGTGGCGTCTCCCGGGACCTTAATGACTGCGTCGGGGTCTGTTTAGCAGGGGAGACCTGGGAGGGAGCAAGGCCGTTGTACGAACCAATGAATAATGAATGCGTGAATCGATCGCTCGTTATGGTCAGCGGATAGCGCCCTGGCAAGCGCTTTGAACTAGAGGCCATCCAGAGCTCGATTCCTGGCGACGGCGAGCGGCGTCAGTGGCGAGTGACGTCTGAAGCGGCCCCCCCCCCCCCACCGCCGCCACCCCGACTACACCAACCAGCACTGACGAAAGTGGTGAAGTATGGTCATACAACCCGCGTGGGGACGCCGTTATCCATCAGCGGATTGGCAAGGCGATGCAAATTACGATTTGTTATGAATATAAAATATACAGTATATTCACAAACAACTACCCGCTGTTGTAGGCCGAGAGATGGCAGTACAGACAGGGATTCGTGATTCAATCTGTACGGCGCTTTTAACGTGAGCCCCCACTTCCCCGCCTGCCCTCCTCCCCTCCTCGTCCTCTGCGTTTTGGGTTTTCTCTGGGCTCTCTGCGTTTTGGGTTTTCTCTGGGCTCTCTGGCTTTCCTCCCCCACGGGGCAAAGCAAATGATTTATGGAACTGGCCAAACAGGACCCTCCTGAAGGGGAGACTTGAGACTCACAGAGGCTTTCCTGGGCACATGAAGGGCACAAAGAAACCCGCTTGGCCTGTCGGCAGGGCGTGAAGCGGGCCTTCATCCAGCAGTGGATTGATGCAGGGCTGCCCTTGATTTTGTAATGTATTATAGATGACTAGCATAAGTACCCGGAGTTGCCCGGGTGAAAAATATATTTCTTAATAACCTTACATATATACCCAGATGGGCTGCTACCCCTGTCCCCCCCCCAGCCACGATCTCCTCGGCCGCTGTGCAGTAATATGTACGGCCTATAGTGTGGTGGGGTGTCGAGGCCTAGTCCCGTGCAGAGCCTCCGGCCTCGCCTAGATTGCCCACCCGGCTGAGGCTGGGTACCGGGGCCGTTCCCCCCCCCCCGCGCTACAATAATACTGTCTAATCGCTATAATTTAATTATCTACCGACCCTATAATAGTAATTTCACACATTGGGGTGGCGGGGGAGTGAAGAGGACGTGAAACTTTGATGAATTTACCTCAGAGTCGCGTGTTAATGCGTGCGCCTATTTTTAACGGGAATTAAAAATGGCGTCCACCCCGCTGCGAATGCGTCGCTACCCGTTGCCAGGGGCAACCGCCGGACCAATCGTGTCTCGCAAATCCCTCACATTTCGTCCAATGAAACTGCGTATGGTCCGATACACAGACACACACACAGACAGACAGACAGATTTGCGATTTTATATATATAGATACAGTTGGATTCCGTAAGAAGTCAAATGCACGCGTGTCGGGCAACGAAGTGGCGGTGACGAGACCACGGCGCTTGTGCCAGGCTAGGTGCACGTTGAGGGTTATCACGTGAAGTGTTGAAGTCTCTTGCTGCTGGCACGAGGTGACGGGACAGACCCAGGTGCCATGGGTTGACGGGCTGAGATGGCTGGCGGATGCACCAGCTGTGCCCCCAACTGTGACAAATAGTAGCCATTGACACCCATGGAGAGACTCAGGGCTGACCTAAAGTGAAAGCCATTCATGTGATAGCCGTGGCGGGGAATTGAACCCAGGTGGCAGGGTTCGCAGTGCATATGCGCTAAACACTAAACACAACACACACAAAACAGCACACGCACACACAACACACACAAAACAACACACACAACACACACAACACACAGCACAGACAACACACACAACACACACAAAACAACACACACTACACACAACACACATTAAACAACACACACACACTACACACAAAACAACATACACACAGCACACACACTACACACAAAACAACACACACAACACACACAACACACACACTACACACGAAATAACACTCACAATACACACACAACACACACAACACACACACAACACACACAACACACAGCACAGACAACACACACAACACACACAAAACAACACACACAAAACAACACACACTACACACAACACACACAAAACAACACACACTACACACAACACACACAAAACAACACACACAAAACAACACACACTACACACAACACACACAAAACAACACACACAAAACAACACACACTACACACAACACACACAAAACAACACACACAAAACAACACACACTACACACAACACACACAAAACAACACACACAAAACAACACACAGCACACACAACACACACACAACACACACAACACACACTACACACAACACACACACACGCGCGAGCTCCCACGCCGCGATACAATCTGCCAAATGCGGATTGTGGCCAGCATCACGCATCACGCATCACGCATCACGCATCACGCCTGACCGCCTTTGTCTCTCCCGTGCCGATGTTCACACGCGCCGCGCTGTGCACGCGTCACGGAGCCTCTGCGCTAATCCCGTTCCGCGCTGATTTTAAACGTGTTTTATTTCCTTTATCTTTTGTCAGTTTGTCGTACAATAATTCTTTCGGCAACAACAACAGTAACATAAACAACAACAACAACTGCGGCGAGAGCAACAACAGAGCCACAACAACAACAAGCACACACGAACACACACACACACAAGGTACGGGGGAGGATCCGTGTCTTTCTACAACAAATATCACAACAACAACACCACCACCAACAAGACCGCTGCTCTATGAGATGGGAGTTCATGCGCGCAGTAGCTAACAGCGGTGGACGGACGGACCAACGGGAGTGCGAGGGGGGGGGCATGGGTCGGGGTGTGTGTGGTGGAGCGGGGGGGGGGTCACATTTCACGGGCTCCCCGGGGGGTCCGGCCTAACCCCGTCTGCCAACCCCGCTCTCATCCCCCCCCCCCCCACCGCGCTCTCGGTCCACTCCGCGCTCTCCCCGCGCTCTCCCCTCTCCCGCGCTCTCCCCTCGTGCTCAAATTGCGTGGCTGCCGCTCGGGTTCCGATTCCACCGCTCGCCCCGCCCCTCCACCCCCTTCCCCCGGTCAGCCCCGCCCCCCTCCATCCATCCACTCCATCCCCTGCGCCCCCCCCCCCCCGACTGCTTCCTCCCCGTCGGGCCGCCCATTCATCATCGCGACGCACGCAGCGCGGCGCACACGGATGGAGCGAGAGGAACGCAGCACACAAACACACAAAGACAAAGATCCCCCGTATAGCCTTCAACAGACTGTTGGGCAAGTGATGTTAGCGAGCACCGATGAAGGCCAGAACGGCACACGAGGGGGGGGGAGAGCCAACACCACGCCCGGCCCCCTTTGTCTCCCGAGTGCCGATGTTGGCACACCGCATTAGGTGCTCACTTAAGACGCACGCAACAGCAACACCCGCCGTTCGCCGCTCAGTAGCGGTGACGTCACCGCGACGCCTGTGCCAGGCTCGGTGCACTTTGAAGCCACGTGAAGTGTTGAAGGCTCGCTGGCAGGAGGCCACTGAACAGACCCAGGTTCCATTGGATGACTGACTGAGATGACTGAAAGATGCACCAACTGTGCTCCCCACTGTGCCAACTCGACGCTTTATCTGCACGGAGCTCCGCTCATTGGTGTGAACTTCGCTCCACTGCCCTCCGCTGTTGTTGCTGGAGGGTGACTGCTTTCTCTTCAGCAGCGTCCTTCACGAACCTCCTCCACAGACGCCGATCTTGACACTGCTGGTCATCGGCAAGTCCACTCACCTCCACATCCTCCTGTAGCACATCACTCCATCTCTTCTCTAGCCCGTGCCGTGGCCGTCTAGCCCCCCTCTCTCCGGCCAAACAGAAGCTACATACACACGCACACGCACATATCCACGCACAATCAAACGCACCCACACAAGCTTGCACTCGTATGCCCACTCGTATACACGTACATACACACGCACGTGCATACAAAGGAACACACACACTGAGTGCTCACGCTCACAGCCATTCTGACCTTACCTCAAACCCGACTATAGCTCAACCCCTACACCAACCCTACCATTACAGCTAACCCCATGCACTATCCCTAACCCTCGACTTCTCACTGTAACCCTAACCCTGACATTAACCCTACCCCCGAAACCATGCCCATCACCCTGACCTCCGGCTTTAACCCCAAGCACACCCAGCACACTCACCCCCAACCACGACCCCTCACCCCCAACCCAACCACGACCCTTCACCTCCAGCCCTCTCCCGAATCCTCGCGCCGGTGCGGGACCTCCGGTGGTTTGTGGCGGTCTCCCCTAGGTCTACTCGGCCTGAAATTGTCGCGAGCCTGGGGGGGGGCGAGTGGCGGGAGGGGAAGTGGCGGGGAGGAGTGTGAAGGGGGGGATAACAGAAGAAGGGGAAATTAACAAGGCCAAATATTAAATGTTAAATAAATAAATGTGTAGGTGAGACGAAAAATATAAATCATTATTATTGTTGCTTCAGTCCTATTACCAAAATAAAAACTTGTTTATGCGTCACCGACCAATCAACGTGTCCCCAGACCAAAGATTTCCATCAACATTTGTTTACTTTTGAAGTTTCGTTCATGATAATAGAGGGGAAAAAATACTTTAAAGTTTCTTTCAAACGCGTGCAGTCATTTCGATGAGCATAACAAAGGCAAAGGTCCCCAGTGGTGGCCGACACAGTTGGGGCAAGTGCTGTGAGCCAGCACTTGTAAGATCATTATTGGGCGGTGTACACATCGATCCAGGGGCTCACACTCACGCACTCACACACTCACTCACTCACGCTCTCACACACTCACGCACTCACACACTCACTCACTCATACACTCACTCACTCACACACTGACACACTCACGCACTCACTCACACACTCACGCACTCACGCATAACTCACTCATACACTCACACACTGACACACTCACGCACTCACTCACACACTCACGCACTCACACACAATCCAGCTCAGGTCGCTGAGTTCATAGACAGTGCGATAATCATTGAACCTCGACATCCCCACAAACACAAAAGACAAAGACGCCATGGAGAGTCGTGATTGACTTTTGGCACAAGTCGACTTAGCGATAACCTACGAAGGCCGGCCCGGCACACGAGGGAGTGAGTGGCCACCACCACGCCCGGCCGCCTTTGTATGCCCAGTGGCGATATTTACACATCGCACCAGGTACTCATTTGAGGCTGATTCGACCTAGGGGAGGCGAGGGACCGGTTCTGTGAGCGGGAATCGAACTCTTGTCGACGAGTTCGTAGAGCAGCGCAGCGATAACCGTTGCACAACCGCACTCACTCACACGCGTACACACACACGTACACACACACGCATACTCACTCACACACACACAAGCACTCACACGCGTACACACACACACGCGCGTACACACGCACACACATTCACACAGACAAGCACTCACTCACACGCGTACACACACACGCTTACACACACACGCTTACACACACACGCGCTCACGCACGCGCGCGTTCACACACGCGCACACAAACACACACAAGCACACACACACAAGCACACACGCACACACACACACACGCTTACACACACACGCTTACACACACGCACAAGCACACACACACACAAAAGCACACACACACACGCTTACACACACGCACAAGCGCGCACACACACGCTGACACACACACACGCTTACACACACACGCACAAGCACACACACGCACAAGCGCACACACACACACACGCTTACACACACACGCACAAGCGCACACACACACACAAGCACACACGCACACACGCTTACACACACACGCACAAGCGCACACACACAAGCACACACGCACACACGCTTACACACACACGCACAAGCGCACACACACACACAAGCACACACGCTTACACACACACGCACACACACACACGCTGACACACACGCACACACGCTTACACACACACGCACAAGCGCACACACACACAAGCACACACGCAAACACACACACACAAGCACACACACACGCACACACACGCACACACACGCACACACGCACACACACGCTTACACACGCACACACACGCACACACACGCACACACGCACACACACGCTTACACACGCACACACGCTGACACACACACACGCACACACACGCTTACACACGCACACACACGCTGACACACACACACACACACGCTTACACACGCACACACACGCACACACACGCTTACACACGCACACACACGCTGACACGCACACACACGCTTACACACACACACACGCTGACACACACACACGCACACACAAGCTTACACACACACGCACACGCTGACACACGCACTCAGCACGGAGGCCGCGCTCTCCCGGCCTCTCGCTTCATTACCGCGTCCTCGGCGTCCCGCGCGCCGTCCCTCCTCCCTCGCCCATTAAACCCCTCGGCTCAATCCCTCCCCTCCGCCTCCCACCTAATCCCTCCCTCCCCCTCCCATAGCCCCCCCCTCCCCCAGCCGAGGTCTAATTCACAATCCGCGTTCGGCTCGGGACGAGGGGAGAAGGGGCGCGCGCGAGCAATTAGCCCGGTGATTCCTGCCGGATATCGACATCAACGCCGGCGATGATGGTACAATTTTAACCAAGGTTTGTTTATATGAATATACCACCGCTAACCAACACCACTGAAAACAGCAACTTGCATAACACTGCCGATAATGAAAACAACGATGGCCACCGTATCTTCACACGCGCGAGAACGCTTTAGGGTTGAGGCCGAACTATACCAGAGATTCGAGAAAAGGGATAGCCAGGCGTGGACCCTGAGAGAGGGGGGGGGGTCGTGGTAGGGGGTAGCGAGATAGAGGTGGTGGTGGTGGGGGGGGTCTCTTTAAAGAGGGGTTCTGGGTGCCTGGAGTTGCTTTGAATTCGCGGCGCTCGTTTGAAAGCGGGGGGATGGAGGGCGGCGCACAGCTTCACTTCAAAGCACGAGAGCGCGCTGGAGAGAACGTGTGTGTGTGAGTGTGTGAGTGTGTGTGAGAGTGTGTGTGTGAGTGTGTGTGAGTGTGTGTGTGAGTGTGTGTGAGAGTGTGTGTGTGTGAGTGTGTGTGAGTGTGTGTGAGTGCGTGTGTGAGAGTGTGTGTGAGTGTGAGTGTGTGAGTGTGTGTGAGTGTGTGTGTGAGTGTGTGTGAGTGTGTGTGTGAGTGTGTGAGAGTGTGTGTGTGTGAGTGTGTGTGTGTATGAGTGTGAGTGTGTGTGAGTGTGTGTGAGTGTGTGTGTGAGTGTGTGTGTGTGTGAGTGTGTGTGAGTGTGTATGTGAGTGTGTGTGTGAGTGTGTGTGTGTGTCTTGAGTGAGTGTGAGTGAGTGTGTGTGAGTGAGTGTGTGTAAGTGAGTGTGTGAGTGTGTGAGTGTGTGTCAGAGTGTGTGTGTGAGTGTGTGTGTGGGGAGCGGTAGTGTAGTGGTTTGCGCGCTGTGCGACGAAACCGGTATTTCGAGTTCGATTCCCGCCCACAGCCAACGTCAATGACGATTATCTGAACCGGTTATGGGCCTCCCCTAGGTCGACTCAGCCTCAATAAGTACTTGGTGCGGTGTGTCAGCATCGCCACTAGGGAGGCAAAGGCGGCCGGGCGTGATGTTGGCCACCCACCCCCTCGTGTGCCGTACTGGCCTTTAAGAGTGCTCAATAACATCACTTTGGCCCAACAGCATGTCAATAATATTATGGTGGAACTTTGTCTTTGTAAACCCGTGAATCAGTCGAGCGGCATTATCTTCATGTTTTGTTGAAGCTACCTGGTTTGTCGCTTCACACGAAGTTTTCGGTCTTCTCGGTCCTCATGTTACGAAATGTGGGAAGGAAAATTTGCGCCGGTTAGAAATATTCAGGCTTGCCTGCCTGTGATCCATTCTGGGTTTAACCAGACTGGATTGTGTGGGGAGCTCACAAATCCCATAGGTGAACTCTTCCGACAGGCGAGGCTACGTTGGCTGGATCATACAGCCCCCAAGTCCAACCACCGCATGCCCAAGCAGCTTCTGTTTGATGGGGTTGAGGTGGCTAAATGCACGACACAGGTGAGGAAAGAGATGGACTTGATTCGATACAGGTGGATCTGGATCTGAGTGAACGTGTCGATGACTGCTGGGAGCAGTGTCAAGATCGGCCTCAGTGGAGGAGGCTCGCCAAAGACGCTGCTGCTGCTGGGGAGATGGAGGCAGTCGCCCTCCAGCAACGGCGCAGGGCAGAGGAGCGACGCTCACAACAACGAGCGGAGCGCCGGGCGGCTGAAAACGCAGCGAGTTGGCACAGTGATGAGCACAGGTGGTGCAGCGGTCAGTCAAACAATGGCACCTGGGTTTTTCCCGTGACCATCTGCTAGCGAGCCGTCGATACTTTAAGGTGCACCTAGCCTGGCTCAAGCGCCGTGGTGACGTTACCGCCACTTCGTGGGAAACGGCAGCTGCTGCTGTTGTTGTGTGCGTAAGGAGTCGTGGGGAGCGGAAAGTAAAACATCAACTTGCCTGCGTGTGGACCATCAACGAGAGGGTGGGTGGCCAACGCCACGCGCGACCGCCTTCGTCTCCCCAGTGGCGATCTCTTTTTAACACACCGCGCCATTGACTCATTTTACGCCGAATCGACCTAGGGGAGGTGTTGCCTGGTGAGCGGGGAGTCGAACTCGGCTCGCCGGGTTCGCAGCGCAGCGCACTAACCGCTCCCACTCACGCTGAGACCCCCCCCCCCACTCCACACACGCGGGCGGGCGGGCGGCGCTCCGTTCTCCTCCTCCTCCACTGCCGCCGCCGCCGCCGCAACCGCCGCTATCTCTCTTGACAAAGCGGAGCGCCGCGCGGGGGCCCCGTGCGGGTGTCACCGAGGGTAAGCGGCCGGCGCGAGATCATTTTACGTCTAGACAATGCATTATTTATCAACCCGCACGCCCACCCCGTGCGCGCGCGCGCCCGCGCGCCTTCTTAACCCCTCCCGCCTCGCATTTGCTGATTACAACAAATCGGGACCCCCACCCCCCTCCACCTTCACGGGCCGGCCCAGAGGCGGCCGGAACGCGGTCACTGCGACCTGCACGGAGCTCGCCACGTCCACCCCCTCCCCTGCCAACCCCATAGTGGACGACCACCACCACCACCACCCTGAAGGAATTGACTCCGCAAATGACGAGGGTCATTAGGGTGAGGGTGATAATGTTCTGGTAGAGATAATGGGGAGTGATGATGGTGAGTGAAATTGATGATGGGGTGATGGTGGTGGTGGGGATGATGATGTGATGGTGGAAATAATGGGGAGTTATGATGGTGAGTGATGATGATGATGGGGTGATGGTGGTGGTGGGGATGATGATGTGATGGTGGAGATAATGGGGAGTGATGATGATGGGGTGATGGTGGTGGTGGGGATTGTGATATGATGGTAGATATAATGGGGAGTGGTGATGGTGAGTGAGGTTGATGACGGGTGATGGTGGTGGTGAGGATGATGATGTGATGGTGGAGATAATGGGGAGTGATGATGGTGAGTGATGATGATGGGGTGATGGTGGTGGTGGAGATGGTGATGTGATGGTAGAGAGAATGGGGAATGGTGAGTGAGGTTGATGATGGGGTGATTACTCTGCTGCTGCTGATGATGACGATTATGCTGCTGATGATGCTGTTGGGTCCGCGTTACACCCAGGCTGCTGATGATGATGTTGATGCTAATGATTTTAATATTCATAATATTTCTGATGATGATGGTCATGCTGATGATGCTCTTGCTGCTGCTGATGATAATATTTCTGATGATGATGGTCATGCTGATGATGCTCTTGCTGCTGCTGCTGATGATAATGTTTCTGATGATGGCACTGCCTAGGCTCTAGACCTTCGTTTCTTTTCGCGCGAATGAGCGGAGCACTCAGCACGCGGAGAGAGAGGGGGGTACGGGGGTGGGAGGGGAGGGAGGGAGGGAGGGAGGGGTGGGGGGGAGCAGAGCCTCTGGCTGAGACGAGGCGGGTGGGTGAGGAGGAGGAGGGGTGAGCGGGGTCGCTCTCGCGCCGTAACGGCTCGCGCCACGCACTGGCGCGTCCCCGATGATTGACGCACGCGCGCGGCGTGTGTGTGTGCGTGTGTGTGTGCGTGAGAGAGAGAGTGTGTGAGTGCATGTGAGTGTATGTGTGTGTGTCGTTTGCTTGTATGCGCGCGCGTGCTGTCGTGTTTGAGGCTGGTTGTGCTAGGTGGTGTGCGCGCGCGTGCGTTCAAGTGCTGCTGTGGGGACCGGTTTGTGAAAGTGCTTAGCGCACTCGCGATACGAACCCAGCCACCAAAGTTCGAATCCCGATCACGACCAACATTTAGTGACGATCATCTGAAACCGTCCTGGGCCTCCTCTTCTGGGTCGACCCAACCTCGAATGAGTAGCTGCTTTTGGGTGTCAATATCAGCGCTCGGGAAACAAAGGCGATCGGCCATTCCGAGCTTCATAGCTACTCGCTTACATCAGTTGTCCCAACAGTCTGTTAGAGGCCGCACGGAGGATCTTTGTCTTTTTATTGTGGGTGAACGAGTCCGATTCCGCAGCCGCGTAACGACCGTTCCAGCTGCTGCCGATGATGATGATGATTACGAAGTTGCTGATGATTCTCCTGTTATTTCAGGAGCCGCTGCCGCTGCTGATGATTTTGTTGCTGATGATATACCGACTATTCGTTATTATGCTGCTGATATTAGTTCTGTAATTTTAGAGATATTGCTGCTGTCGATCCTGCTACTGCTACTGATGAAGATTTTGCTGTTGCCAATGCTTCTGCTTCTGCTGCTACTGCTGAAGATGATGGCTCTGCAGTTGAATGCTGCTGCTGTAGGCGATGGTGATGATGCTGATTCCCACCCTCTCACCCAAACCACCTCTCCCCTCTCCTTTTGTTGGAAGCCCTTGACGAGCAACGAGTGAGAGGAGGAACCGTGTCGCGAGTTGCGGTGATGTCGATAATTGGACGATCTCGCTCTGGCGCGACCGACGTTGGACGCCTCCCGACTCCCAAACCCCGCGGCGATGATGGCGCCAATGACGCAGTGGTGATGGATGATGGTGGCGGTGATGGTGTGGTGATGGATGATGATGATGATGATGATGGTGGTGGGGGTGATGGTGTGGTGATGGATGATGATGATGATGGTGGTGGTGATGATGGTGTGGTGATGGATGATGATGATGGTGGTGGGGGTGATGGACTTGATGGGGAGCTAGAGGTCAGCGGTTTGCGCGCTGTGATACAGACCCGGCCACCCGAGTTCGATTCCCGCTAACGGCCAACACCAGTGATGATTATCTGATCAGGTCTTGGACCTCCCCTAGGTCGACCTAGACTCACATTAGTACCCAGCACGTTGTGCAAGCATCGCCACTGGGGAGGCGAAGGCCTCGTGTGCCGTGCCGGCCTTCATTTGTGCTCGCTCACAGCACTTGCCCCGAAAGTCTGTTAAGGTTATAAGGGGATCTTTGTCTTTGGTGGTAGAGGTGATCATTGTGATGCTGGTGGTGTATGTGGTGATAGTGATGGCGTGGTTTTTATCATTTTGGTGGTGGTGATGGCACTGGTGTGTGTGTGTGTGTTGACGGTTGTGGTGGTGTGTGTGTGTTGACCGTTGTGGCGGTGTGTTGACGGTTGTGGTGGTGGTGGACGAGATACTCATTGTGGTGGTGTGGATGGGGTGTGTTGGTGGTGGTGGTGTGAAAACAGTGGGGAGTGGTGTGTCTGTGTGAACATGTGCACGCACGTGTTTGTGTGCGTGTGAGTGTGTGTGTGTTTGCGTGCAGAGTGACATCCTGAACCGGCCCTGGGCCTATCTTCCTTAGGTTTGCTCAGCTGCTGCGGTGTGTAAATATCAGCACTGGGGAGACAAAGGCGTGCGGCCGGTAGATTGTGGCCACCCACCCTCTCGTGTGCCGCTCCGGTCGTTATAGGTGCTCCCCAACAGCACTTTCCCCAACGGTCCGTCGAAGGCTACACGGGAGATCTTTGTCTTTGTGCGGCACGCGCTCACGCGCGGGCGTGTCGGTATGCGTCTGGGTTGGCTGACGCGCACGCGAACCCAAAAACGGACGCCCGCGTTCACGCGCGTCCGTTAGAACGCTGGACGGACGCCAGCCCCCCCCGCCTCACTCCACTCATCCCCCAGCTCTCCCTCCCTCCCTCCCCCACCACCACCCACGACCTCCCCCTCCTCCTCCCTGCCCCCGCGCGTGATTAATCCCTCCCGCCGCAAGCTTTATCGCCTCTCCAAGGTGCGCCTTTCCGTTCTCCGCTCCGCTGGGGCCGGCTCGCCTAATCCCCCCCCACCCTCTAACTCGGCCCCCCTCCCTCCGTCCCCCTACCCACCTCCCGTCCCGTGGCTTCGCCCCCAGCCCCTTCATCGCCCGCCCCAGCGACCGCTGTCGCCGTCTCCCTCGATCCCTGGCCGCTCACTCCGCAACTCACGACGGCAGCCCGATTGGTGTGATGATGAAGATGATGGCGGTTGTTGTGGTGATGAAGATGATGATGGCGGTTGTTGTGGTGATGAAGATGATGATGGCGGTTGTTGTGGTGATGATGGTTGTTGTGGTGATGAAGATGATGATGGCGGTTGTTGTGGTGATGATGATGGTTGTTGTGGTGATGATGATGATGGTTGTGATTGGTCACAAACCCATGGGTTCAAAATGCCAAGTGGCAGGCAACAAACAGCGCGTTGAATGAGAGTTAGTTACGTTTCTTGAATTGATAAAGGTTGTACGAACTTGGAAAACAGACGATGGGCGATTGCGATGGTTGTGATGGTGATTGTTGTGATGGTGATTGATGGTTGTGATGGTGATGGTTGTGATGGTTGTGATGGTGATGGTTGTGATGGTGATTGTTGTGATGGTGATGGTTGTGATGGTGATGGTTGTGATGGTGATGGTTGTGATGGTTGTGATGGTGATGGTTGTGATGGTGATTGTTGTGATGGTGATGGTTGTGATGGTGATGGTTGTGATGGTGATGATGGTGGTGGTGATGGTTGTGATTGCGATGGTTGTGATGGTGATGGTTGTGATGGTGGTTGTTGTGATGGTGATTATGACCATGATGTTTGCGATATAGCTCATGATGACGGCTGTGATAATGATTGTTGTGATGACGGCGGTGATGAGGATCACGATTATGGTTGTTGAAGATTCGTCCTGCACTGATTACGAAAAAGTTCTAGCGAGTTGCCGTAGCGAATTGACCGCATTGCAATCGCTAACACCAGAGGCCAGGTCACCTGAGTCCGATTCCAGGCCACGGCTAACATCAGTGGCGATCATCTGAACTGGTTCGAAGCCTTCCTCAATCAATTCGTACCTGATTCGATTCGTTGATATACACACGCTGCAGAGACAAAGGCGACCGGGGGTGGTTCCAGCCACACAGCGGTAGTCAGTACCCGCCCCAACAGCCGTGCGTGCTATAATGTCCAGCAGTGCACTGAATTTGCAACCCAGAGGTCGCCACTTCGATTCAATCTCCAGGCGCGGCAGCTGAAACAATGGGGACAGCTTCTCGCATCGCCCTCCTCTCTCGCCACGACCTCTCTCTTGAGCCAGCGATGTCGTAGCACCTCAATGAGTAGACCGGCGGGTCGCGTCGGGTGGGGTTAAGTGTGGGTACATAGGCACTCGCTAACAGCACTGGCACCCAACAGTCTGTTCAGGCTATAGGAGGAGATCTTTTTTTAGTTGTATACACAAGAGTCGACTCAGCCTTAAAAGAGTACCTATTGTGGTGTTTAAATATTAGCACTGGCGAGACAAAGGCGGTCGGGCGTGGTGCTGGCCAACCCCTTTCGTGTTGCCGTGCCGGCCTTCGTAGGTGTTCGCGAACAGCACTTGCCCCAACAGTCTGTTAAGACTACACGGGGGATCTTTGTCTTTGTGTGCGCAGTTTCGCGCGGCTCCGTCTCCCCCCCCTTCCTCCCCCCGCCCCCTCCCCCCGCCCCCCTCCCCCGTGTCGCTGCACGCTCGCATTCCCGTCCCTCGCACGCCGGTCCCACGTAATTCATCTCTGATGGGATTCTCTCCAACGCTCCTCCTCCCTCCCACCACTGCCCCCCCCACCTCCCCAGGGCCCACCCACGGCGGCTCCCCTCTCCCCCGCTTCCCTCATCCCCCCGCCCCCGCCCTCTCTCCCCACCCACGCCCCCACCAGCCCCCCCCCCCTTCTCGAATCCCCCCACACGCCCAGTCAACTCGTCCCCGCCGTCACATTTGTACCACGTGTCCTCTGCGTGAGTTATCCCCTCGCTCTTCCCGGGTTAATAAGAGAGATTAATTTCAGCAGCGGGAGCTGTCCGGGACTGTGTCCGGAAAATATGACCCCATACTCGATGGTGGTTGTGGGGGGGGGGTAGATGTAGGAGGCTTGGGGTCTGAGGGATTTGAGGGGATTGGGGCCACAGAATATATCCCATCAGAAATTAAACCTTGGTTAATATTCAACATCAGCCGTGGTCTATCCATCGCTGGATGAAGAACTCCCAAATCCGTGGTCATCTCCCACGAGTCTGCGATGTAACAATAATCCATCGAGCAGCTGCACACCGCGTTAATGATAGAGCTCATGAATGATAATCATCGGCACTTTTTCAATCCACTCCTAGATCATGGCCTCCACACGTATCTCACTATGTCCCTCTGTGCCTCTCGTCTGTCTGTCTACCTCTGGGCATCTCTCCACACGGTGTCTGTCAGTGGGTATCGATTGACCATACTTCACCACGCTGGTCAGTGCGAGCTGGTGAAGGTCGCGGGTTGGAGGGGTGCGGGGTAGCACCCAGGGATGTCGCGACGTCGTTTGCCGTACGCGGTGAGTCCAGGTTGAGTGGTGATGGTGAGTCCAGGGTGAGTGGTGATGGTAAGTCCAGTGTGAGTGGTGAGGCTGAGTCCAGGGTGAGTGGTGATGGTGAGTCCAGGGTGAGTGGTGATGGTGAGTCCAGGGTGAGAGGTGATGGTGAGTCCAGGGTGAGTGGTGATGGTAAGTCCAGTGTGAGTGGTGAGGCTGAGTCCAGGGTGAGTGGTGATGGTGAGTCCAGGGTGAGTGGTGATGGTGAGTACAGGGTGAGTGGTGATGGTGAGTCCAGGGTGAGAGGTGATGGTGAGTCGAGGGTGAGTGGTGATGGTGAGTCCAGGGTGAGTGGTGAGGTGAGTCCAGGGTGAGTGGTGGTGGTGAGTCCAGGGTGAGTGGTGAGGTGAGTCCAGGGTGAGAGGTGATGGTGAGTCCAGGGTGAGTGGTGATGGTGAGTCCAGGGTGAGTGGTGATGGTGAGTCCAGGGTGAGTGGTGGTGGTGAGTCCAGGGTGAGTGGTGATGGTGAGTCCAGGGTGAGTGGTGATGGTGAGTCCAGGGTGAGTGGTGGTGGTGAGTCCAGGGTGAGAGGTGATGGTGAGTCCAGGGTGAGTGGTGGTGGTGAGTCCAGGGTGAGAGGTGATGGTGAGTCCAGGGTGAGTGGTGAGGGTGAGTCCAGGGTGAGTGGTGAGGTGAGTCCAGGGTGAGTGGTGATGGTGAGTCCAGGGTGAGTGGTGAGGCTGAGTCCAGGGTGAGTGGTGATGGTGAGTCCAGGGTGAGTGGTGGTGGTGAGTCCAGGGTGAGAGGTGATGGTGAGTCGAGGGTGAGTGGTGAGGGTGAGTCCAGGGTGAGTGGTGAGGTGAGTCCAGGGTGAGTGGTGATGGTGAGTCCAGGGTGAGTGGTGATGGTGAGTCCAGGGTGAGTGGTGATGGTGAGTCCAGGGTGAGTGGTGATGGTAAGTCCAGTGTGAGTGGTGAGGCTGAGTCCAGGGTGAGTGGTGGTGGTGAGTCCAGGGTGAGTGGTGATGGTGAGTGGTGATGGTGAGTCCAGGGTGAGAGGTGATGGTGAGTCCAGGGTGAGTGGCGGTGGTGAGTCCAGGGTGAGTGGTGGTGGTGAGTCCAGGGTGAGTGGTGATGGTGAGTCCAGGGTGAGAGGTGATGGTGAGTTCAGGGTGAGTGGTGATGGTGAGTCCAGGGTGAGTGGTGATGGTGAGTCCAGGGTGAGTGGTGATGGTGAGTCCAGAGTGAGAGGTGATGGTGAGTTCAGGGTGAGTGGTGAGGCTGAGTACTGGGTGAGTGGTGAGGGTGAGTCCAGGGTGAGAGGTGATGGTGAGTGGTGATGGTGAGTCCAGGGTGAGTGGTGAGGCTGAGTCCAGGGTGAGTGGTGATGGTGAGTCCAGGGTGAGTGGTGATGGTGAGCGCGCTGCAGATCTGTCGACAAAATATGTTATTATTAGCAACATCGTCCCCCCCCCCCCCCCCTTTATCTCAGCTCCTTCCACATACGGTCAAGCAGTGCAGAATAAAATACATTGTTGTACTGCACTATGCTGCCACGGCTATGCTCTTCCGTCTTTCACCAACCCCAGACTGAGTAGCGATTCCAGGCGGCCACCTATGTGGTACAGGTGTGAGTGATGCAGAGCGGATACCTCGTGAGGTTCAACTCCGCCTGTGTGTGTCTGCGTGCGCACGCGAGATAATGGGGGGCGGTGGCGCAGCTTTGAACGCACTTCGCTACGAACAGACTGTTGGAGCAAAGGCCGCACGCGAGGGGGTGGGTGGCCACCACCACGCTCGGCCGCCTTTGTCTCCCCAGTGGCGACGCTTACACATCGCATTAAGTACTCATTTGAGGCTAAGTCGACCTGGGGGAGCCCCAGTACGCGTTCAGATAATGGTCACACGTGTTGACGACCGTGAGCGGGAATCGAACTTGTGTCGCCGGCCATCCCCTCGCGTCCCGCACACGGAGCCCACCAGTCACAGGGTCACCGCAGCACGCCCGTTACAAAGCACGAGCTCTGTGCGTGTGCACGGTGACAGCGGCAGCGGTGTAGTTCAGGAGCCAGATGCCAATGTCGAGATCTCATAGCCACGAGCAGAGGGCCTCAGCAGAGAACGTCGGTGAGGTTCTGCTGTTGATCCTTCTCCTCCACAGGGGCCGATCTTGACACCGCTGGTGCCGGTCAACGGCAAGTCCACTCAGCTCCACGTCCTCCTGCACCGCATCAGCTCCATCTCTTCTCAAACCCACGCCGCGCCCGTTTAGTCCCCTCTATCCGGCCAATCAAAAGTTGCAACCACTCTATTGGTATGGCAACAAAGTTACCAGACATGCCACTGTATAGCCACTGCTGTATAAATACCTCCCTCCCCACGTCGTGTTGGTCTTTGCGAAGTATTTGACCATACTTCACAGCGCTGGTCAGTGCGGGGTTGGCTAAGGGGGCGCTCGTGGGAAGGGAAGGGGGATGGGGGTCACGACCGGGCAGATATAAGAACTCTGCCACTGTTCGCCGTGGCCAGGAATCTAAACCCAGGTTCCCAGGTTCCCGGCGCATGCAGCTGACGTCACCAATGTGCCACCGCTCTGCTCGCCACCACTTAACCACCGCGGCTCCTTCATGATCCCTCTTCATACTAAACCAGACACAGAAACACCACGGCTCCTTCACGATCCCTCTTCATACTAAACCAGACACAGAAACACCACGACTCCTTCACGATCACTCTTCACACTAAACCAGACACAGAAACACCACGGCTCCTTCACGATCCCTCTTCACATGAAACCAGACACAGCAACACCACGGCTCCTTCACGATCCCTCTTCACACTAAACCAGACACAGAAACATCACGCGGGAGCGACATCGACTTCTGGAAGGGCGTTCTTCGCGTCGTTTCAAGGCAAGACAAACTCTGGCCCCGTTTCGACACGCGGTGCCTCATCAGCCGTGTAAGTTCACTACCAGACGCGGCCTTCAAACCCGTGGTCCGCCTCCCATCCCCGCCCTATCCCACAACAGCGCCCACGTAGAATTCACTTCGGGGATGCCATTTGTGCGTGAGGAACAAAGCGGGGAGGTGGGGGGGGGTATTGGGTAGAGGTCGAGGGGGGTCACGCGAGGTGTGGGGGGAGGGGGAGTTGTAGGTGAGGGGGGGGTGTCCGGGGAGTCACGTGCCCCCCACAACTTCCCGGCAGTGCTGGGAACCGCGACTCACGCTCCGCTGCCCCCCAGGGTTCGGGTGGTCGGTCGGTTCGGGTCAGGGGCCACGGCGAGGAGCGCTCGTGCCTACTGGTCAGCAGCGCCGAGCCGCCGTCAATTAATCACGTGACTCCATCGCTTAGTTGACCCCCCACCCGGCGCGATCACGTGTGTCGCTGCTGCTGCTGTTGTGATTGCTGTGGTTGCCTTTGCTGCAACTATTTTCTGACAACCAGACATCAGCAGCAGTAGCATCGTCATCAGCAGCAGTAGCATTGTCATCAGCAGCAGTAGCATCATCAGCCCGATTTGCTTCCCTCTCCAAGAACAACCCCCTTAGGAGCACGGCGAGTCCACCGGGTGGATGTAAGTGTGCTCCACGTGTGTGAGAGAGCGGGCAGCGGCAGTCGACTCAGCCTCGAATGAGTACCCGTTAGACGTGTAACATACATCGGCACTGGGGAGAGAACAGCACTTGGCCCAGAGTCAGTCGAGGCTATACGGGGGGACCTTTGCCTGTGTCTGAGCGGTGGAGGCCTCTGCGTGCGCGCAGTCTCCGGGGTCCGCGTCGCGCGGAGACTTCAGCACGACGCGGAGCCGAAACCCTCGCGACTCGTGATTACACGCGCCCCACGTCCACTCCACCTCCCTCCCCCCTCTCCCTCCCCCCCTCCCCCTCCCTTACACTCTCCACCCCTCCCCTCCCTCCCCCGCCATCCCTCTCCCTCCCTCCCACTCTCCCTCCCCCTCCCTCTACCTCCCTCCCACTCTCCCTCCCACTACCTCCTCGCACTCTCCCCCCTCCCTCCCCCTCCCTCTCATCCCTCCCACTCTCCCTCCCCTCCCTCCCCCTCTCTTACACTCTCCCCCCCTCCCTCCCACTCTCCTCCCCCTCCCTCCCCCTCCCTCCCCTCTTTCCCCCCTCCCTTGCACCCTCCCCTCCCTCCCCTCCCTCTCCCTCCCTCCCACTCTCCCTCCCTCTACCTCCCTCCCACTCTCCCTCCCAATTTCCGTCCCTCCCTCCACCTCCCTCTCGCCCGCTTTCTCTCTCTCCGCTTTAATCACTCTCTCTTATTCTCTGCCCCCCCCTCTCTCCCGCTTGCCCACTCTCCCCTGATTTCTCCAACTCTCTTGTGCTTCCTCTTTCATTTCCCCGTCTCTCACTCTCTCTCTCTCTCACTCTCTCTCTCTCACTCTCTGAATCTGTGTTCCTCTCTCTGTTCCTTACTCCCACTCTCCCTCGAACCCACTCTCTGACTCTGCCACTCACTTTCCTCCTGCCGTTCCATCTCTTCCACCCCCGAGTGTCACTCTCCCCGTCTCGCTCACCCTTGCTCTGTCCGCTTTCTCCACTTCTTCTCGCTACTTATTGTCGTCCCCCTCTCTCTCTCCTCAACATCGCCATCGTGTCCCCTCTTCACAACCCTCTGTCGTCTATATATCCTCTCTCTCTCTGAGCTCTCCATCTCTTCCCCTATCCCCTCCCTCCCTCTCTCTCTGGCTCGCACGGAACGCGTCCACGCGGCGTCTGCGTGCACGCGCGCACTCCCGGGGGGGGGGCGGCGGGGGGGGGGGGGCTGGCGGAGCGCGGGGGGATTCAAGGAGGGGGGGGGGGTAGCGGGGGGGGGGAGTCCTCACGGCTCCAGTGGGAGCGGAGCGGGGGGGGGAGATGGACGGGAGCGGTCGGGGGAGACTTGCGGGGTGGGTCTGGGGAGCGGTAGTGCAGCGGTTAGCGCGTTGCGCTACGAACTCGGCGACCCGAGTTCGTGACGATTATCTGATCCGGTTATGGGCCTCCCCTAGGTCGACTCAACCTCAAATGAGGACCCGGTGCGATGTGTAAACATCGCCACTGGGGAGACAAAGGCGTCCGGGCGTGGTGCTGGCCACCCACCCCCTCGTGCGCCGTCGCGGCCTTCACAGGTGCTGCTCGCTAACAGCACTTGCCTCATTAGTCTGCTCAGGCTATACGGGGTGTCTTTGTCTTCGTGTGATTGGCAGCGGTAGTGTGGTTGGTTAGAGCACTGCATTGCGATTCCGGCGGCCATCCGAGTTCGATTCCTGCTCGCGGTTCAGTAACGGTGGCGAGCATTTGAACCGCTCCTCGCTGTGTAGACAGCAGCACTCTGCGGGAGACAACGGCGGCCGTGCGTGGCAATGGTCACCCAATGCCGCCTCCTGTGCCGCTTCGGCCTGAACAGGTGCTCGCTAACAGCACTTGCCCCCATTAGCCTGTGTCGGCCGCACGGGGGACCTTTGTCTGTGTATATCTCCCAGTGTATTGAGTGTGTCCCTCTGTCTGAATGACTGTCTAGGAGGTCTGTCTTTGTATAAGACAGTGCTCGTGTCTCTCTTTCTCTCGGTGTATGTGAGGGTGCGAGTGTGTGGGGGGGGGGGGTCAGGGTCTCTCTGCGTGTCAAGGCGGTAGGGGGCGTGGGGAGCCGGGGGGGGCGGGGTGGGGGGGAGGCGGGGGGGGTCTGGGTGATGCTGACTTGTTGTGACTCCTTAAGTGGAGAGGGGATCTGGGGGGGCAGCGTGCGCTGAAGCAACGGAGGAGGGGGGGAACGGGAGCCAGTTAGGGACATTGGTGCGGGGAGAGAGAGAGACGTGGAAAGTGACTCGGGGGAGGAAGGAGGAGGAGGAGGGGAGAGGAAAAATCCGTGGGAAGTGAGGGGAGCGAGAGAGACGGAGAGAGGGACAGGATGAGGGAAGAGGCTCGTGGTGAGAGACGGGGAAGAGGTGGCTTCGAGCAAGACGCGGGGAGACACACTGGGAGAGCCAGGGACAAAGAGAGAGAGATCAGGAGATCGAGAGACAGGGAGAGACAAATACAGAAGAGCGGAACGCCGGGACAAGAGCGAGAGATGTGCAGAGAAGCTGAGAGAAAAGAAAGAGTGGTGGCGAGAAAGACGGGGAAAATGTCGGGGACGTGGAGAGAGACGGGGAGATCGCGACACGGAGGGAGATGCGTGCAGATGCGGAGACAAAGACACGTGAAGAGAGAGAGAGAGACGTGGAGAGTGACTGAGCCAAGTGAGAGATAGACGTGAAGAGAGAGAGAGAGAGAGACGTGGGGAGAGAGAGTGCGCGAGACGAAACACAAACACGGCCGAGTGCGGGAGGGCGAGCGAGCGAGACGCACGGGGAGAGACGCAGAGAGAGAGACGCAGAGAGAGAGAGACGCGGGCATAGCACGAGGGAGTGTTTTGAGAGTGAGAAGGGAGAGTGCGGAGAGAGGAGAGGGGGGGAGAGACACGGGAGGCAGCGAAGAGCAAATCTCCCGTGACGGCTCCAGATTACCCGATCCCCGTTGCCGTGACAACCCGTCGCTGAGAACGGCTCCGTGGCAGCTGCGAAATTTGTGAGAGAGCGAGGGGGGGCGGGGGGGGAGGGGCGGGGGTGGGGGGCGGTGGGAGTGTGGTGGGGGTGAATTTAGTGTGGATCAGAAAAGTTGGACGAACAACAACAACTCAACACATCCGTCAACAACGCTGTGGCCTTAAAAAAAAAACAAATAAAAACAGTTATATAATCGGCGACGTTTCGGGCAATGGCCCGTGCTCTGAGGGGAGGGGGGAGCGGTGGCGCAGTGGTTAGCGCGCCGCACTGCGAATCTCGGTGCACCCCAGTTCCATTCCTGGTCAAAACAGCAAAAATATGAGCCGGATCTAGGCCTCCCCTAGATCAACTCAGCCTTCATATCGCTACCTTGTCGGCTGTGTAAACATCAGCACTTGCGAGACAAAAGCGGCCGGGCGTGGTTCGTGGCCAGCGCAGGAGCTCGTGCGCCGTTCCGGCAGCATTCCGCGCTGCTGCGGCTCGCTACGAGCGGCTCGTGCACGCCGCGAACGAGGCAGCAGCAGCAGCAACTCGTGTGTTTACTCACCTACAGTCACTTTGTCTATCCACTGCTGGGTGAAGGAGTCTCCATGCCGTTGTCGGTCATAGGGGTCCCTTGACCATACTTTACCACGCTGGTCATAGCGCACTAATGGTGATGACGGTGATGATAACGATGTTGGCGATGGTGATGATGATGGTGTTGGTGGAGATGATTATGGTGTTGGCGGTGGTGATTGTGGTCATGATCATGGTGGTGACGGTGATGTTGATGCTAATCGTGGTAATGATGACGTTGGTAATGGTGGTGTTGATAATAATGATGATGGTGATAGTGATGTTGGTGGTAATGATGATGGTGGCGATGATGATGGTGATGATGATGATGGTGGCGATGATGATGGTGGTGATGATGATGTTGGTGGTGGTGATGATGATGGTGATGATGGTGGTGATGATGATGATGTTGGTGATGATGATGTTGATGGTGGTGATGATGATGGTGGTGATGTTGGTGATGATGATGGTGGTGATGTTGGTGATTATGATGTTGGTGATGATCATAATGGTGGTGGTGATGATGATGATGGTGGTGATGATGATGTTGGTGATGATGATGTTGATGGTGGTGATGATGGTGGTGATGTTGGTGATGATGATGTTGGTGATGATCATAATGGTGGTGGTGATGATGATGGTGGTGATGATGATGTTGATGGTGGTGATGATGATCACGTGCGCAGAACTCACAACAGCTCCTGACGCTACTTAAATCCATTGGCGTTGTCACCGCGCGCCGCCCTCTCATTCCCCCCCCCCCCACACACAACTTCGCCCGTGATCTATTAATATTAATATTAATTAGCGCAGGTCGCGTGCATTAATTGCCTCGTTTAGCGCGTACGGAGAGAATTATCGGGAGTGTTAATGAGGCCGTCTGAGTGGACTTGGCAACGTCATTATCACCATCATCATCACCATCATCATCGTCGTCACAACTTCCATCATCATCATCGTGATCATGATGACTCCGTTCATAATATTGTTGTCTCGTTAACATCATCGACATCAATTACATCATCTCATCATCACCATATCATCTTCACCACCACCACCACCATCATCATCTGAGACGATGTTTCATTTAGACGCCGTATGAATTCAAATGTATAACTACTTTCTTCATTGTCATCATCACCATGATCACCATTATCAATCATCACTATCATCATCACTATTGCATATTTCATCATGATTCCCAAAATCATCATGGCTTCCTTTTACCATCATCATAATCACCCATCAGAACCTTCACAATCATCACTTTCATCACGAGCGCGAATTGATCAAAATCATAATCATCGTCACTATCATCATCATCATCGTTCACGTCTTCACGGACGGAAGGTTTGGCATCACGGAAGCGGCCAGAAGGCATTACTCGCGGATCGTCGGAAAGGCTGAAGAAATAAATAAACAGGGCTACACAGAAACACCACAAAATAAATAAACAGGGCTACACAGAAACACCACAAAATAAATAAACAGGGCCACACAGAAACACCACAAAAGAAATCAACAGCGCCACACAAACACACAAATAAATAAACAGGGCCACACAGAGACACAAAAAAGTAAACAGGGCCACACAGAAACACCACAAAATAGATAAACATGGCCACACAGAAACAACACAAAATACATAAACAGGGCCACACAGAAACACCACAAAAAACATGAACAGGGCCACACAGAGACACCACAAAATAAATAAACAGGGCCACACAGAGACACCACAAAATACATAAACAGGGCCACACAGAGACACCACAAAATAAATAAACAGGGCCACACAGAGACACCACAAAATACATAAACAGGGCCAAACAGAGACACCACAAAATAAATAAACAGGGCCACACAGAAACACCACAAAACACATAAACAGGGCCACACAGAAACACCACAAAATAAATAAACAGGGCCACACAGAAACACCGCAAAATACATAAACAGGGCCACACAGAAACACCACAAAATAAATAAACAGGGCCACACAGAGACACCACAAAATACATAAACAGGGCCACACAGAAACACCACATAATAAATAAACAGGGCCACACAGAGACACCACAAAATACATAAACAGGGCCACACAGAAAAAATACAAAACACATAAACAGGGCCACACAGAAACACCACAAAATAAATAAACAAGGCCACACAGAGACACCACAAAATACATAAACAGGGCCACACAGAAACACCACATAATAAATAAACAGGGCCACACAGAGACACCACAAGATACATGAACAGGGCCACACAGAGACACCACAAAATAAATAAACAGGGCCACACAAAGACACCACAAAATACATAAACAGGGCCACACAGAAACAATACAAAACACATAAACAGGGCCACACAGAGACACCACAAAATAAATAAACAGGGCCACACAAAGACACCACAAAATACATAAACAGGGCCACACAGAAACACCACAAAATACATAAACAGGGCCACACAGAAACACAACAAAACACATAAACAGGGCCACACAGAGACACAACAAAATACATAAACAGGGCCACACAGAAACACCACAAAATACATAAACAGGGCCACACAGAGACACCACAAAATACATAAACAGGGCCACACAGAGACACCACAAAATACATAAACAGGGCCACACAGAAACACCACAAAATACATAAACAGGGCCACACAGAGACACCACAAAATACATAAACAGGGCCACACAGAGACACCACAAGATACATAAACAGGGCCACAAAGAGACACCACAAAATACATAAACAGGACCACACAGAAACACCACAAAATACATAAACAGGGCCACACAGAAACACCACAAAATACATAAACAGGGCCACACAGAGACACCACAAAATACATAAACAGGGCCACACAGAGACACCACAAAATACATAAACAGGGCCACACAGAAACACCACAAAATACATAAACAGGGCCACACAGAGACACCACAAAATACATAAACAGGGCCACACAGAGACACCACAAGATACATAAACAGGGCCACAAAGAGACACCACAAAATACATAAACAGGGCCACACAGAAACACCACAAAATACATAAACAGGGCCACACAAAGGCACCACAAAATACATAAACAGGGCCACACAGAGACACCACAAAATACATAAACAGGGCCACACAGAAACACCACAAAATACATAAACAGGGCCACACAGAGACACCACAAAATACATAAACAGGGCCACACAAAGACACAACAAGATACATAAACAGGGCCACAAAGAGACACAACAAAATACATAAACAGGGCCACACAGAAACACCACAAAATACATAAACAGGGCCACACAAAGACACCACAAAATACATAAACAGGGCCACCCAGAGACACCACAAAATACATAAACAGGGCCACACAGAGACACCACAAAATACATAAACAGGGCCACACAGAGACACCACAAAATACATAAACAGGGCCACACAGAGACACCACAAAATACATAAACAGGGCTCACAGAGACACCACAAAATAAATGTCACCCCCCCCCCATTCCGCCCCCCTCGTCGGGGCGAGCCTAATCAGCGAGCTCATTAAGAGCGTAATGGTCCGTCGCGTGTGTTTACACGCTTTGTGTTTACACGTTTTATGTTTACACGCTTTGTGTTAACACGCCTTGTGTTTACACGCGCTGTGTTTACACGCTGTGTGTTTACATGCCTTGTGTTTACACGCTTTGTGTTTACACGCCTTGTGTTTACACGCGTTGTGTTTACACGCTGTGTGTTTACACGCTTTGTGTTTACACGTTTTGTGTTTACACGCCTTGTGTTTACACGCCTTGTGTTTACACGCTTTGTGTTTTCACGCCTTGTGTTTACACGCCTTGTGTTTACACGCTTTGTGTTTGCACGCCTTGTGTTTACACGTCTTGTGTTTACACGCTTTGTGTTTACACGCCTTGTGTTTACACGCTGTGTGTTTACACGCTTTGTGTTTACACGCCTTGTGTTTACACGCTGTGTGTTTACACGCTTTGTGTTTACACGCTGTGTGTTTACACGCTTTGTATTTTCACGCTTTGTGTTTACACGCCTTGTGTTTACACGCTTTGTGTTTACACGCTGTGTGTTTACACGCTTTGTGTTTTCACGCTTTGTGTTTACACGCTTTGTGTTTTCACGCTTTGTGTTTACACGCCTTGTGTTTACACGCTTAGTGTTTACACGCTGTGTGTTTACACGATTTGTGTTTACACGCTGTGTGTTTACACGCCTTGTGTTTACACGCCTTGTGTTTACACGCTTTGTGTTTACACGCTGTGTGTTTACACGCTTTGTGTTTACACGCCTTGTGTTTACACGCTTTGTGTTTACACGCTGTGTGTTTACACGCTTTGTATTTTCACGCTCTGTGTTTACACGCCTTGTGTTTACACGCTTTGTGTTTACACGCTGTGTGTTTACACGCTTTGTGTTGTCACGCTTTGTGTTTACATGCTTTGTGTTTTCACGCTTTGTGTTTACACGCCTTGTGTTTACACGCTGTGTGTTTACACGCCTTGTGTTTTCACGCTTTGTGTTTACACGCTTTGTGTTTACACGCTGTGTGTTTACACGCCTTGTGTTTACACGCTGTGTGTTTACACGCCTTGTGTTTACACGCTTTGTGTTTACACGCCTTGTGTTTACACGCTTTGTGTTTACACGCTGTGTGTTTACACGCTTTGTGTTTACACGCCTTGTGTTTACACGCTTTGTGTTTACACGCCTTGTGTTTACACGCTTTGTGTTTACACGCTGTGTGTTTACACGCCTTGTGTTTACACGCTGTGTGTTTACACGCCTTGTGTTTACACGCTGTGTGTTTACACGCCTTGTGTTTACACGCTTTGTGTTTACACGCCTTGTGTTTACACGCTTTGTGTTTACACGCTGTGTGTTTACACGCTTTGTGTTTACACGCTGTGTGTTTACACGCTTTGTGTTTACACGCCTTGTGTTTACACGCTTTGTGTTTACACGCTGTGTGTTTACACGCTTTGTGTTTACACGCCTTGTGTTTACACGCTTTGTGTTTACACGCTGTGTGTTTACACGCCTTGTGTTTACACGCTTTGTGTTTACACGCCTTGTGTTTACACGCTTTGTGTTTACACGCCTTGTGTTTACACGCTGTGTGTTTACACGCTTTGTATTTTCACGCTTTGTGTTTACACGCTTTGTGTTTACACGCTGTGTGTTTACACGCTTTGTGTTTACACGCCTTGTGTTTACACGCTGTGTGTTTACACGCCTTGTGTTTACACGCTTTGTGTTTACACGCCTTGTGTTTACACGCTTTGTGTTTACACGCTGTGTGTTTACACGCTTTGTGTTTACATGCTGTGTGTTTACACGCTTTGTGTTTACACGCTTTGTGTTTACACGCCTTGTGTTTACACGCTTTGTGTTTACACGCTTTGTATTTTCACGCTTTGTGTTTACACGCCTTGTGTTTACACGCTGTGTGTTTACACGCCTTGTGTTTACATGCTTTGTGTTTACACGCTGTGTGTTTACACGCTTTGTGTTTACACGCCTTGTGTTTACACGCTTTGTGTTTACACGCTGTGTGTTTACACGCTTTGTATTTTCACGCTTTGTGTTTACACGCCTTGTGTTTACACGCTTTGTGTTTACACGCTGTGTGTTTACACGCTTTGTGTTTTCACGCTTTGTGTTTTCACGCTTTGTGTTTACACGCTGTGTGTTTTCACGCTTTGTGTTTTCACGCTTTGTGTTTACACGCCTTGTGTTTTCAGGCTTTGTGTTTTCACGCTTTGTGTTTACACGCCTTGTGTTTACACGCTTTGTGTTTTCACGCTTTGTGTTTTCACGCTTTGTGTTTACACGCTTTGTGTTTTCACGCTTTGTGTTTTCACGCTTTGTGTTTACACGCCTTGTGTTTACACGCTTTGTGTTTTCACGCTTTGTGTTTACACGCCTTGTGTTTACACGCTTTGTGTTTTCACGCTTTGTGTTTTCACGCTTTGTGTTTACACGCTTTGTGTTTTCACGCTTTGTGTTTACACGCCTTGTGTTTACACGCTGTGTGTTTACACGCCTTGTGTTTACACGCTTTGTGTTTTCACGCTGTGTGTTTTCACGCTTTGTGTTTTCACGCTGTGTGTTTTCACGCTTTGTGTTTTCACGCTTTGTGTTTACACGCTTTGTGTTTACACGCTGTGTGTTTACACGCTGTGTGTTTTCACGCTTTGTGTTTACACGCTTTGTGTTTACACGCTGTGTGTTTACACGCTGTGTGTTTTCACGCTTTGTGTTTACACGCTTTGTGTTTACACGCTGTGTGTTTACACGCTTTGTGTTTACACGCTTTGTGTTTACACGCTTTGTGTTTACACGCTGTGTGTTTACACGCCTTGTGTTTACACGCTTTGTGTTTACACGCTTTGTGTTTACACGCTGTGTGTTTACACGCTTTGTGTTTACACGCTTTGTGTTTACACGCCTTGTGTTTATTTACACGCGACGGTAGTGACGGGACCGCGCCCGTCCTCGCTCCACTGGTGGACACGGGGGGGGGGCGTCCCCCTCATCCCCCCCCCCCCACATGTCCCTCTCCCTGCCCTCACACCCTCACCATCACGCTCACCTCGTCACGGATGAAGAAGAGTCACGAGAGCCAGTCAGCTCCCCCCCCCCCCCAAACTTTTATCTTTACTTTTGTGTGTGTGTGTTGAAGTGTGTACTCCGTGGGTGTGTGTATGCATGTGGGTCTGTATATGCGTGTGTGAGTGTGTGTATGTGGATCTGTATATGCGTGTGTGAGTGTGTGTATGTGGATCTGTATATGCGTGTGTGAGTGTGTGTATGTGGATCTGTATATGTGTGTGTGTATGTGGATCTGTATATGCGTGTGTGAGTGTGTGTATGTGGATCTGTATATGTGTGTGTGTGTGTATGTGGATCTGTATATGTGTGTGTGTGTGTATGTGGATCTGTATATGCGTGTGTGAGTGTGTGTATGTGGATCTGTATATGTCTGTGGGTCTGGTATCTTAGTCATCTCGGTCATCTTGGTCAGATGACCCGTGGCAACTGGGTCTGCCCCGTGACCTCCTGCCAGCGACACTTCACGTGGCCTCAAGGTGCACATGGCCTGGCACAAGCGTCGTGGTGACGTCACCGACACTTAATGGCGAATGGCGGTTGTTGTTGTTGTGGGTCTGGTAGTGTAGTGGTTAGCGCACTGCGCTATAAACCCGGCGACCCAGGATCGATTCCCGCTCACGGCGAAAACCAGTGACAATTATCTGAACCGGTCCTGGGCCTCACCTAGGTCGACTGAGCTGCAAATGAGTACCTGGTGCGATGTGTAAACATCGCCACTGGGGAGACAAAGGCGGCCGGGCGTGGTGCTGGCCACCCACCCCCTCGTGTACCGTTCCGGCCTTCATAGGTGCTCATTAACAGCACTTGCCCCTACAGTCTGTTAAGGCTATATGGGGGATCTTTGTATGTGTGTGTATGCAGACTGCCCTATCTGACATCATTACCGCAGTCTGGACCACTGGACGAGTTCCGCAGGATTGGAAGGATGCCATGATGCCCACGCACAGATTGTAACAACTACAGAGGCATCTCCGCCTCAGGAAATGGTCCTGGCAAGGATGATAATCACCGTCGCCCTGCCAGCCACGCTGAGGGGTGAGGCTTGCGCAGCCCCAGTATGGTCTCAGGCCTGAGCCATCCTACATACACGCTATATTCTATCTCCGTGTACTGACCTCGTCAAGACCTATGATGCAATCAGTGTGTTGTTCGTGCTTTCGGGGTCCCTGACTCTCAATCATGAAGGACCGTCATGATGGTGGGGAGCTTGCGTGGCCGGGAGTTAGAGCCATTCCCTGTTCACGTTGGGGTGCGACAGGGATGTCGTCTGGCTCCCACATTATTTAACATCATCTTCGACCACGTAGTTCGAGTTTCTATGTGTTTATGTATGAGTGTGTGTTTGTGAAATTGTCTTGGTACGAGTGCGTTCGCGTGAGTCTATGTGTCGTGGTTGTGAATGTGTGCGCGTGTGTTAATTCGTACGCGTGTTCACATTTCACGGTATCTGTGACGGTACGTGTACATATCCATATGTTTTTTTTGCCTGTACCAGTGTAATTTCTAACCGATGCCCGGGTCAAGGGATGGCGCCCTACTGGTTGCCCATGGCCTGGTGGTTGCTGCTCACTCTGAGAGAGGTTGGCCCTTACCATCAGCCCTACCAAAACTAAGCACCTGCCTGGCTATTGTGTATCATCCAATACTCAACCCCCTCAACTCCTCATTAGTGACGGGACAGTAGTGGAGAGAGTGGAGAAGTGCACTTTCCTGGATAGTGTGCTTATGACCAACTCTGGTTTGGCAGCAGAGGTCTCATTCGTCATCTACGTAACGCTGCTGTGTGGAAACTACCTGGCCTGTCGCTCCGCACGAAGCCGGCCATGCGCCTTCGTCACGTGGGATACAAAGGCGGATGGCGTGGTGCTGGCCACGCACCATCTCGTGCGCCGCGATGGCCTTGGGTGCGTGTCGCCCTTCGTGTGAGGCTGTGAGTCGTGGTGTCGCCCTTCGTGTGAGTCGTGGTGCGTGTCGCCCTTCGTGTGAGGCTGAGAGTCGTGGTGTCGCCCTTCGTGTGAGTCGTGGTGCGTGTCGCCCTTCGGGTGAGGCTGTGTGTCGTGTCGCCCTTCGTGTGAGACTGTGTGTCGTGGTGTCGCCCTTCGTGTGAGTCGTGGTGCGTGTCGCCCTTCGGGTGAGGCTGTGTGTCATGTCGCCCTTCGTGTGAGACTGTGTCGTGGTGTCGCCCTTCGTGTGAGTCGTGGTGCGTGTCGCCCTTCGTGTGAGGCTGTGAGTCGTGGTGTCGCCCTTCGTGTGAGTCGTGGTGCGTGTCGCCCTTCGGGTGAGGCTGTGTGTCGTGTCGCCCTTCGTGTGAGTCGTGGTGCGTGTCGCCCTTCGGGTGAGGCTGTGTGTCGTGTCGCCCTTCGTGTGAGGCTGTGTGTCGTGGTGTCGCCCTTCGTGTGAGTCGTGGTGCGTGTCGCCCTTCGGGTGAGGCTGTGTGTCGTGTCGCCCTTCGTGTGAGACTGTGTCGTGGTGTCGCCCTTCGTGTGAGTCGTGGTGCGTGTCGCCCTTCGTGTGAGGCTGAGAGTCGTGGTGTCGCCCTTCGTGTGAGTCGTGGTGCGTGTCGCCCTTCGGGTGAGGCTGTGTGTCGTGTCGCCCTTCGTGTGAGGCTGTGTGTCGTGGTGTCGCCCTTCGTGTGAGTCGTGGTGCGTGTCGCCCTTCGTGTGAGGCTGTGTGTCGTGGTGTGCGCGTCTGTTAATTCGTACGCGTGTTCACGTTTCACACTATCTGTGTGCGTACGTGTACATATCCATATTCCTGTATCTGTCTGTGTGTGTCCGTGTGTCCCTTTCTTCCCGTGCAGTGCTGCTAGCGAGCACCTGTGAAAGCTGAAACGGCACGCGAGGGGTGTGGGTGGGCAGCCCCACGCCTGACCGCCGTTGTCTCCCAAGTGGCGATGTTTACACACCGCACCAGCTACTTATTTGAGGCTGAGTCGGCCTAGGGGTGGCCCAGGACCGATTCATATAATCGTCACCGGTGTTGGCCGTGAGCAGAAATCAAACTCGGTTGGTTAGCGCGGCGCGCTAACCACTACACTACCGCTCCGCCCACACACACACAGACACACACACACTGACACACACACTACACACACACACACTACACACACGCTACACTCTACACACACACACTACACACACACTACACACACACACGCTACACACACACACTACACACATACTACACACACACACGCTACACGCACACACACGCTACACACACGCACGCTACACACACACGCTACACACACACACACGCACACACACACACTCTACACACACACACTACATACACACACGCACACACACACGCTACACACACTCTACACACACACGCTACACGCACACACACACACACACGCTACACGGACACACACACGCACACACATACGCTACACACACACACTCTACACACACACGCTACACACACACACGCACACACACACGCTACACACACACACGCACACACACACGCTACACACACACACGCTACACACACACGCACACACACACGCTACACACACGCTACACACACACTACACACACACACGCTACACACACACACGCTACACACGCACACACGCACACACACTACACACACACGCTACACGCACACGCTACACGCACACACACACACGCTACACACACACTACACACACACACGCTACACACACACACACGCTACACACACACGCTACACACGCACACACGCTACACACACACGCAACACACACACGCTACACACACACGCTACACGCACACACGCTACACACACACGCTACACACACACGCTACACACACACGCTACACACACACGCTACACACACACGCTACACACACACGCTACACACGCTACACACGCACACACGCTACACACACACACGCTACACACACACGCACGAGGGAGCTGTGTTATTGCGCCGCGCTCCGCTGCACGAGGCGTGACGCGGGGCCGGCGGCGCTGATTGCGGCGTGGGGAGGGGTGGTGGTGGTGGGGGGGAGGGGTGGTGGTGGTGGGGGGGTGGTGGTGGGGGGGAGAGTCGAGGGCGGGGGGGGCGCGGTAATTAGGGCCTCGGTAATTGGCTGCTGCGTCTTTTAATTGCGCTGGGACGCGCGTGCCGAGCCTCGCGTCTCGAGCTGTCACGTGGGCGCGACGGCGACTCTCGCGAGGAGGGGGGGAGGAGGGGGTGGGGGCCTTCCTGGGTGAGTGAGTGGTTGCATTGGTGAGTGGTTATGGTGATTGAGTGAGTGGTTACAGTGGTAAAATGTAACGGTGGTGAGTGGTTATGTTGGTGGTGGGTTATTGAGTGGTTAGGGTGGTGAATTAGTGAGCGGTGGATTATTGAGTGGTTAGCGTGGTGAGTGAGTGGTTAGGGTGGTGAGTGAGTGGTTAGTGTGGTGAGTGAGTGGTTAGTGTGGTGAGTGAGTGGTTAGGGTGGTGGGTGAGTGGTTAGGGTGGTGGGTGAGTGGTTAGTGTGGTGAGTGAGTGGTCAGGGTGGTGAGTGAGTGGTTAGTGTGGTGAGTGAGTGGTTAGGGTGGTGAGTGAGTGGTTAGGGTGGTGAGTGAGTGGTTAGGTTGGTGAGTGAGTGGTTAGGGTGGTGAGTGCGTGGTTAGTGTGGTGAGTGAGTGGTTAGTGTGGTGAGTGAGTGGTTAGGGTGGTGAGTGAGTGGTTAGTGTGGTGAGTGAGTGGTTAGTGTGGTGAGTGAGTGGTTAGGGTGGTGGGTGAGTGGGTGAGTGGGGGTGGTGGTTGTATTGGGCGAGGATGACTGGCTGAGTGAGTATATGCGGGGAATGGCGAGTCTACGGCTCTGTGACTGGCGTCTCGCCCGATTGCCCGAGCGCTCACCAACAATGCATTTAAAACAATTCCCGTTTCGTCCGTCCGACCGCATTTGGTCTTCCCAACGTTTCCAACAGCGACTGGAGCGACTGGACTCTCCAATCAGACACCCAAAACTTGCGGTCGAAGCCCCAAGTCACCCCGTGAGCGGTGGTCGCTCACTCTCCTCTGCTGCCCCAACCTCGCAATTAGCCTGGACCCCCCCCCCCCCACTCCTCCTGCCATCCGTGCTGACAACTACCTGCAACCCTCTCCCCCTTGTCCATGTCCAGGCTTCGCCGCCCTTGCTTGGTTGGCTTTGTCTGACTGCCTCTCTCGCTCTCTCGATAGAAAGGACGCGGCTCCCACTGCTTCTGGACGGCGTCTTGTGCGGTCGCATTTAAACGCCGCCGCATTTTGAATGAACGCACCAAAGCGCTTCTCCGAGTTGTGTCTGCGTCTCCACATCCTCAGCTGAGCAACGGCGGCGGTGGCAACACGAGCTGCCACGAGGTGCCACGAGGTGCCACGCGGCGCGTTCGGCGCGTGCTCATCGCTGTGTCGTTCGCGAATTTTAAAAACAAACGCGACTGAATTTCACGACAGAAGTTGTTATGAAGAAGAAGTATGTGAAACATTTCACGTACAGACACAAGACGGGTTACATGAATGTATTGCGGATAGCAGCAGCGTACGCAATAAGAATATTAATTAACAAAACTAATTAGAGAAAGGCAGAGTTAGATTTCTTGGACATGTA
>NC_083812.1:1117247-1184047 GCF_015708825.2 Lethenteron reissneri
CGATGCAAAGTTCTTGAATTAAAAGCTCACAGACGGAGCTCAATGGAATGAAGTCCATAACCACCGGCGGCTTTGAGAACGGACTCGGCTCACATCGAGAGACAAAAAAATGATATCACGCAAAATACCACTTCCTCATTTGCCGAACCGGTAATCGATTCTTGGAAACGGTTACAGGTTCAGGGGCCGTTGTGACGTTGCTCGCAGACCCCCCCCCCCTCCTCTCCGTGTTGGTGGCGGCCGCGCGCCGCGCGCTGTTTACCTGCCACGCGCGGACGGCGTCGGCCGCGATGTTTTCTGTGCTCAGATTGGGGGGCGGGTGAGGAGTTGGGGTGGGTGGGGGATGTGTGTGTGTGTGCGTGTGTCTCTGTGTGTGTGTGCGCGTGTATCTGTGTGTGTGCGCGTGTGTCTCTGTGTGTGTGCATGTGTCTCTGTGTGTGTGTGTGTGTCTCTGTGTGTGTGTGCGTGTGTCTCTGTGTGTGTGCGCGTGTCTCTGTGTGTGCGTGTGTCTGTGTGTGTGTGCGTGTGTCTCTGTGTGTGTGCGCGTGTCTCTGTGTGTGTGCGTGCGTCTGTGTGTGTGCGCGTGTATCTGTATGTGTGCGTGTGTCTGTGTGTGTGTGCGTGTGTCTCTGTGTGTGTGTGTGCCTGCATTGTGTGTGTGGGGAGCGGTAGTGTAGCAGTTAGCGCGCTGCGCTTCGAACATGGCCACCCGAGATCGAATTCCGTTCGCGGCCAATATTAGTGAGGATTTTGATTAACCGGTCCTGGGCCTCCCCTAGGTCGACTCAGCCTCAAATTAGTACTTGGTGCGATGTGTAAACATCGCCACTGGGGAGACAAATGCGACCGGGTGTGATGCTGGCCACCCACCCCCTCGTGTGCAGTGTCGGCCTTCATAGGTGCTACTCGCTAGCAGCACTTGCCCCAACAGCATGTCAAGGCTATAGGGGGGATCTTTGTGCATGGGAGAGGTAGCGTAGCGGTTAGCGCAGGGGTCGGAAAACCAAAATAACAGGAAGAGACTTTTGTTTCAAATCGGTAAAAAAGAAAAAACCTTCAATATTTCAAGAGCCCCAGCGCGGTGTGTGGTGAACACGAGGAGGCGGCGGTCCTTGGCAGTGACCGTGACGAAGCAGCAGCAGCAGCTAGCAGCAGCAGCTAGCAGCAGCAGCAGCAGCAGCTAGCAGCAGCAGCAGCTAGCAGCAGCAGCTAGCAGCAGCAGCAGCTAGCAGCATCAGCAGCTAGCAGCAGCAGCTAGCAGCAGCAGCAGCTAGCAGCAGCAGCAGCAGCAGCAGCTAGCAGCAGCAGCAGCTAGCAGCAGCAGCTAGCAGCATCAGCAGCTAGCAGCAGCATCAGCAGCTAGCAGCAGCAGCAGCTAGCAGCAGCAGCACCAGCTAGCAGCAGCAGCTAGCAGCATCAGCAGCTAGCAGCAGCATCAGCAGCTAGCAGCAGCAGCAGCAGCTAGCAGCAGCAGCACCAGCTAGCAGCAGCAGCTAGCAGCAGCAGCTAGCAGCATCAGCAGCTAGCAGCAGCATCAGCAGCTAGCAGCAGCAGCAGCAGCTAGCAGCAGCAGCACCAGCTAGCAGCAGCAGCTAGCAGCACCAGCTAGCAGCAGCAGCAGCTAGCAGCTAGCAGCAGCAGCTAGCAGCAGCAGCTAGCAGCAGCAGCAGCAGCTAGCAGCAGCAGCAGCTAGCAGCAGCACCAGCTAGCAGCAGCAGCTAGCAGCAGCAGCTAGCAGCAGCAGCAGCTAGCAGCAGCAGCTAGCAGCTAGCAGCAGCAGCTAGCAGCAGCTAGCAGCTAGCAGCTAGCAGCAGCAGCTAGCAGCAGCAGCTAGCAGCAGCAGCAGCTAGCAGCAGCAGCTAGCAGCAGCAGCTAGCAGCAGCAGCATTCAAGGGGCCGCAGGTCGCTGACTTCTGCGTGAGCGCTGCGCTGCCCGACGAGCACGGCGAGCCGAGTTCGATTCCCGCTCGCGGCCACCGACACCAGCGACGATTATCTGAACCGGTCCTGGGCCTCCCTTACAGGTCGGCATCAAATGAGTACCCGGTGCGGTGTGTAGTAAACATCGCCACTGGGGAGACAAAGGCGGCCGGGCGTGGTGTTGGCACACCCCACCCCCATGTGTGCCGTGCCAGCCTTCATAGGCGCTTGCAAACAGCTTTCCCCCCCGTAAAGTCTAAGTCTCTACTGTGGATCTTTGTATAGGAGTGAGTGGGGGGGGGGTGAGTGGGGGGGTGAGTGGGGGGGGGGGAGTGATTTGTTTCATCAAATAAAATTCCACGCACACTGCAGCGAGCCGCATCGGCGTTGGCGCGGAGTTGGCGCGCGTGATCCACGCGTGTTTAGTCGTGGGGGTATTTAAGGAGTTAACGGTTGTTCCTTATTAATATTTATCAGTGACGGTCATCAATATTAAAGGTGTATTAAAATGGTGAGGCGTGCGTGGGTCTCCCCCCCACACACTCCCACCCCCGCTAAACCTCACCGGGGAGGGCGTGAATTAATCATGGGAGTGCGCGCGGAGATCGAGAGCGTGGTTAGAGAGAGAGAGAGACGGGGGCGTGGAGAGTTGGGTGTGTATATATATCGTGGAGAGTTGGGTGTGTATACATATCGTGGAGATGCGTCGAGCTAAGCGGAGAGAGATGGGAATGAGAGAGTGGGGATTGAAAGCTGGGATGTGTAGATACGTATTTTGAACTTCTTTCGCACCGTATGTTGCCAACCCTGCTAATCGGAGGTGCGAGACATATTTGGGATGAAGAAGAAAAGGGATGGAGAGAGGGCGGTGTCATGGAGAAATTGTGTGGAGACTTGCATTGGATAGGTATGGTGGAATAACAAATGGGATCGTGGGAGGCGGTGGAGAGTTTGGAGGGCGAGCTGCAGTCGAGGGCGTGGTGAGAGATGACGGTGACGGGAGAGAGGAGAGGGGGAGTTAGATTGGAGCACAGGAACCCAGAGAGAGAGAGAGAGATAAGAGAACGAGCTGGGATATGGAGGTGGTGTGAAGAGCTGTAGATGGAGAGTGCAGTGGGGTATGACAGAGATGGCGTGTGGAGAGAGAGGGAGTGGAGAGTGGATATGGATCGAGCAGGAATGGATCATTAGTGGTAGTAATTTTGAGTGTTTATGCAGCAGCATCATTGTGCAACCGCATTGCACAGATGGCGATCAGTCCGCTTGCTGTACCGCCTCCCCCTGGCCAGCCAAGCGAGCGGCACCTCCTCGTCGGCCACAGGAAGGACGTTTCGCAACATTCGTGCGATGATCCAGCAACCCTCGCTGCTGCTGCTGCCTCCACGGTGCTGGGTTAGAGACAGCCACGCGCAGCGTAGACACCACCGCCACCACCGCCAGGCAGGAGTGGGGAGCGGGGTGGAGACCTGGCGTTGTTGTTGTTGTTGTTTAGAGCGGAAATGAGAGAGAGAAGGTGAAGGGATGGATATAGTTCAGATGTCGTGAGCGTGGACATGGAGAGAGATCACCATGCGTGGAGAGGTGCAGGAGAGAAGAGTTGAGAGCACGGGGGGTGCAGATAGAGCGGGGGTGGAGAGCGCGGGTGGAGAACGGGGAGCTCGTCGTCTCTGAGAGGAAGGGGGTTGGGACATCGTGAAGGTCCCAGCATCAGCAGCAGTGGCACCCACGTTGGCTGGGCCATGTAACCCGCATGCCCAGCCACCGCATGCTCAAGCAGCTTCTGTTTGGCCGCATAGAGGGGGCTAAACGTGCACAACATGGGCTGGAGAAGAGATGGAGTGATGCGGTACGGGAGAATGTGGAGCTGAGTGGACTTGTCGATGACTGGTGCCAGCGGTGTCAAGATCGGCCTCAGTGGAGGAGGCTCGTGAAGGACGCTACTGGGCAGTTGGAGGCAGTCGCCCTCCAGCAACAACGGAGGGCGGAGGAGCGACGCTCACAACAACGAGTGAAGCGCCGAGCGGCTAAAATGGAGCAAGTTTGCACAGTAGGGGTGACAGCTGGTGGTGCATTTTACAGTCATCTCAGTCAGCCAAGCCATGGCACCTGCTGGGTCTGCCACTTCACGTGGCCTCAACGTGCATCTGGCCTGGCACACGCGCCGTGATGACGTCACCGGAGGCTCCACTTAGTGGCGAATAGCGGCTGTTGGTATTGGTGGTGACCCCGCCCACTCACCAGAGGCCCCGCCCACTCACCAGAGGCCCCGCCCACTCGCCAGAGGCCCCGCCCACTCACCAGAGACCCCGCCCACTCACCAGAGGCCCCGCCCACTCACCAGAGGCTCCGCCCACTCACCAGAGGCCCCGCCCGCTCCCCTGAGACCCCGCCCACTCGCCAGAGACCCCGCCCACTCACCAGAGGCCCCGCCCACTCACCAGAGACCCCGCCCACTCTCCAGAGGCCCCGCCCACTCACCAGAGACCCCGCCCACTCACCAGAGGCCCCGCCCACTCACCAGAGACCCCGCCCACTCACCAGAGGCCCCGCCCACTCACCAGAGACCCCGCCCACTCCCCAGAGACCCCGCCCACTCACCAGAGGCCCCGCCCACTCACCAGAGGCCCCGCCCACTCACCAGAGACCCCGCCCACTCACCAGAGACCCCGCCCACTCACCAGAGGCCCCGCCCACTCACCAGAGGCCCCGCCCACTCGCCAGAGACCCCGCCCACTCCCCAGAGACCCCGCCCACTCACCAGAGACCCCGCCCACTCACCAGAGGCCCCGCCCACTCTCCAGAGACCCCGCCCACTCGCCAGAGACCCCGCCCACTCACCAGAGGCCCCGCCCACTCTCCAGAGGCCCCGCCCACTCTCCAGAGGCCCCGCCCACTCCCCAGAGAACCCGCCCACTCCCCAGAGGCCCCGCCCACTCACCAGAGGCCCCGCCCACTCACCAGAGGCCCCGCCCACTCCCCAGAGGCCCTTTCACTTGCCCCTAATTCAGGGGCTAAATCAGGCGCATGTACCGCAGGTTCATAATGGCTGTGTAATCAATCACGGGCGGATAATCCTCACGCGGGAGCCGAGACTGAGACACTGTGGCTTTAGCAAGGGGGAGGAGGTATGAGTCCCAGGGCACATAGACATGCAGACAACAGATACATGGATAAATAGGCAGGCACTTAGACATACGGATAACGAGACTGTCTGATTGATGATAGAGAAACAGAGAGACTAACAGAAACACAGGCAGGCAATAATATAGACAAAAAGGCGGAAAAGACACATGTTTATCAGATGGATAGACAAAAAGCAATACATGACGAACAGAAGTACACATTGATAGACAATAATGCTGATGCATAGGTCATCAATGAGGAGCTTTATCGGTAAGATTTTGATAAATGCATTGGTGACGTATACGTACATAAATAATGACTATAGCAGTAATATTGGTATCTTCGTAAACGTGACGATCTTTTCGGGTGGTGGATGGTTGATGACGAGAATTTGGGCATAAATACGACCACGTGGCCTATCCTCCAAAAAGGAGACGGATCATTGGCTACGAAACCCACGGGTCAAGCTCTCTCTACAGCTGGTGCATTGCCTATTATCTTCTTGTCTTTCTGAGTATAAAAGACTTTCCTGACTGAATGTAGCACTCGCACACATTGGTATATCTCTAAACCAGCTCAAGCCTCCCGTATATCACGTGACCTCTGTGTGGCCACCCCCACTGTGAGAACAGACGCTGCCTCCTGCATCCTCAACCCTCCTGGTCCTCGACTCCCGTTTCTCTATTTCTTGCCCTTTATACTTCTCTCATTTCCCATTACCCCTCTCTCTCCTCTTCTCCCTCTTACCTCTCCCGTCCCCTCCCGCCCTCTTTGTCCATGCATTGTACACCCTTGGCTCTACTGCCCCTTCACGCGGTGTCGCACGGATACAGACAGGGTTGCGAGTATGTGAAGCAACATAGGCGCGTGGATGTCGACCTCAGTCATGAAAAGCCTCGAGTCACCGTTGAGGAGGTGGAATTTTTGGCATAGAAACTACCACGTGGCCTATACTCCAAAAAATTATAAAACAAATATGCATCACGTATAAAGGGAGATGCGTAGACAGAGACAAAGACGGGCGGGCAGAGAAACAACATGCGGAGAGCGGCGACCCCGTTGTGGCCCCGCTGTGGCCCCGTTGTGGCCCCGTTGTGGCCCCGTTGTGGCCCCGTTGTGGCCGCGCGCGAGACGCGGGGTCTCTGCTCGGAGCCGGGGTCGTGATCACGAGACGCGGGGCGCGCGTCGCTCCAGGCTCACGACTCATCCTCTGCTCCTCCTCTTCCCCCGCGCCACGCACTACGGGAGGCGAGGTCCCACGATGGGGGGGGGGGGAGCTGTAGGAGGGGCGGAGGGGGAGGAAAGCGGCGGAGGAGGATGTTGGACGCCGTTTGGAAATTAGGAGCGTGCGCGTAAATCTAGCGAGACCATTTACTGCTGTGGCGGAAAAATCCGAGGGGTGAAAAGGAGAGCGAGAGAGCTCGGAGAGTGCAGGGAGAGAGAGAGAGAGCGCGAGGCGATGGTGGAGAGGCAGCGCGAGAGGGGGGGACAAAGAGGGTGGCGAGAAAGAGAGCGCGTGTGAGAGAGAGAGCGAGCGAGCAGCGAGAATTGAGAGGGGGAGAGAGAGAGACAGAAGAATCTCTCGAGTGCAAGGGTGAAAAGCCCCCACTTGACAATCGTGGATCGCGCGCAGCCTCTGCCGCACCTGAGCGCGCGCGTGAACGTTCACGCGGCCGTTCACGTGCTCGCGTTCCACTCGTTCCTTCGCTCACGCATCACCTCTGCTCGTTGACTCACGACGGAGCCGCGTGCAATACAGCGACGCGGCTCCTTGACAATCACAACAACCACCACCACAGCAAGAGCGGGGTGCGATCAATCCATATTTAAATCCGATCCACACGAAGCCCTCCAACCCCGCGCGGAGGCATGAGGGTGGGTGGGGTGGGGAGGGTGGGTGGGGTGGGGTGGGGTATGCGTTTGTTTTTCCTAAACTCGCCACCGCGACGATCGAGCCGCAGTCCACGGTATCATGACTGCAGCATCGCGTGCGATCTGGAGATGAACCACCAAGGTCAGAGAAGAGGCGAGGTGGGTGGAGGTGGAGTTGGTGGCGGCGAGGGGGGCGGGGTGCGAGGGGGGGATATCCGCGATGCTCATCATTAATTTAACGCGCTGCCTAAACGCAGGCGCTGTTCATCCTCGCGAGAGGGCTACGCGAGTTGTGGGCAGAATGTAGCCATAAATAAGATTATATATACGTATAAAACACAAATATTCTACCAAAATCACGCGGAGAGACGGCATTCCAAACCAAGATTTAATGTTTTAACAAAATTAAATGTAAATGTATATAAAGTATAAACATCAGGGATTCCTTATGTCGACTTGCTGCCCGCTCCTGCCGGAGGACAGAGACCCGTGGGCCAGAGAGGAAACAACAACAACAACAACCTGGCCAAGCCGCTGCGTTAAAGGAGCCTCTCGTTTCGTCTCGGCGGAGACATCGTCTTCATCGATGGGTAATAAATAAAGTGATCAGGAACAACGAACGCAAAAGATGGAATGTTTATGGAATTTCGGCTGAAAATGAATAACTATTGATACGTGGAAACTAACGCCGAGGGAGCGATGGACGCGCGGGTTTGCACCGCGTGCTCTCGCGCCCGAGCGGGAGCCGCGCTGCTGCGCAAGATGCCAGTGACCCCTTTTAAATTCGTGTGCGGTTTTGTTTTAAAGTATTCCATGTCCCATTGTTGTACAAAAAATGCGCACACATCTGGATGTCGCGTCGGTGATCTGTGGTGAGTTTAGTACCGGTGGTGGTGAGTTGTGTGGTGAGTCTCGTAGCGATTGGTTTAGAGGTTTGTAGTTACCGTCAACATATGAGAGGAGCATTCTCGCACGAATCGATACACAAAGGCAAAGATCCCCCGTGTAGCCTTTACCACATTGTTGGGCAAGTGCAGTGAGCGAGCACCTACGACAGCCCGGCACGGCACACGAGGGGCGAGGGGGTGGCCAGCACCACACCCGCCCGCCTTTGTCTCCCCAGACACACGCACACTTGCCCAGCCAATCAGTAATTATCCTAGCGACTCCGACACGAACAAAAACAACAACAATTCCTCATCGTCTCCCCTTGCACTCTCTTCCGTGGCGAGGTCTGACTCCAGTGCACGCGGGGGGGTGGGGGGCTGGGCCTCGAGCCCCCCACGTGGTCCTGAGCCCCCCAGAGGGGCTCGTTGGGCCAGGCGGCGTTCCAAGTGGCGCAGATCCCTGACACTACCCCCCTGACACTACCCCCCTGACCTCCCCCCACCCCACCCCAACGATAAATAAATATATCGCTAATCCTGTAACCACGGCAGTAACCTCTATCCCGAAGACGTAAAGTTAACCCTAACACTGGCCCGAATATTAACCCAAGGTCTAACACTCGAACTAGAGACCTACATAAAACCGAACACTAACCACCAGCATACCTTCAACACCACGTCCTAACCCTATCGATAACCATAACCCTATCATAAAACCTAAGTATAACCCATAACAAAACACTCACCCTCTCGCTAACAACACAAACCCTCACCCTGATACACAAAAGACAAAGATCTCCCGGAAAAGCTTAACAGACTGTTGTGGCAAGTGCTGTTAGCGAGCACCTTTGAAGGCCGGCACGGCACACGAGGGGGTGGGTGGCCAGCACCGCGCCCGGCCGCTTTTGTTTCCCCAGTGGCGATGTTTACACACCGTACCAGGTACTCATTTGAGGCTGAGTCGACCTAGGGTAGGCCGAGGACCGGTTCAAATAGTAGTCACTGGTTTTGTCCGTGATCCGGAATCCAACTTGGGTCGCGGGATTCGTAGCGCAGCTCTCGAAACGCTCCACTGCCGCTCCCCCAACGCGCGCGACGCCGGGAGGCGCTCGCCACTCGTGTCGGGAGATAATGACCGGGACCCCCGTTGGATTGTTCCGCTTTAAGGATCTGTCTGGTCTGGAGGGAGACGGGTGGAGGGGCGGGGTGCGGGGGGAGGAGGGGGAGGGGGGAGGAGGGGGGAGACAGCGGGAGCGACGCCGTCACCGCGCAGTGGACAACGTTGCCGGAATTAGAGCGACGCTGAGCGGGTGAAATGACTCATCAGGACGTCCCTGCTTCCACCTCCAGCTCCCACCCACCCTGCTACCTCCTCCTGCGTCAACGCTATTTCCAATCACAGATTCGACCTCTGACCCCCCCCCCCACGCCACCCGCTGATGCCCCCCACCCCACGATTCCACCCACCCTCCCCCTGATTCCACCCCTCCCCCTGATTCCACCCCTCCCCCTGATTCCACCCCTCCCCCTGATTCCATCCCTCCCCCTGATTCCATCCCCTCCCCCTGATTCCCGCCCTCGGCAAAGCGGACCCGCAGTGGCGCAGCGGGGGGCGGCTGGGGCGACGCGATCGCCTCCCGCGCCCGGAGCTCGAGAAATTAAAATCGCGGCGGCATTTTCACCACGGGTCCGTGCCGCGCGGTATCACGCGAGAGGGGAGAAGGAAGGGGGAGAGACAGAGAGGAAGAGGGGGGGAGATAGAGAGGGAGGGAGAGGGGTGGTGGGGAGAGGGGGAAGGGAGGGAGAGGGGGGAAAACTGGAGATGGAGATAAAGAGACAGGGCGAGAGAGAGAATTAGAAACGGAAAGAGAGGGGAGAGGGGAAGGAGAGCAGCAGAGAGAGATAAAAAATAGGGGAGAAATAATTATTTCAAAAATAGAGATACGGAGAGAGGGAAAATGAGAGTTGGATGGAGGGAGGAGGCGAAAGAAGATAGAAAGAGACGGCGAGAGAGAGGAGATAAATAGGAGATAGAGAGGAGATAGAGAGGAGATAGAGAGGAGATAGAGAGGAGAGGGCGAGAGTGGAGGAGGTCTAGGTGGAGGAGAGCAGGCGAGAGAGAAGATAGAGTCGTAGAGGAGGAGAGAGATACATAAGGAGAGGCAAATTGTGGAGCGAGCGTTAAGGATAAATATACAAGAGAGGGAGAGACAAATACAAGAGATACATTCGGATAACGATTTGAGAGAGAGAGAGGCGTGAATAAGAGGGGAGAGATAAATAGAGAAGGGAGATGGAGAGTGAGTGAAGGAGAGAGATGGAGAAAGGAGAGAGATAAACAAGGGTAGAGATGGGGAAACAGGAGAGAGAGGAGAGCGATGAGGAGAGAGCTCATTAAGGAGAGGGAGGAGAGCGATCAGGAGAGAGATACATACGGAGAGCGATCAGGAGAGAGATAAACACGGAGAGCGATCAGGAGAGAGATACACAAGGAGAGCGATCAGGAGAGAGATAAACACGGAGGGGAAGGAGAGAGGGGGGAGAAGAGAGAGATTGGCTCCGCGTTCCCAGAAAAAACAAGGACGCAGCGTCGAGCAGACCGCACCAGCCCCCCCCACTCCCTCCCGCCCTGCCCCCCACCGCTCCCAGGACCCATGAATAAAGCATTCGGGCGGACGCGGCGGTAACGGCCTCGGGGCGGAAACCCGAACGCAGCGCCATGAATCAGGGGCCGCGCGGGGTGCGGGGAGCGCGATCAATTTACCCGCACGACGCGGCCGCCTCGAGCATCGAGCACACGCAGAGACACACAGACATGCATAGAGACACACATAGACACAGACATGCATAGAGACACACAGACACATAGACACACACACATAGACACACACACAGACACACACATAGACATGCATAGACACACACATAGACATGCATAGAGACACACATACATGCATAGAGACACACACATAGACATGCATAGACACACACATAGACACACACATAGACACACACACACATAGACACACACAGACACACACATAGACATGCATAGACACACACACACATAGACATGCATAGAGACACACAGACATGCATAGAGACACACACACAGACATGCATAGACACACACATAGACACACACACACAGACATGCATAGAGACAAAGATACAGATCCCCCGTATAGCCTTAGCAGACTGTTGGGGCAAGTGCTGTTAGCGAACGCATGAGAGCCGGCACGATACACAAGGGGGTGGGGTAGCTGCTGAAAATACAATGCCGCTTGACTGATTCGAAGTGAAATATGGGTTCTAATCCAGAGGTGGTCATGAGCACACTGTCCAGCTATTGGAACTCCTCCACTATTTTCACCACTGCTCCATTGTTCATGAAGCGTGGAGGGGGTGGAGCATTCGACGAACTAAAACACCCTGGCAGGTGCTTTGTTTTGGTGGGGCTGATGGTCAGGCCCCCACCCTCATAGCGACACGCTCCAGATTCAGCAGCAGAGTCTCCGACTATTTCTCGGAGTGAGCAGAAAATAATACCAGCTCATCGGAAGGTAAGCCTCCTCATTCATTATCATGTGTGAGGATTTATAGACGATGACATTGGCCCTGCCACCACCTCTAATTTCTGTGGCGGTCAGCACTGGGTGCCTAACCCATCCATAGCAACACGAGCCACAGTCCTGCACCTCACCCAATTCCTTTCGACATCAGGAGGAGCGGTGGGGGAGGAGAGAAAGGTGGGGTTTGGGGAAAATGCCACCCCATTTGTCATTGATGATCAAATTCTCACGACTTTCACAATGCGGCTGAGGCCAAGCTGTGGTGGTGGACACACACATCCTCCACCGTAGGCCCTGGTGTCAAATAGATGGGCCCACGTTCACTGTTGGGCGAGTACATATTCCGGCCGATATTCTTGCTTGGGCCTGCAAGCGTCCAGGATGTTGTGTGGATGCCGCGTTTGGCAATCACATTCCCGTGGGCCGCACGGGAACCCCTCGGCCTCCTATAGCCGCTATTGTTGAACGGATCTGGCCGATGGCTTCCAATCAACTCCTACACAGGTGCTAGCCATTAACGCCAACCACAATAAGATGACCCTGTCTTGCGGGGCCAATTTAGCCAACACCTGGGAACGGAGGTCGTGGAAGGCATCTGACTCATCAGCGCTCGCTGTGTTCCTACACAGGTGCTGATATTCCGTGGATGTGCACGCAACCACCACCAACTATTCAGTTCCTCCAGTCTAAATCAGGATTCGAATTCTCACCTCCTGTCGTCTGGGAAGTGAGCTCACAACAGTGCGGGACTCACGACCTTCCACCTCTCACCGCCCTTGAAACCAGGGCCAGATCGAGGTTATGAGGGCCCGAAGGCCCAAGTATGTATTGCACATTTCCAAAGCAAAATCTAAAGTCATCAAACGTATGTCGTTATTCACCTATGTCAACAAATACTAATTTATACGACTCAAGGTAAATTCATGAAACATAAATCACTCCCGACACTCATTTCTTCAAACAAACATTGTTTACCCCGAAGCTTGAGCTGCCGTGGTAGAGTCAGGAACGGTGTAAAATCGCAATTCGAAGACCAAAAAAAAATCCTTTCCGATGGCTGTGCCAATAGTCACCCGGCTGCTGCTACAACGCGGAACGGAGGGCCTAAAGGAGGGCCTACACAATATGAGAGCCTGTGGGTTCACCTGGCCCTGCATGCCACCGCGATTTTGTTTGACATCGCCATTCCCCAAGCTAGAACTGTCCCACCCCTCGTGGTGGCAGGAGCCAACGACCAGCCCACTGTACCCCCTGTACTCGACAGAGGTCGGGGGGAACACGCAGCCCCCCCTCGCCAGAAGGAACAATTGCCCTTTGTTTCTGGGGACTTCATGAATTCCCGAGAGGGTGGTGGTGGGTGGGGGGAGGTTTCATTGCCACGGCTCGGCCACACCGGGTTTGGCCAGGGGGCATCAGGTACCCGTTCCTCTCCACTCTGACAATCTGCGAGGTCCGTGCGGTGAGACACTGTACACGGTTCCCTCGCTTTAATGCGGATTCGGTGCGCGCGTTTTCGCGTATATAGCGGCACAATATATATCAAACCCACAATTCCCCACACAGTATGCGATTTTAATTCACGCAGATGCGGCTATGCGGTCCTGTGTGGGACAGCATTGTGTGTACTGCCCACCACGGTTGCGTAGATGTTAGCTACCTCCCCTGGTACACAGGAGGTTGTGAGTTCGATCCTGACCCTGACGCCTGCTGTATTTTTGGAGTTTGCGTGTCTCTCTCTCCGTGGTTGCGTGGATTTTTCCCCGGGTCCTGCGGATTTTCCCTCCACATTTAGAAAGATGCGTTTGGAGTATTTGGCTGCTGTAGATTTCCACATAATGAGAAGCCACATCTACTACATCTACTACTACATCTACTACTACTACATCTACTACTACTACATCTACTACTTCTACTACTACTACTACATCTACTACATCTACTACTACTACATCTACCACTACTACTACATCTACTACTACATCTACTACTACTACATCTACTACTACTACATCTACTACTACTACATCTACTGCTACTACTACTACTACATCTACTACTACATCTACTACTACTACATCTACTACTATATCTACTACTACTACATCTACTACTACTACTTCTACTACTACTACTACCGCAAAGAGCGAGGGACATCTCTACTCGTCGTGATCCTTTTGGTGGTCACATTTGAGGTGGAAGGAGCTACCAACACTTTGTTCCGCACCTTTGCGCTAGATGTGAGAGATAAACCAAGCGATGTGATTGGTCGACGAACGTCGTCAGCTCTTACACTTTCATTAACTACTCAAATTAAATATTTCATACAGAACCCATCAGCTGCACGGATATCTGTTAGCGAGCACCCATGAAAGCCGGCACGGCACACGAGCGCGTGGGTGGACACACACATTACATGCACGCCACCACCCATCACGCACACACAGGAGGCAATAGATTACACATACAAATCACACACACAAAGTACACACACGAGAACGCGTGAACACACAACGAGCACAACGCATACTATGCAAAAAACAAAGATCTCCCATTTAGATGTTGGCTTAAAACTTTCGTGACTGCAGAGATTTATATTCTTTGGTTCGTTCGGTAAAGTCACGTAGATAGAAGAAAAATAATACTAAAAATAAAATGAATACAAAAATAATAAAATAAAAAACCCTGATGTAGACTGTAGCCTGGTTCTTAATCGGAGTGAGTGTACTGGCAGTCTATAACGTAGACTGTATCCTGCTTTTTAAGCTGGTGAACGTATTGGCAGTCTATGATATAAACTGTAGCAATTGTTATTAAACTGAGTGGGCGTACTGGCAGTCTATAAAGTAGACTTATTCTGGTTCTTTCAATAAAAAAAATTTCACTTTTTATTTTCTACCGACGTGACTTTACCGAAAGAACCAAAGAATATTCCCCATTTAGCATTGCACAGACTGATGGGGCAATTGTTGTTTGCCAGCACCAATGAAAGCCGACACGGCACGCGACGAGAAGGGGTGGGTGGTCAACACCTCGCCCGGTCACGTTTGTAATCCCAGTGCTGATGTTTTATACACGCCGTAACAAGTACTAGTTTTTAGGCTGAGTCAACCTAGGGGAGGCCCAGGACCAGTACACTACCGCTCCCCACTGATACATACACAGGTACATACACGTAAATACATACATACACACACAGACACATACATACACACAAAAACACACTAACACACACGGCTCCCCTTTGTCCCTCGCCTCCTCTCCTGCCCGTGCCTTGCCCCCCTCGTCTCTCGCCTGTAAATGATCTCCGGGGCTCGCGGTGGGGTCTGTTCTACGGGGAGAGGGTAGGAGGAGGGAATGGGGGGGGGGTGACCCCCGCGAGCTCGGGGTTGTGCGGGGTCCGCGGCTCGGGCCCGATACCGCGGGGCTCCCTGGCGCTGCTTTTACAAAATGTCTCGCGTCGACAGCCGCGGCGCGGAGGTGCCCGACCAGGAATTTATAAAACCAGGAGAGAGGAGAGACGCACGCGTGCGCGCGTGTGAGTCGAGGTGTGTGTGTGAATGTGTGCGCGTGTGAGTCTAGGTGAGTGTGTGAATGTGTGCGCGTGTGAGTCTAGGTGAGTGTGTATGTGTGCGCGTGTGTGTGTGTGAGTCTAGGTGTATGTGCGCGCGCGTGTGAGTGTAGGTGTGCGCGTGTGAGTCTAGGTGTGCGTGTATGTGTGGGCGTGTGAGTGTAGGTGTGTATGTGTGCGCGTGTGAGTGTAGGTGTGTGTGCGCGCGCGTGTGAGTGGAGGTGTGTGTGTGTATGTGTGCGCGTGTGTGTGCGTGTGGGGGCAAGTGCTGTTAGCGAGCACCTATGAAGGCCGGCACGGCACACGAGGGGGTGGGTGGCCAGCACCACGCCCGACCGCCTTTGTCTCCCCCGTGGCGATTTTTACATATCACACCAGGTACTCATTTGATGCTCAGTCGACCTAGGGGAGGCCCATGACCGGTTCAGATAATCGTCACTGGTGTTGGCCGTGAACGGGAATAGAACTCGGTTCGCTGGGTTCGTAGCGCAGCACGCTAACCGCTGCACCACACACCCAGTATACAGCACACGCGTGCACACGCGTGTTCATTCACGCGTACATACTGCGTACACACGCGTAGGAACATGTGTGTGTGTGTACGTGGTAGTGCACACGTACAACATTTTCACGGCGCCTTTGGCTGGCTGGCTGGGTGGGTTTCGGGCTAGCGAGCGCCGCCGCCGCCGCTGCGCCGAGGTGTAACGATGGGTTAAATTAATCAGCGCGCCGCCACGCACAGCAATAACGCGCGCCGCGCCGTAATAAAGAATTCACGCGGGAAGGCGTCAGTGAAGGCGGGGGCGGTGGAGGGGGTGGAGGGGGTGGTGGGGGTGGTGGAGGGGCTTGCGGCGGCGAGGGGGGAATAAATAGGGGGGGGTGGTAGGGGGTGGCGGATGCGGAGGTTGCGGCGGCGGTGGCGAGAGGGAAGGACGAGGCGGATGGGGTGGAGGGGGTGCTGGAGGGGGGGGGAGGTGGAGGGGGGGTGATGGAGAGAGAGGGGTGATGGGCAGAAGGGGTGATGGGGAGAAGGGCTGTTGGGGGCGCGGGATTTCAATCGTTTGGAAAATGGCTCAAGGGGGTGGTTTGGTTTGGGTTTGGGTTCGTGCGGAGGGAGGATGGGGGGGAGGGAGGGAGGGCGGGAGGAGGGGGGAGGGGCTGCGCATAGATAAGTGAAGCGGCGTGCGTGTAAATCTGCCGTGTGATTAGGGTGCCGCCAGAGCGTGCGGCGAGGTTCCGCTGTGAAAAAGCGCAGCCCATCTCGCTCTCCCCCCCCCTCCCTCACTCTCGCTCGTTCTGTCTCTCTTCTCGCTCTCCCCTCTTCCGCTCTCGTTCTCTCTCCGCTCCCCTTTCTCCTCTGTATCGTTCTCTCGCTCTCCTATGCCTCTCTCCCTTCTCTCGCGCTCAGCTCTCCTCTTTCCCGGCTCCGGCGTCTTTTTGAACTCTCGTCCGTGCCTCCTCCACGCTCCTCTTTTCCGGCCTTTTGTGTTCTCTCTCTCTTCGCGCGCGCTCATCTCGCTCAACGTTTATTAATTCGCCAGCTCCCACGTGTGTCCGCGATCTCCACCCCCGCCGCCCTCCATCTCGCACCCCCCCCCCCCCCCTCTCGCGCTCCCGCATCTGCTCCCCCTGCGATCTCTCTCCTTCTCGGCCGATTTCACGAACGCTTCCTCTCCTCGCGTCTCCTCCTCCTCCTCTCACCTCTCATTCTGCCTTCCCCCGTCCCACGCCGTTGTCACTTCTCTCCCTCTCGTCTCTCTCCCGCCTCTCCTTTCTCGCTGCCTACCCCGTCACTCATCGCCGAAAAAAGACTCGACAATTTAGACGGCATCAACACCGAAACGTCGACATTCATAGAAGACTCGACACGCACACACACGTGGGACATTCTACGCCTGGGATTTCGCTATGAGCCCGACCAAGTGGCTCACGCGGGCTATAATGGCCGTGTATGAGCGCGCAGGCTGTTTCAATCAGCCATCAGCATTGTCCCAGGCATTCTTACAGCCCAGCCACTAGCAATATGCAGTCACTAAAACTGCCCAGCGACGAACACGGGCGCCGCGGTGACGAGATTTGAACTCCCTCGCATGGGATGCAGGATGTGGCGGGTTCGATCCCTGTATATTTGGAGTTTGTAGATTTCGCTCCCCGTGGCCGTGTGGATTTTTTTTTTCCTGGTCCTCCGGTTTGTCTCTCCACATTTAGAATCAAAACGCGTTTAGAGTGTGTGGCTCTGCTATACATTTCATTTGTGGCCAGGTCGCTTCTGAAAAAGAGCTATATAGCTCAACGGGCCTTACCCGGTAAAATAAAAACTACCATTGCCCAGCTACGAGCATTGCCCATCCACGCGAATCACGCGGTCACTCTCACTGCCCAGTCACGCGCGCGCTCTCGCGGTCGCAGGCACCTTTGTATCGCGACCTCGCCTGGGGTCAAACCCGTGGCCACCGACGGCCCGAGCAGCAGGAGGGGGGAAAAAGCGCTCTCATTTCAGAGTGGCGCGGCCTCGTTTTGATCCCCGCATTCACAAGGTCCCCACTCGGGGGGAGAGGGGGGGCATCAGACCGGAGCGCCGTGACCCGGCCGTGAGAGAGCGACTCTTTTACACCCCCCGCCCCCCCCGCCCCCCCCGCCCCAGTCCCCCGAGCCCCGCCCCCCCCCTGTCAAACCCCCCCCCCCCGCCCCCCGCCCCCTGTCACAGAAGAGGCGAGTGACTCGGTGAGCTGCTGGGATCGCAGGCAGCGCAGGTGGAGGATGGAGGCTCTGAGCCGGTAACGCTGAACCGTCTCGGTTCGACTCGCTGCTCGGTCGCGAGCGCCAGCCTCTGCATGATTAATTACGTAGTTGATTACATCGACATATATACAGATACAAACGCAACCTTCGCGCTAGCCCAGAGTGGTGAAGTATGGTCAAATTCACGCCCAGGACCCGCACGCCTCGGGGAACCCTTCATCCAGCAGAGGTGAACAGCTCGTGGCTGAGAGGTTCCAAGTTGGTTCCATGGAACCAGGCGAGAACCCCAGGGGTACCAGGATGGAAGCTTCGTTTGCGAGAGTGAGCCGAGTCGTTAAAATCACAAAAAAAAATTTTAAATACCGCAAATTCGGTAAATAGCAATCAATGCAAAAAAAAACAACTACGTCACGTGATACATTGAGTATACAGTCAGATAGATTTGCAGGTAGGTGTAGAAAGATCTATTCTTTACATATACTAAGGGACGTAATGCTACTCTGTATAGGCTGTACCCATACAAGGACAACAGACAATCGCCGTACAGTCTAACGCTCCGTACGAGGTGCTCATTCAAGGCTGAGTCGACCTGGGGGAGGCCCAGGAACGGTTCAGAATATTCCTCACTGATGTTGGCCGTGAGCCGGAATCGAACTCAAGAGCAGTGCGCTAACCATTGCGCCACCGCTCCCCCACTCGTGTGCACTCACCGACCGATCACGGACCACACCCGTGCACTTGTCCGCCCCTCTGGAGAAAGAGGTGGGATGAGGGTGGGGGCAGGGAGCGTGGGGGGGTCAGAGAGAGGTCAGACGGGCGGGGGAGGGGCTGGATGGTGAGGGGCTTCGCCACTTAACTGAGCATCAGCACAGCTTTGTCTGAAAATCCCGTGACCTGCGTCTGCCTCTGTCAATCATCGATCGCCCATCCACACTCATTCACCCCGAGTCTGATGATGCCCCCCCTCCCCCCGCAGTGCCCCTCCCCCTGGCACCTCCAACGCCCAAAGATAAAACTAAAGGTAAACCGTATAGACGTAACAAACTGTTGGGCAAGTGCCGTTAGTATACATGTTGAACTTCTTTCGCACCGTACGTAGCCACATCCCCACCTCCCCTCTCGACCCGGGTTTCATTGGATCTGACGACGGGAGACTCGGCTACCCCAACTATCCCTCCACAGGGGGACACATGATACAGTAACAGGTGACGTTTCGGGCAATGGCCCTTCGTCAGAGCAGAACAAGGACCAACGTCCTAAACGTCGGCCATGACCTTCAGGGTCAGAGTGTTATGGACGAGCGTGTTGACTTGTTTTCTGCAATGTATCCCCCTCCAGGGGAGGTACACGTGGATCCCAGAGCACACGCGAGTCCCAGGCGTCGGCATTGTTTGCGCGCGAATCATTGCGCCACCACTCGCTTCAGGGGGGTGGGGTGTGGAGGACGGGGGGGGGGGGCATGGATTGATTGTCGTCAGCGACTTCAGTAAGCGCGGCTCTTGACGCCACTTTCAGAGCCCCCGCAGTCGAGAAGCCATCGTGACGTCACTATCTGTGACGTGTGGAGTCACACCGCGGTGACGTCACTGGAGTGCGTAGCTGACCCTGAAGCTGGTTGCTGATGTTGTTGTTGTTGATGTTGTTGTTGTTGTTTCACCCCCCAAGGGTTGGGGAAACCGTGACCCCCTCCCCCTCTAACTCCAACCCGATCCCTGACCCACAAGCAACTCCCTTCATGCGCCGTAGCGAAACGTTGGCCAAATAAATCGGGAGCAGGAGTCTCTTGAGCAAAGCGTCTTGGGACTCGGTAAATTGTTGTTGTTGTTGTTGTATTCCGAATAAAGGTCAGTGTTTGATTGCAATCATGATGACCGCTGCTGATTGTGAGCAGGGGTGGCGTGGAGGAGTCGGAGTGGAGGGACACGAAGAGTGTGCAGACGGGAAGAGGAGAGTGGGATGATGAGGGGTGAGCGGAGTCGAGAGAGAGAGACAGGAGATGGAGAGGGCAGAACGAGTGTCAGGGGGAAGAGAGTTGGGGGTGTGGGGGAGAGTGGGGGGAGAGTGGAGCGTGTGTGGGGATGTGAGAGCCCCAGGGGTAACGGCGAGAAGTTTGAGGGGTGACAGGGGCCGTGGGGAGGAGAGTCGGAGGAGAAACGGGAGCGTGAGAGGAGAGTAGTAGCAGCAGCAGGAGGAGGAGGAGGGAAGAGAGACGAAGAGGTGCAGAGGATGAAGAATGTGACGATCGGGGGTGGGGGGAGATAGGAGGACGCGTGGAGCGTGAGTCGAGTGCGGGAGACATCGTGACGAGGAGGAGGAGTGATTCCATAAACGAGGAAGGAGCGGACAGCTCTCAGCGGGAGACGCAGGGAAGAGGAAGGCGGGCGACGAGTGAGAAGAACGCGAGCAGCGCGTGGAGGAGGAGGAGGGAGACAGCTCAGGGAATGTCGGAGCGATACACAGCGAGGGGGAAGGAGGCGAACAGAAAAAATGTGCGGGCGGCTTGGCAGCGCTCCAAACCTCGCCACAGCCATTCCTCGCTCGATTAAAAAAAAAGAGAGAGAGTTGGGGAGGAGGGGAGCGAGAGAGTGGAGAGAGGAGGGAGGGAGGGGAAAGAGGAGAATTTTTTTGCTAAGGCGGAGCGTGCAGCGCGAACCCCCGCGGGGGAAACACAATCCCAGGCCGGCCAAACGCGATTATTTTTAAAGCTTCCAAAAGCCTTTCATCCCGCCCGGGCGCTTCATCACGCGTCGGAGCCGCCGCGCCAATGCCACGACCCGGCGGCGTACCCCCCCCCCACACACCCCCCGCCCCCTCATCCACCCCCAACACCCCCCCCCCCCCCCACTAAAAAAACCCAGCCAGCGAGTCACACACAACAGTGGTAGACAGAGCCAGGGAGTCACACACGGCCAGTGGTACAGAGAGCCAGCGAGTCACACCCAGCCAGTGGTACAGAGAGCCAGGGAGTCACACAGAGCCAGCGAGTCCAACAGAGCAGTGGTACACAAAGCCAGTGGTACACAGAGCCAGGGAGTCACACATAACAGTGGTACAGAGAGCCAGTGGTACACAGAGCCAGGGAGTCACACACAACAGTGGTACAGAGAGCCAGGGAGTCACACAGAGCCAGTGGTACAGAAAGCCAGCGAGACGTGGAGCCAGCCATTCAGACCAGCAGGCACACGGACAGCCGGCGAGACGCGGAGATCGCCACGCGAACCGATCACACAGCGGCTCACGAGAGCTCACAAGGGGGACACGGAGCCAGCCACGTCGCACGGCCATTCAGTCTCACAGCCAGCCAACCAGAATCCGAGAGCCAGCCAGCTAGAATCCCAGAGCCAGCCAGCTAGAATCCCAGAGTCAGCTAGAATCTCAGAGTCAGCCAGCTAGAATCCCAGAGCCAGCCAGCTAAAATCCCAGAGCCAGCCAGCTAGAATCCCAGAGCCAGCCAGCTAGAATCCCAGAGTCAGCCAGCTAGAATCTCAGAGCCAGCCAGCTAGAATCTCAGAGCCAGCCAGCTAGAATCCCAGAGCCAGCCAGCTAGAATCCCAGAGCCAGCCAGCTAAAATCCCAAAGCCAGCCAGCTAGAATCTCAGAGCCAGCCAGCTAAAATCCCAGAGCCAGCCAGCTGGAATCTCAGAGCCAGCCATCTAAAATCCCAGAGCCAGCCAGCTAGAATCCCAGAGCCAGCCAGCTAGAATTCCAGAGCCAGCCAGCTAAAATCCCAGAACCAGCCAGCTAAAATCCCAGAGCCAGCCAGCTAGAATCCCAGAGCCAGCCAGCTAGAATCCCAGAGCCAGCCAGCTAGAATCTCAGAACCAGCTAGAATCTCAGAGCCAGCCAGCTAGAATCCCAGAGCCAGCCAGCTAGAATCCCAGAGCCAGCCAGCTAGAATCTCAGAGCCAGCCAGCTAGAATCTCAGAGCCAGCTAGAATCCCAGAGCCAGCCAGCTAGAATCTCAGAGCCAGCCAGCTAGAATCCCAGAGTCAGCCAGCTAGAATCCCAGAGTCAGCCAGCTAGAATCCCAGAGCCAGCCAGCTAGAATCCCAGAGCCAGCTAGAATCTCACAGCCAGCCAGCTAGAATCTCAGAGCCAGCTAGAATCTCAGAGCCAGCCAGCTAGAATCCCAGAGCCAGCCAGCTAGAATCTCAGAGCCAGCCAGCTAGAATCCCAGAGCCAGCTAGAATCCCAGAACCAGCCAGCTAGAATCTCAGAGCCAGCCAGCTAAAATCTCAGAGCCAGCCAGATTCTCAGAGCCAGCTAGAATCTCAGAACCAGCCAGCTAAAATCTCAGAGCCAGCCAGAATCTCAGAGCCAGCTAGAATCTCAGAGCCAGCCAGCTAAAATCTCAGAGCCAGCCAGAATCTCAGAGCCAGCCAGCTAGAATCTCAGAGCCAGCCAGCTAGAATCTCAGAGCCAGCTAGAATCCCAGAGCCAGCCAGCTAGAATCTCAAAGCCAGCCAGCTAGAATCTCAGAGCCAGCTAGAATCTCAGAGTCAGCCAGCTAGAATCTCAGATTCAGCTAGAATCCCAGAGCCAGCCAGCTAGAATCCCAGAGCCAGCCAGCTAGAATCTCAGAGCCAGCCAGCTAGAATCCCAGAGCCAGCCATCTAGAATCTCAGAGCCAGCCAACTAAAATCTCAGAGCCAGCCAGATTCTCAGAGCCAGCTAGAATCTCAGAGCCAGCCAGCTAAAATCTCAGAGCCAGCCAGAATCTCAGAGCCAGCCAGCTAGAATCTCAGAGCCAGCCAGCTAGAATCTCAGAGCCAGCTAGAATCCCAGAGCCAGCCAGCTAGAATCTCAAGCCAGCCAGCTAGAATCTCAGAGCCAGCTAGAATCTCAGTCAGCCAGCTAGAATCTCAGAGTCAGCTAGAATCCCAGAGCCAGCCAGCTAGAATCTCAGAGCCAGCCAGCCAGAATCCCAGAGTCAGCTAGAATCCCAGAGCCAGCCAGCTAGAATCCCAGAGCCAGCCAGCTAGAATCTCATAGCCAGCCAGCTAGAATCCCAGAGCCAGCCAGCTAGAATCCCAGAGCCAGCCAGCTAGAATCCCAGAGCCAGCTAGAATCCCAGAGCCAGCTAAAATCTAAGAGCCAGCCAGCTAGAATCCCAGAGCCAGCTAGAATCTCAGACCAGCCAGCTAGAATCCCAAAGCCAGCCAGCTAGAATCCCAAAGCCAGCTAGAATCCCAGAGCCAGCCAGCTAGAATCTCAGAGCCAGCCAGCTAGAATCCCAGAGCCAGCTAGAATCCCAGAACCAGCCAGCTAGAATCCCAGAGCCAGTCAGCTAGAATCTCAGAGCCAGCCAGCTAGAATCTCAGAGCCAGCCAGCTAGAATCCTAGAGCCAGCCAGCTAGAATCCCAGAGCCAGCTAGAATCCCAGATCCAGCTAAAATCTCAGAGCCAGCCAGCTAGAATCCCAGAGCCAGCTAGAATATCAGACCAGCCAGCTAGAATCCCAGAGCCAGCCAGCTAGAATCCCAGAGCCAGCCAGCTAGAATCCCAGAGCCAGCTAGAATCTCAGAGTCAGCCAGCTAAAATCTCAGAGCCAGCCAGCTAGAATCTCAGAGCCAGCTAGAATCTCAGACCAGCCAGCTAGAATCCCAGAGCCAGCCAGCTAGAATCCCAGAGCCAGCCAGCTAGAATCTCAGAGCCAGCCAGCCAGAATCCCAGAGCCAGCTAGAATCTCAGAGTCAGCCAGCTAGAATCTCAGAGCCAGCCAGCCAGAATCCCAGAGCCAGCTAGAATCTCAAAGCCAGCCAGCTAGAATCCCAGAACCAGCCAGCTAGAATCCCAGAGCCAGTCAACTAGAATCTCAGAGCCAGCCAGCTAGAATCTCAGAGCCAGCCAGCTAGAATCCCAGAGCCAGCCAGCTAGAATCCCAGAGCCAGCTAGAATCCCAGATCCAGCTAAAATCTCAGAGCCAGCCAGCTAGAATCCCAGAGCCAGCTAGAATCTCAGACCAGCCAGCTAGAATCCCAGAGCCAGCCAGCTAGAATCCCAGAGCCAGCCAGCTAGAATCCCAGAGCCAGCTAGAATCTCAGAATCAGCCAGCTAAAATCTCAGAGCCAGCCAGCTAGAATCTCAGAGCCAGCTAGAATCTCAGACCAGCCAGCTAGAATCCCAGAGCCAGCCAGCTAGAATCCCAGAGCCAGCCAGCTAGAATCTCAGAGCCAGCCAGCCAGAATCCCAGAGCCAGCTAGAATCTCAGAGTCAGCCAGCTAGAATCTCAGAGCCAGCCAGCCAGAATCCCAGAGCCAGCTAGAATCTCAGAGCCAGCCAGCTAGAATCCCAGAGCCAGCTAGAATCTCAGAGCCAGCCAGCCAGAATCCCAGAGCCAGCTAGCTAGAATCCCAGAGCCAGCCAGCCAGAATCCCAGAGCCAGATAGAATCTCAGAGCCAGCCAGCTAGAATCTCAGAGCCAGCCAGCCAGAATCCCAGAGCCAGCTAGAATCCCAGAGCCAGCTAGAATCTCAGAGCCAGCCAGCTAGAATTTCACAGTAAGCCACCCAGAATCCCAGAGCCAGCCAGCCAGAATCCCAGAGCCAGCTAGAATCTCAGAGCCAACCAACCAGAATCTCAGAGCCCGCCAGCTATAATCTCAGAGCCAGCTAGAATCCCAGAGCCAGCTAGAATCTCAGAGCCAGCCAGCTAAAATCTCAGAGCCAGCCAGCTAAAATCTCAGAGCCAGCCAGCTAGAATCCCAGAGCCAGCTAGAATCCCAGAGCCAGCTAGAATCCCAGAGCCAGCCAGCTAGAATCTCAGAGCCATCCAGCCAGAATCCCAGAGCCAGCTAGAATCTCAGAGTCAGCCAGATAGAATCCCAGAGCCAGTCAGCTAGAATCTCAGAGCCAGCCAGCCAGAATCTCAGAGCCAGCCAGCCAGAATCCCAGAGTCAGCTAGAATCCCAGAGCCAGCCAGCTAGAATCCCAGAGCCAGCCAGCTAGAATCTCAGAGCCAGCCAGCTAGAATCCCAGAGCCAGCCAGCTAGAATCCCAGAGCCAGCCAGCTAGAATCCCAGAGCCAGCTAGAATCCCAGAGCCAGCTAAAATCTCAGAGCCAGCCAGCTAGAATCCCAGAGCCAGCTAGAATCTCAGACCAGCCAGCTAGAATCCCAAAACCAGCCAGCTAGAATCCCAAAGCCAGCTAGAATCCCAGAGCCAGCCAGCTAGAATCTCAGAGCCAGCCAGCTAGAATCCCAGAGCCAGCTAGAATCCCAGAACCAGCCAGCTAGAATCCCAGAGCCAGTCAGCTAGAATATCAGAGCCAGCCAGCTAGAATCTCAGAGCCAGCCAGCTAGAATCCTAGAGCCAGCCAGCTAGAATCCCAGAGCCAGCTAGAATCCCAGATCCAGCTAAAATCTCAGAGCCAGCCAGCTAGAATCCCAGAGCCAGCCAGCTAGAATCCCAGAGCCAGCTAGAATCTCAGAGTCAGCCAGCTAAAATCTCAGAGCCAGCCAGCTAGAATCTCAGAGCCAGCTAGAATCTCAGACCAGCCAGCTAGAATCCCAGAGCCAGCCAGCTAGAATCCCAGAGCCAGCCAGCTAGAATCTCAGAGCCAGCCAGCCAGAATCCCAGAGCCAGCTAGAATCTCAGAGTCAGCCAGCTAGAATCTCAGAGCCAGCCAGCCAGAATCCCAGAGCCAGCTAGAATCTCAAAGCCAGCCAGCTAGAATCCCAGAACCAGCCAGCTAGAATCCCAGAGCCAGTCAACTAGAATCTCAGAGCCAGCCAGCTAGAATCTCAGAGCCAGCCAGCTAGAATCCCAGAGCCAGCCAGCTAGAATCCCAGAGCCAGCTAGAATCCCAGATCCAGCTAAAATCTCAGAGCCAGCCAGCTAGAATCCCAGAGCCAGCTAGAATCTCAGACCAGCCAGCTAGAATCCCAGAGCCAGCCAGCTAGAATCCCAGAGCCAGCCAGCTAGAATCCCAGAGCCAGCTAGAATCTCAGAATCAGCCAGCTAAAATCTCAGAGCCAGCCAGCTAGAATCTCAGAGCCAGCTAGAATCTCAGACCAGCCAGCTAGAATCCCAGAGCCAGCCAGCTAGAATCCCAGAGCCAGCCAGCTAGAATCTCAGAGCCAGCCAGCCAGAATCCCAGAGCCAGCTAGAATCTCAGAGTCAGCCAGCTAGAATCTCAGAGCCAGCCAGCCAGAATCCCAGAGCCAGCTAGAATCTCAGAGCCAGCCAGCTAGAATCCCAGAGCCAGCTAGAATCTCAGAGCCAGCCAGCCAGAATCCCAGAGCCAGCTAGCTAGAATCCCAGAGCCAGCCAGCCAGAATCCCAGAGCCAGATAGAATCTCAGAGCCAGCCAGCTAGAATCTCAGAGCCAGCCAGCCAGAATCCCAGAGCCAGCTAGAATCCCAGAGCCAGCTAGAATCTCAGAGCCAGCCAGCTAGAATTTCACAGTAAGCCACCCAGAATCCCAGAGCCAGCCAGCCAGAATCCCAGAGCCAGCTAGAATCTCAGAGCCAACCAACCAGAATCTCAGAGCCCGCCAGATAGAATCTCAGAGCCAGCTAGAATCCCAGAGCCAGCTAGAATCTCAGAGCCAGCCAGCTAAAATCTCAGAGCCAGCCAGCTAAAATCTCAGAGCCAGCCAGCTAGAATCCCAGAGCCAGCTAGAATCCCAGAGCCAGCTAGAATCCCAGAGCCAGCCAGCTAGAATCTCAGAGCCATCCAGCCAGAATCCCAGAGCCAGCTAGAATCTCAGAGTCAGCCAGATAGAATCCCAGAGCCAGTCAGCTAGAATCTCAGAGCCAGCCAGCCAGAATCTCAGAGCCAGCCAGCCAGAATCCCAGAGTCAGCTAGAATCCCAGAGCCAGCCAGCTAGAATCCCAGAGCCAGCCAGCTAGAATCTCAGAGCCAGCCAGCTAGAATCCCAGAGCCAGCCAGCTAGAATCCCAGAGCCAGCCAGCTAGAATCCCAGAGCCAGCTAGAATCCCAGAGCCAGCTAAAATCTCAGAGCCAGCCAGCTAGAATCCCAGAGCCAGCTAGAATCTCAGACCAGCCAGCTAGAATCCCAAAACCAGCCAGCTAGAATCCCAAAGCCAGCTAGAATCCCAGAGCCAGCCAGCTAGAATCTCAGAGCCAGCCAGCTAGAATCCCAGAGCCAGCTAGAATCCCAGAACCAGCCAGCTAGAATCCCAGAGCCAGTCAGCTAGAATATCAGAGCCAGCCAGCTAGAATCTCAGAGCCAGCCAGCTAGAATCCTAGAGCCAGCCAGCTAGAATCCCAGAGCCAGCTAGAATCCCAGATCCAGCTAAAATCTCAGAGCCAGCCAGCTAGAATCCCAGAGCCAGCTAGAATATCAGACCAGCCAGCTAGAATCCCAGAGCCAGCCAGCTAGAATCCCAGAGCCAGCCAGCTAGAATCCCAGAGCCAGCTAGAATCTCAGAGTCAGCCAGCTAAAATCTCAGAGCCAGCCAGCTAGAATCTCAGAGCCAGCTAGAATCTCAGACCAGCCAGCTAGAATCCCAGAGCCAGCCAGCTAGAATCCCAGAGCCAGCCAGCTAGAATCTCAGAGCCAGCCAGCCAGAATCCCAGAGCCAGCTAGAATCCCAGAGCCAGCCAGCTAGAATCTCAGAGCCAGCCAGCCAGAATCCCAGAGCCAGCTAGAATCTCAAAGCCAGCCAGCTAGAATCCCAGAACCAGCCAGCTAGAATCCCAGAGCCAGTCAACTAGAATCTCAGAGCCAGTCAGCTAGAATCTCAGAGCCAGCCAGCTAGAATCCCAGAGCCAGCCAGCTAGAATCCCAGAGCCAGCTAGAATCCCAGATCCAGCTAAAATCTCAGAGCCAGCCAGCTAGAATCCCAGAGCCAGCTAGAATCTCAGACCAGCCAGCTAGAATCCCAGAGCCAGCCAGCTAGAATCCCAGAGCCAGCCAGCTAGAATCCCAGAGCCAGCTAGAATCTCAGAATCAGCCAGCTAAAATCTCAGAGCCAGCCAGCTAGAATCTCAGAGCCAGCTAGAATCTCAGACCAGCCAGCTAGAATCCCAGAGCCAGCCAGCTAGAATCCCAGAGCCAGCCAGCTAGAATCTCAGAGCCAGCCAGACAGAATCCCAGAGCCAGCTAGAATCTCAGAGTCAGCCAGCTAGAATCTCAGAGCCAGCCAGCCAGAATCCCAGAGCCAGCTAGAATCTCAAAGCCAGCCAGCTAGAATCCCAGAACCAGCCAGCTAGAATCCCAGAGCCAGTCAACTAGAATCTCAGAGCCAGTCAGCTAGAATCTCAGAGCCAGCCAGCTAGAATCCCAGAGCCAGCCAGCTAGAATCCCAGAGCCAGCTAGAATCCCAGATCCAGCTAAAATCTCAGAGCCAGCCAGCTAGAATCCCAGAGCCAGCTAGAATCTCAGACCAGCCAGCTAGAATCCCAGAGCCAGCCAGCTAGAATCCCAGAGCCAGCCAGCTAGAATCCCAGAGCCAGCTAGAATCTCAGAATCAGCCAGCTAAAATCTCAGAGCCAGCCAGCTAGAATCTCAGAGCCAGCTAGAATCTCAGACCAGCCAGCTAGAATCCCAGAGCCAGCCAGCTAGAATCCCAGAGCCAGCCAGCTAGAATCTCAGAGCCAGCCAGCCAGAATCCCAGAGCCAGCTAGAATCTCAGAGCCAGCCAGCTAGAATCCCAGAGCCAGCTAGAATCTCAGAGCCAGCCAGCCAGAATCCCAGAGCCAGCTAGAATCTCAGAGCCAGCCAGCTAGAATCCCAGAGCCAGCCAGCCAGAATCCCAGAGCCAGATAGAATCTCAGAGCCAGCCAGCTAGAATCTCAGAGCCAGCCAGCCAGAATCCCAGAGCCAGCTAGAATCCCAGAGCCAGCTAGAATCTCAGAGCCAGCCAGCTAGAATTTCACAGTAAGCCAACCAGAATCCCAGAGCCAGCCAGCCAGAATCCCAGAGCCAGCTAGAATCTCAGAGCCAACCAACCAGAATCTCAGAGCCCGCCAGCTATAATCTCAGAGCCAGCTAGAATCCCAGAGCCAGCTAGAATCTCAGAGCCAGCCAGCTAAAATCTCAGAGCCAGCCAGCTAAAATCTCAGAGCCAGCCAGCTAGAATCCCAGAGCCAGCTAGAATCCCAGAGCCAGCTAGAATCCCAGAGCCAGCCAGCTAGAATCTCAGAGCCATCCAGCCAGAATCCCAGAGCCAGCTAGAATCTCAGAGTCAGCCAGATAGAATCCCAGAGCCAGTCAGCTAGAATCTCAGAGCCAGCCAGCCAGAATCCCAGAGTCAGCCAGCTAGAATCTCAGAGCCAGCCAGCTAGAATCTCAGAGCCAGCCAGCTAGAATCCCAGAGCCAGCCAGCTAGAATCCCAGAGCCAGCTAGAATCCCAGATCCAGCTAAAATCTCAGAGCCAGCCAGCTAGAATCCCAGAGACAGCTAGCATCTCAGACCAGCCAGCTAGAATCCCAGAGCCAGCCAGCTAGAATCCCAGAGCCAGCCAGCTAGAATCCCAGAGCCAGCTAGAATCTCAGAATCAGCCAGCTAAAATCTCAGAGCCAGCCAGCTAGAATCTCAGAGCCAGCTAGAATCTCAGACCAGCCAGCTAGAATCCCAGAGCCAGCCAGCTAGAATCCCAGAGCCAGCCAGCTAGAATCTCAGAGCCAGCCAGCCAGAATCCCAGAGCCAGCTAGAATCTCAGAGTCAGCCAGCTAGAATCTCAGAGCCAGCCAGCCAGAATCCCAGAGCCAGCTAGAATCTCAGAGCCAGCCAGCTAGAATCCCAGAGCCAGCTAGAATCTCAGAGCCAGCCAGCCAGAATCCCAGAGCCAGCTAGAATCTCAGAGCCAGCCAGCTAGAATCCCAGAGCCAGCCAGCCAGAATCCCAGAGCCAGATAGAATCTCAGAGCCAGCCAGCTAGAATCTCAGAGCCAGCCAGCCAGAATCCCAGAGCCAGCTAGAATCCCAGAGCCAGCTAGAATCTCAGAGCCAGCCAGCTAGAATTTCACAGTAAGCCAACCAGAATCCCAGAGCCAGCCAGCCAGAATCCCAGAGCCAGCTAGAATATCAGACCAGCCAGCTAGAATCCCAGAGCCAGCCAGCTAGAATCCCAGAGCCAGCCAGCTAGAATCCCAGAGCCAGCTAGAATCTCAGAGTCAGCCAGCTAAAATCTCAGAGCCAGCCAGCTAGAATCTCAGAGCCAGCTAGAATCTCAGACCAGCCAGCTAGAATCCCAGAGCCAGCCAGCTAGAATCCCAGAGCCAGCCAGCTAGAATCTCAGAGCCAGCCAGCCAGAATCCCAGAGCCAGCTAGAATCTCAGAGTCAGCCAGCTAGAATCTCAGAGCCAGCCAGCCAGAATCCCAGAGCCAGCTAGAATCTCAAAGCCAGCCAGCTAGAATCCCAGAACCAGCCAGCTAGAATCCCAGAGCCAGTCAACTAGAATCTCAGAGCCAGCCAGCTAGAATCTCAGAGCCAGCCAGCTAGAATCCCAGAGCCAGCCAGCTAGAATCCCAGAGCCAGCTAGAATCCCAGATCCAGCTAAAATCTCAGAGCCAGCCAGCTAGAATCCCAGAGCCAGCTAGAATCTCAGACCAGCCAGCTAGAATCCCAGAGCCAGCCAGCTAGAATCCCAGAGCCAGCCAGCTAGAATCCCAGAGCCAGCTAGAATCTCAGAATCAGCCAGCTAAAATCTCAGAGCCAGCCAGCTAGAATCTCAGAGCCAGCTAGAATCTCAGACCAGCCAGCTAGAATCCCAGAGCCAGCCAGCTAGAATCCCAGAGCCAGCCAGCTAGAATCTCAGAGCCAGCCAGCCAGAATCCCAGAGCCAGCTAGAATCTCAGAGTCAGCCAGCTAGAATCTCAGAGCCAGCCAGCCAGAATCCCAGAGCCAGCTAGAATCTCAGAGCCAGCCAGCTAGAATCCCAGAGCCAGCTAGAATCTCAGAGCCAGCCAGCCAGAATCCCAGAGCCAGCTAGCTAGAATCCCAGAGCCAGCCAGCCAGAATCCCAGAGCCAGATAGAATCTCAGAGCCAGCTAGAATCCCAGAGCCAGCTAGAATCTCAGAGCCAGCCAGCTAAAATCTCAGAGCCAGCCAGCTAAAATCTCAGAGCCAGCCAGCTAGAATCCCAGAGCCAGCTAGAATCCCAGAGCCAGCTAGAATCCCAGAGCCAGCCAGCTAGAATCTCAGAGCCATCCAGCCAGAATCCCAGAGCCAGCTAGAATCTCAGAGTCAGCCAGATAGAATCCCAGAGCCAGTCAGCTAGAATCTCAGAGCCAGCCAGCCAGAATCTCAGAGCCAGCCAGCCAGAATCCCAGAGTCAGCTAGAATCCCAGAGCCAGCCAGCTAGAATCCCAGAGCCAGCCAGCTAGAATCTCAGAGCCAGCCAGCTAGAATCCCAGAGCCAGCCAGCTAGAATCCCAGAGCCAGCCAGCTAGAATCCCAGAGCCAGCTAGAATCCCAGAGCCAGCTAAAATCTCAGAGCCAGCCAGCTAGAATCCCAGAGCCAGCTAGAATCTCAGACCAGCCAGCTAGAATCCCAAAACCAGCCAGCTAGAATCCCAAAGCCAGCTAGAATCCCAGAGCCAGCCAGCTAGAATCTCAGAGCCAGCCAGCTAGAATCCCAGAGCCAGCTAGAATCCCAGAACCAGCCAGCTAGAATCCCAGAGCCAGTCAGCTAGAATATCAGAGCCAGCCAGCTAGAATCTCAGAGCCAGCCAGCTAGAATCCTAGAGCCAGCCAGCTAGAATCCCAGAGCCAGCTAGAATCCCAGATCCAGCTAAAATCTCAGAGCCAGCCAGCTAGAATCCCAGAGCCAGCTAGAATATCAGACCAGCCAGCTAGAATCCCAGAGCCAGCCAGCTAGAATCCCAGAGCCAGCCAGCTAGAATCCCAGAGCCAGCTAGAATCTCAGAGTCAGCCAGCTAAAATCTCAGAGCCAGCCAGCTAGAATCTCAGAGCCAGCTAGAATCTCAGACCAGCCAGCTAGAATCCCAGAGCCAGCCAGCTAGAATCCCAGAGCCAGCCAGCTAGAATCTCAGAGCCAGCCAGCCAGAATCCCAGAGCCAGCTAGAATCTCAGAGTCAGCCAGCTAGAATCTCAGAGCCAGCCAGCCAGAATCCCAGAGCCAGCTAGAATCTCAAAGCCAGCCAGCTAGAATCCCAGAACCAGCCAGCTAGAATCCCAGAGCCAGTCAACTAGAATCTCAGAGCCAGTCAGCTAGAATCTCAGAGCCAGCCAGCTAGAATCCCAGAGCCAGCCAGCTAGAATCCCAGAGCCAGCTAGAATCCCAGATCCAGCTAAAATCTCAGAGCCAGCCAGCTAGAATCCCAGAGCCAGCTAGAATATCAGACCAGCCAGCTAGAATCCCAGAGCCAGCCAGCTAGAATCCCAGAGCCAGCCAGCTAGAATCCCAGAGCCAGCTAGAATCTCAGAGTCAGCCAGCTAAAATCTCAGAGCCAGCCAGCTAGAATCTCAGAGCCAGCTAGAATCTCAGACCAGCCAGCTAGAATCCCAGAGCCAGCCAGCTAGAATCCCAGAGCCAGCCAGCTAGAATCTCAGAGCCAGCCAGACAGAATCCCAGAGCCAGCTAGAATCTCAGAGTCAGCCAGCTAGAATCTCAGAGCCAGCCAGCCAGAATCCCAGAGCCAGCTAGAATCTCAAAGCCAGCCAGCTAGAATCCCAGAACCAGCCAGCTAGAATCCCAGAGCCAGTCAACTAGAATCTCAGAGCCAGTCAGCTAGAATCTCAGAGCCAGCCAGCTAGAATCCCAGAGCCAGCCAGCTAGAATCCCAGAGCCAGCTAGAATCCCAGATCCAGCTAAAATCTCAGAGCCAGCCAGCTAGAATCCCAGAGCCAGCTAGAATCTCAGACCAGCCAGCTAGAATCCCAGAGCCAGCCAGCTAGAATCCCAGAGCCAGCCAGCTAGAATCCCAGAGCCAGCTAGAATCTCAGAATCAGCCAGCTAAAATCTCAGAGCCAGCCAGCTAGAATCTCAGAGCCAGCTAGAATCTCAGACCAGCCAGCTAGAATCCCAGAGCCAGCCAGCTAGAATCCCAGAGCCAGCCAGCTAGAATCTCAGAGCCAGCCAGACAGAATCCCAGAGCCAGCTAGAATCTCAGAGTCAGCCAGCTAGAATCTCAGAGCCAGCCAGCCAGAATCCCAGAGCCAGCTAGAATCTCAAAGCCAGCCAGCTAGAATCCCAGAACCAGCCAGCTAGAATCCCAGAGCCAGTCAACTAGAATCTCAGAGCCAGTCAGCTAGAATCTCAGAGCCAGCCAGCTAGAATCCCAGAGCCAGCCAGCTAGAATCCCAGAGCCAGCTAGAATCCCAGATCCAGCTAAAATCTCAGAGCCAGCCAGCTAGAATCCCAGAGCCAGCTAGAATCTCAGACCAGCCAGCTAGAATCCCAGAGCCAGCCAGCTAGAATCCCAGAGCCAGCCAGCTAGAATCCCAGAGCCAGCTAGAATCTCAGAATCAGCCAGCTAAAATCTCAGAGCCAGCCAGCTAGAATCTCAGAGCCAGCTAGAATCTCAGACCAGCCAGCTAGAATCCCAGAGCCAGCCAGCTAGAATCCCAGAGTCAGCCAGCTAGAATCTCAGAGCCAGCCAGCCAGAATCCCAGAGCCAGCTAGAATCTCAAAGCCAGCCAGCTAGAATCCCAGAACCAGCCAGCTAGAATCCCAGAGCCAGTCAACTAGAATCTCAGAGCCAGTCAGCTAGAATCTCAGAGCCAGCCAGCTAGAATCCCAGAGCCAGCCAGCTAGAATCCAGAGCCAGCTAGAATCCCAGATCCAGCTAAAATCTCAGAGCCAGCCAGCTAGAATCCCAGAGCCAGCTAGAATATCAGACCAGCCAGCTAGAATCCCAGAGCCAGCCAGCTAGAATCCCAGAGCCAGCCAGCTAGAATCCCAGAGCCAGCTAGAATCTCAGAGTCAGCCAGCTAAAATCTCAGAGCCAGCCAGCTAGAATCTCAGAGCCAGCTAGAATCTCAGACCAGCCAGCTAGAATCCCAGAGCCAGCCAGCTAGAATCCCAGAGCCAGCCAGCTAGAATCTCAGAGCCAGCCAGACAGAATCCCAGAGCCAGCTAGAATCTCAGAGTCAGCCAGCTAGAATCTCAGAGCCAGCCAGCCAGAATCCCAGAGCCAGCTAGAATCTCAAAGCCAGCCAGCTAGAATCCCAGAACCAGCCAGCTAGAATCCCAGAGCCAGTCAACTAGAATCTCAGAGCCAGTCAGCTAGAATCTCAGAGCCAGCCAGCTAGAATCCCAGAGCCAGCCAGCTAGAATCCCAGAGCCAGCTAGAATCCCAGATCCAGCTAAAATCTCAGAGCCAGCCAGCTAGAATCCCAGAGCCAGCTAGAATCTCAGACCAGCCAGCTAGAATCCCAGAGCCAGCCAGCTAGAATCCCAGAGCCAGCCAGCTAGAATCCCAGAGCCAGCTAGAATCTCAGAATCAGCCAGCTAAAATCTCAGAGCCAGCCAGCTAGAATCTCAGAGCCAGCTAGAATCTCAGACCAGCCAGCTAGAATCCCAGAGCCAGCCAGCTAGAATCCCAGAGCCAGCCAGCTAGAATCTCAGAGCCAGCCAGCCAGAATCCCAGAGCCAGCTAGAATCTCAGAGCCAGCCAGCTAGAATCCCAGAGCCAGCTAGAATCTCAGAGCCAGCCAGCCAGAATCCCAGAGCCAGCTAGAATCTCAGAGCCAGCCAGCTAGAATCCCAGAGCCAGCCAGCCAGAATCCCAGAGCCAGATAGAATCTCAGAGCCAGCCAGCTAGAATCTCAGAGCCAGCCAGCCAGAATCCCAGAGCCAGCTAGAATCCCAGAGCCAGCTAGAATCTCAGAGCCAGCCAGCTAGAATTTCACAGTAAGCCAACCAGAATCCCAGAGCCAGCCAGCCAGAATCCCAGAGCCAGCTAGAATCTCAGAGCCAACCAACCAGAATCTCAGAGCCCGCCAGCTATAATCTCAGAGCCAGCTAGAATCCCAGAGCCAGCTAGAATCTCAGAGCCAGCCAGCTAAAATCTCAGAGCCAGCCAGCTAAAATCTCAGAGCCAGCCAGCTAGAATCCCAGAGCCAGCTAGAATCCCAGAGCCAGCTAGAATCCCAGAGCCAGCCAGCTAGAATCTCAGAGCCATCCAGCCAGAATCCCAGAGCCAGCTAGAATCTCAGAGTCAGCCAGATAGAATCCCAGAGCCAGTCAGCTAGAATCTCAGAGCCAGCCAGCCAGAATCCCAGAGTCAGCCAGCTAGAATCTCAGAGCCAGCCAGCTAGAATCTCAGAGCCAGCCAGCTAGAATCCCAGAGCCAGCCAGCTAGAATCCCAGAGCCAGCTAGAATCCCAGATCCAGCTAAAATCTCAGAGCCAGCCAGCTAGAATCCCAGAGACAGCTAGCATCTCAGACCAGCCAGCTAGAATCCCAGAGCCAGCCAGCTAGAATCCCAGAGCCAGCCAGCTAGAATCCCAGAGCCAGCTAGAATCTCAGAATCAGCCAGCTAAAATCTCAGAGCCAGCCAGCTAGAATCTCAGAGCCAGCTAGAATCTCAGACCAGCCAGCTAGAATCCCAGAGCCAGCCAGCTAGAATCCCAGAGCCAGCCAGCTAGAATCTCAGAGCCAGCCAGCCAGAATCCCAGAGCCAGCTAGAATCTCAGAGTCAGCCAGCTAGAATCTCAGAGCCAGCCAGCCAGAATCCCAGAGCCAGCTAGAATCTCAGAGCCAGCCAGCTAGAATCCCAGAGCCAGCTAGAATCTCAGAGCCAGCCAGCCAGAATCCCAGAGCCAGCTAGAATCTCAGAGCCAGCCAGCTAGAATCCCAGAGCCAGCCAGCCAGAATCCCAGAGCCAGATAGAATCTCAGAGCCAGCCAGCTAGAATCTCAGAGCCAGCCAGCCAGAATCCCAGAGCCAGCTAGAATCCCAGAGCCAGCTAGAATCTCAGAGCCAGCCAGCTAGAATTTCACAGTAAGCCAACCAGAATCCCAGAGCCAGCCAGCCAGAATCCCAGAGCCAGCTAGAATATCAGACCAGCCAGCTAGAATCCCAGAGCCAGCCAGCTAGAATCCCAGAGCCAGCCAGCTAGAATCCCAGAGCCAGCTAGAATCTCAGAGTCAGCCAGCTAAAATCTCAGAGCCAGCCAGCTAGAATCTCAGAGCCAGCTAGAATCTCAGACCAGCCAGCTAGAATCCCAGAGCCAGCCAGCTAGAATCCCAGAGCCAGCCAGCTAGAATCTCAGAGCCAGCCAGCCAGAATCCCAGAGCCAGCTAGAATCTCAGAGTCAGCCAGCTAGAATCTCAGAGCCAGCCAGCCAGAATCCCAGAGCCAGCTAGAATCTCAAAGCCAGCCAGCTAGAATCCCAGAACCAGCCAGCTAGAATCCCAGAGCCAGTCAACTAGAATCTCAGAGCCAGCCAGCTAGAATCTCAGAGCCAGCCAGCTAGAATCCCAGAGCCAGCCAGCTAGAATCCCAGAGCCAGCTAGAATCCCAGATCCAGCTAAAATCTCAGAGCCAGCCAGCTAGAATCCCAGAGCCAGCTAGAATCTCAGACCAGCCAGCTAGAATCCCAGAGCCAGCCAGCTAGAATCCCAGAGCCAGCCAGCTAGAATCCCAGAGCCAGCTAGAATCTCAGAATCAGCCAGCTAAAATCTCAGAGCCAGCCAGCTAGAATCTCAGAGCCAGCTAGAATCTCAGACCAGCCAGCTAGAATCCCAGAGCCAGCCAGCTAGAATCCCAGAGCCAGCCAGCTAGAATCTCAGAGCCAGCCAGCCAGAATCCCAGAGCCAGCTAGAATCTCAGAGTCAGCCAGCTAGAATCTCAGAGCCAGCCAGCCAGAATCCCAGAGCCAGCTAGAATCTCAGAGCCAGCCAGCTAGAATCCCAGAGCCAGCTAGAATCTCAGAGCCAGCCAGCCAGAATCCCAGAGCCAGCTAGCTAGAATCCCAGAGCCAGCCAGCCAGAATCCCAGAGCCAGATAGAATCTCAGAGCCAGCCAGCTAGAATCTCAGAGCCAGCCAGCCAGAATCCCAGAGCCAGCTAGAATCCCAGAGCCAGCTAGAATCTCAGAGCCAGCCAGCTAGAATTTCACAGTAAGCCACCCAGAATCCCAGAGCCAGCCAGCCAGAATCCCAGAGCCAGCTAGAATCTCAGAGCCAACCAACCAGAATCTCAGAGCCCGCCAGCTATAATCTCAGAGCCAGCTAGAATCCCAGAGCCAGCTAGAATCTCAGAGCCAGCCAGCTAAAATCTCAGAGCCAGCCAGCTAAAATCTCAGAGCCAGCCAGCTAGAATCCCAGAGCCAGCTAGAATCCCAGAGCCAGCTAGAATCCCAGAGCCAGCCAGCTAGAATCTCAGAGCCATCCAGCCAGAATCCCAGAGCCAGCTAGAATCTCAGAGTCAGCCAGATAGAATCCCAGAGCCAGTCAGCTAGAATCTCAGAGCCAGCCAGCCAGAATCTCAGAGCCAGCCAGCCAGAATCCCAGAGTCAGCTAGAATCCCAGAGCCAGCCAGCTAGAATCCCAGAGCCAGCCAGCTAGAATCTCAGAGCCAGCCAGCTAGAATCCCAGAGCCAGCCAGCTAGAATCCCAGAGCCAGCCAGCTAGAATCCCAGAGCCAGCTAGAATCCCAGAGCCAGCTAAAATCTCAGAGCCAGCCAGCTAGAATCCCAGAGCCAGCTAGAATCTCAGACCAGCCAGCTAGAATCCCAAAACCAGCCAGCTAGAATCCCAAAGCCAGCTAGAATCCCAGAGCCAGCCAGCTAGAATCTCAGAGCCAGCCAGCTAGAATCCCAGAGCCAGCTAGAATCCCAGAACCAGCCAGCTAGAATCCCAGAGCCAGTCAGCTAGAATATCAGAGCCAGCCAGCTAGAATCTCAGAGCCAGCCAGCTAGAATCCTAGAGCCAGCCAGCTAGAATCCCAGAGCCAGCTAGAATCCCAGATCCAGCTAAAATCTCAGAGCCAGCCAGCTAGAATCCCAGAGCCAGCTAGAATATCAGACCAGCCAGCTAGAATCCCAGAGCCAGCCAGCTAGAATCCCAGAGCCAGCCAGCTAGAATCCCAGAGCCAGCTAGAATCTCAGAGTCAGCCAGCTAAAATCTCAGAGCCAGCCAGCTAGAATCTCAGAGCCAGCTAGAATCTCAGACCAGCCAGCTAGAATCCCAGAGCCAGCCAGCTAGAATCCCAGAGCCAGCCAGCTAGAATCTCAGAGCCAGCCAGCCAGAATCCCAGAGCCAGCTAGAATCTCAGAGTCAGCCAGCTAGAATCTCAGAGCCAGCCAGCCAGAATCCCAGAGCCAGCTAGAATCTCAAAGCCAGCCAGCTAGAATCCCAGAACCAGCCAGCTAGAATCCCAGAGCCAGTCAACTAGAATCTCAGAGCCAGTCAGCTAGAATCTCAGAGCCAGCCAGCTAGAATCCCAGAGCCAGCCAGCTAGAATCCCAGAGCCAGCTAGAATCCCAGATCCAGCTAAAATCTCAGAGCCAGCCAGCTAGAATCCCAGAGCCAGCTAGAATATCAGACCAGCCAGCTAGAATCCCAGAGCCAGCCAGCTAGAATCCCAGAGCCAGCCAGCTAGAATCCCAGAGCCAGCTAGAATCTCAGAGTCAGCCAGCTAAAATCTCAGAGCCAGCCAGCTAGAATCTCAGAGCCAGCTAGAATCTCAGACCAGCCAGCTAGAATCCCAGAGCCAGCCAGCTAGAATCCCAGAGCCAGCCAGCTAGAATCTCAGAGCCAGCCAGACAGAATCCCAGAGCCAGCTAGAATCTCAGAGTCAGCCAGCTAGAATCTCAGAGCCAGCCAGCCAGAATCCCAGAGCCAGCTAGAATCTCAAAGCCAGCCAGCTAGAATCCCAGAACCAGCCAGCTAGAATCCCAGAGCCAGTCAACTAGAATCTCAGAGCCAGTCAGCTAGAATCTCAGAGCCAGCCAGCTAGAATCCCAGAGCCAGCCAGCTAGAATCCCAGAGCCAGCTAGAATCCCAGATCCAGCTAAAATCTCAGAGCCAGCCAGCTAGAATCCCAGAGCCAGCTAGAATCTCAGACCAGCCAGCTAGAATCCCAGAGCCAGCCAGCTAGAATCCCAGAGCCAGCCAGCTAGAATCCCAGAGCCAGCTAGAATCTCAGAATCAGCCAGCTAAAATCTCAGAGCCAGCCAGCTAGAATCTCAGAGCCAGCTAGAATCTCAGACCAGCCAGCTAGAATCCCAGAGCCAGCCAGCTAGAATCCCAGAGCCAGCCAGCTAGAATCTCAGAGCCAGCCAGCCAGAATCCCAGAGCCAGCTAGAATCTCAGAGCCAGCCAGCTAGAATCCCAGAGCCAGCTAGAATCTCAGAGCCAGCCAGCCAGAATCCCAGAGCCAGCTAGAATCTCAGAGCCAGCCAGCTAGAATCCCAGAGCCAGCCAGCCAGAATCCCAGAGCCAGATAGAATCTCAGAGCCAGCCAGCTAGAATCTCAGAGCCAGCCAGCCAGAATCCCAGAGCCAGCTAGAATCCCAGAGCCAGCTAGAATCTCAGAGCCAGCCAGCTAGAATTTCACAGTAAGCCAACCAGAATCCCAGAGCCAGCCAGCCAGAATCCCAGAGCCAGCTAGAATCTCAGAGCCAACCAACCAGAATCTCAGAGCCCGCCAGCTATAATCTCAGAGCCAGCTAGAATCCCAGAGCCAGCTAGAATCTCAGTGCCAGCCAGCTAAAATCTCAGAGCCAGCCAGCTAAAATCTCAGAGCCAGCCAGCTAGAATCCCAGAGCCAGCTAGAATCCCAGAGCCAGCTAGAATCCCAGAGCCAGCCAGCTAGAATCTCAGAGCCATCCAGCCAGAATCCCAGAGCCAGCTAGAATCTCAGAGTCAGCCAGATAGAATCCCAGAGCCAGTCAGCTAGAATCTCAGAGCCAGCCAGCCAGAATCCCAGAGTCAGCCAGCTAGAATCTCAGAGCCAGCCAGCTAGAATCTCAGAGCCAGCCAGCTAGAATCCCAGAGCCAGCCAGCTAGAATCCCAGAGCCAGCTAGAATCCCAGATCCAGCTAAAATCTCAGAGCCAGCCAGCTAGAATCCCAGAGACAGCTAGCATCTCAGACCAGCCAGCTAGAATCCCAGAGCCAGCCAGCTAGAATCCCAGAGCCAGCCAGCTAGAATCCCAGAGCCAGCTAGAATCTCAGAATCAGCCAGCTAAAATCTCAGAGCCAGCCAGCTAGAATCTCAGAGCCAGCTAGAATCTCAGACCAGCCAGCTAGAATCCCAGAGCCAGCCAGCTAGAATCCCAGAGCCAGCCAGCTAGAATCTCAGAGCCAGCCAGCCAGAATCCCAGAGCCAGCTAGAATCTCAGAGTCAGCCAGCTAGAATCTCAGAGCCAGCCAGCCAGAATCCCAGAGCCAGCTAGAATCTCAGAGCCAGCCAGCTAGAATCCCAGAGCCAGCTAGAATCTCAGAGCCAGCCAGCCAGAATCCCAGAGCCAGCTAGAATCTCAGAGCCAGCCAGCTAGAATCCCAGAGCCAGCCAGCCAGAATCCCAGAGCCAGATAGAATCTCAGAGCCAGCCAGCTAGAATCTCAGAGCCAGCCAGCCAGAATCCCAGAGCCAGCTAGAATCCCAGAGCCAGCTAGAATCTCAGAGCCAGCCAGCTAGAATTTCACAGTAAGCCAACCAGAATCCCAGAGCCAGCCAGCCAGAATCCCAGAGCCAGCTAGAATCTCAGAGCCAACCAACCAGAATCTCAGAGCCCGCCAGCTATAATCTCAGAGCCAGCTAGAATCCCAGAGCCAGCTAGAATCTCAGAGCCAGCCAGCTAAAATCTCAGAGCCAGCCAGCTAAAATCTCAGAGCCAGCCAGCTAGAATCCCAGAGCCAGCTAGAATCCCAGAGCCAGCTAGAATCCCAGAGCCAGCCAGCTAGAATCTCAGAGCCATCCAGCCAGAATCCCAGAGCCAGCTAGAATCTCAGAGTCAGCCAGCTAGAATCCCAGAGCCAGTCAGCTAGAATCTCAGAGCCAGCCAGCCAGAATCCCAGAGTCAGCCAGCTAGAATCTCACAGCCAGCCAGCTAGAATCTCAGAGCCAGCCAGCTAGAATCTCAGAGTCAGCCAGCTAGAATCTCAGAACCAGCCAGCTAGAATCTCAGAGTCAGCCAGCTAGAATCCCAGAGCCAGCCAGCTAGAATCTCAGAGCCAGCCAGCTAGAATCTCAGAGCCAGCTAGAATCTCAGAGTCAGCTAGAATCCCAGAGCCAGCCAGCTAGAATATCAGAGCCAGCCAGCTAGAATCCCAGAGCCAGCCAGCTAGAATCTCAGAGCCAGCCAGCTAAAATCCCAGAGCCAGCCAGCTAGAATCTCAGAACCAGCCAGCTAGAATCTCAGAGCCAGCCAGCTAGAATCTCAGAGCCAGCCAGCTAGAATATCAGAGCCAGCCAGCTAGAATCTCAGAGCCAGTCAGTTACACAGAGTTAGTCAGTCACACAGAGTTAGTCAGTTACACAGAGTTAGTCAGTTACACAGAGTTAATCAGTCACACAAAGTTAGTCAGTCACACAGAGTTAGTCAGTTACAGAGTTAGTCAATTACACGGAGTTAGTCAGTTACACAGAGTTTTGCTTGCACTTGAATGAATGCTGCTGAAATTCTGCACTCCCAGAAGGCCGTGGGGCGGCTGGCAGGTTAAGTGAAATGAAAGACATTTATGTGTTTTACGTGGAGATAACAGATAGGTGACATAGACGTATTGCCATGTATCTTTCCAGTCACACAGTTAGCCAGTGACACAGCCAGCAAGTAATAGAGCAGCAGCGATATGCGGTGGTGGAACTTGACCACCACAGTAAGATGCACGCTGAGTTCGAATCCCGACTCGGGCACCATGCTCTGTGGAGTCTGTATGGTCTCCCTCTGCGTTGCATCGGGTTCTCTGGCTACTTCTCATAGATAATATATGACGACTTGTATTGGTAAACACATTCCAAATGCTGAAACAAATACTCGCTAATAATTAAATTGGTATCACACACAGCAGCAAAAAAAGGTGGCAGGATCCTCCTGAAAAATCGCCTTGAGACTCAATGAGGCTTTCAAGCGTACTAATAATACTACTACTACTCACACAAGACGTGACAGTGAGTTAATAGCCGACGAGGCAGGCAGCCAAGCAGACAGTCACACGGCCTGGAAGCCAAACGGCTCAACCGGCCACACACGCACAGTCACACACGCAGCCAGACGTCACACACACATACACACACGCACACACACACACAAGCACAGTCACACATACATACACACACACATACACACACAAGCAGTCACACACACGCACACACACGCACGCACACGCACACACACACGCACGCACGCAAACACACGCACACATACACACACGCACACACACGCACACACGCACGCACACACACGAACACGCAAACACACGCACACACGCACCCCGCCAGAAATCCCAGCTGCGCAGCTCACAACCCAAACCACAAATTCAACCGAGCACAGAGCCAGACACACACACACTCACCCAGCCGCTGAACCAAGGAGCTACAGAACCACCCACCCAGCTCCCACACCGCTACCCCCCCCGCCCCCGCCCCGCCCCCCGGCTCACGCGAGTCTCTCTCGCGTCTCTTTTCGCCCTGAAGCGAAATCCGCGCGCGGCCGCGGAACTCGCAGATTTTGGCAGCGGAGGGGGGGGGCAGCGGGGCCCGCGCGCGCGGAAACTGCACGCGGACTCACATACACAGCTACACACACCTACACACACACACCTACTCACATACACCTACACACACACACCTACACACACACACACCTACACACACCTACACACACACCTACACACACACACCTACCGATACACACCTACCGATACACACACACGCCTACTGATACACACACGCACACCTACCGATACACCAATACGCCAATACCAATACCCGTCATTCGCCACTAAGTGTTGGTAACGTCACCACGGCGCTTGTACCAGGCTAGGTGCGCCTTGAGGCCACGTGAACTATCGAAGGATCGGTGGCAGCAGGCCAGCGGACAGACCCAGGTGCCATCGGTTGCTTGACCACCGGGATGACTGGCAGATGCACCACCTGTGATCCCCACTGTGCCAACTTGCTGCGTTTTATGCGCCCGTTTCTCCGTACAAAGTTGTGAGCGTCGCTCCTCCCCAATTATGTTGTTTCGAGAGGGCGACTGCTTCCAACTGCCCAGTAACAGCGTCCTTCACGAACCTCCTTCATTGAGGCCGATCTTGACACCACTGGTACCAGTCATCGGAAGTCCACTCAACTCCACATCCTCATCATTTCATCTCTTCTCTATCCCGTGCCGCGCCAGTTTACCTCCCTCTATGCGGCCAAACAAGCAGCTTGGGCATGCGGTGGCTGGGTATGCAGGGCTACATCATTCAGCCAATGCAGCCTTGACCGCCGGAGGAGCTCACTGATGGGGAATGTGTCCAGATCTATCAAGGATCTGTGAGCTCCTCACATAATCCAGCCTAGTTAAACCCAGGATGGATCATAGGCAAGCCAGTCTGATTGTTTCTAAGCGGAGCAGATGTTCCATTAGAGGGGTCCATGTTTCACAAGCATAAAGAAGGGAGGGCATTACTGTAGCCGAGAAGAACCTGGAGCGTCTTGATGAACGACAGACCAGGTAGCTTCCACAAAAAATGCTGCCCGATTGATACAGAGTGAGACCTACGCTGGTCATAAGCACACTGCCCAAGTATGGTAACCTCTCCACTCTCTCCACAACTGCCCCATCAACAATGGGGACTTGAGGGCGTGGAGCGTTTGATGACACAACATTTCTCAGACAGGTGCTGAGTCTTGGTGGGGCTGATGGTAGTTGCACGCTCCAGTCTCAGCAGGCGGGCCTCCAACTCCTTCTGTGAGTGAGCAGCAATTACCAGACCATCGGCATGCATAACATGGTTGCCCAACATTGAGTCATCCCTCGACTGCACCGGGCATTGATCAGCCTCCCATTATATCTGTACCAGATAGAAATTAATTCGGTGCAGACATGGAAAGCTTCTAGAACTACGTAATCAAAATATATGATAATAGGTTTTTACCCTTTTTTTCTGCCAGAAAAAAGGGGAAAACCCTATGATCATATTTCGGGACTGGCAAAGGAGATCCCATCAATATAGATGTTAAATAATGTGGGAGCCAGAGGACATCCCTGTTGCACCCGGCCACGTAGTTTTACCCGGGCCTGCTCACCATCATGAAGGTTGTTAAATATTGGGAGCAGAGTCAGGGACCCCCAAAGTACGAATACCCAGAGCCCTGGCCTATTGATACTATCATAGGCCTTGACTAGGTCAATAAAGTAGAGATGTAGGTCTTGTTGTAATTCCCTACCCCCTCTGCTGTAGCAGATGGACAGATAACAACATTGCGTCTATGCAGGACCGCCCTGGCCTAAAACTACATTGTGGCTCCGCAAGCCTTACCTCAGCGTGCCTGGCAAGGCGGTGTTGAAAAATCTTTGCCATTACGTTACCTGGAACACTGAGGAGGGAGATGCCCCGCTAGTTGCTACAATCTGTGCGGTCCCACTTTTTTATATGAATGGGCATCATTCCAATCCTGCGGAACCCGTCCTGTGGACCAGACAAAAAGACAAAGAGACCTACATACACACACACACCTACAGATACACAGGCACACACCTACATACACCTACAGATACACAGACACACACCTACATATATACACATACACCTACAGATACACATACACACACCTACATATATACACACACATACAGATACACACACATACCTACAGATACCTACAGATACACAGACACACACCTACATATAAACACACGTCTACAGATACACACACACAACAACAACCGCCATTCGCCACTAAGTGGCGGTGACGTCACCACGACGCTTGTGCCAGGCTATGTGCACGTTGAGGCCACGTGAAGTGTCGAACGCCCGCTGGCAGGAGGTCACGGGGCAGACCCAGCAGGTGCCACGGGTCGACTGACTGAGATAACTGCGCTAACTTGACGTGCTTTAGACCCCCGGCGCTCCGCTCGTTGTTGTGAGCGTCGTTTTAAGACGGATCATCATCTCCCACCTGCGCCTCCCTTTCCCCTCCGTCCCACCCCTGACCCCTCCCCCCCCTCCCTCACTGCTCCCTCCACCCCCCGGCTAACATCGCAGGTGTTGGGGTCACGTGACGCCTCGTCTGTCGCACCGGTGGGGACGCCCGCGTTGGATTCTCTGTCGGGAAAGTGGGAGTGGGGGGGTAGAGCCATGTCACCCCCCCCCCCCCCCTCCTCCGGCTCCCCCCTCCCCACATCACGCAACGAAGTTCCCACGGCTATATTCACACGTGACACAACACACTTATACACAAATACAAAGATCACCTGTATCGCCTTAACAGACTGCTGGGGCAAGTACTATAAGCGGACAACTATGAAGGCCAGCACGGCACACGAGGGAGTTGGTGGCCATGAACACATCCAGCCGCCTTTCTGTCCCTGGTGGCGATGTTTACACACCACACCAGGCACTCATTTGGGGCTGAGTCGACCTAGGGGATGCCCAGAACCGGTTCAAATAATCGTCACTGGTGTTGGCCATGAGTGGGAATCGAACTCGAGTGGCCTGGTTCGTAGCGTAGCGCGCTAACCCCTGCACTACCGCTCCCCACTCCCTTGCACAGAGCACCACACACACGCTGACGCGCGCACGCACGCACGCCATCGTTACACCGCATTAGGCGTATCCCACCCGTGGTGAATCTACCCTGGCTCCCAGCCACGCACAGTAGACGCACGCGCACACAGCTACAGAAACACACACAAACATTCACACAAAGATGCCCGTGTAGCCTGCAACAGACTGTTGGGGCAAGTGCTGCTAGCGAGCACCTATGAAGGCCGGCACGGCACACGAGGGGATGGGTGGCCAGTACCACGCCCGACCGCCTTTGTCTCCCCAGCGGCGATGTTTTTACACACCGCATTAGGTACTCATTTGAGGCTGAGTCGACCTAAGAGAGGCCCAGGACCGGTTCAGATAATCGTCACTGGTGTTGAACGGGAATCGAACTCAGCGAGCCGAGTTCGTAGCGCAGCGCCATAACCACTACAATACCGCTCCCCACTCTCACGCGCACACACGCGCGCGCACGCACACACGCACACACACGCACACACACACACGCACACACGCACGCACGCACACACGCACACACACACGCACACACACACGCACACACACACGCACACACACACACACACGCACACACACACGCACACACACACACGCACACACGCACACACACACGCACACACGCACACACGCGCGCGCCTCCCTGCCGCTCAGACCCAATGGGCATCTATTGAAAGGTTCCCATCTCAAGGCAGTCACAGCCACACGTTTTAACTAAATAATGAATTAATTAGCACCGAACGGCGGTGCCCCCCCCCCTCCTCACACCCCCACAGCCCTCCCCCACGACCCCCTCCTCTCGGGGGGGAGGCTGGGAGAGACAAATACGTTCAAGGTCAAGAGGTCATCCCGGCAGGCAATGCCGGTGATGCCGACACCATCACAATCACCACCTCGCCATCGCGTCCTTCCCTCTGGCAGAGCCCGCTGCATCGGCACGGCCCCCGCACTGACCCCCTGCACGACCTGCGTGCGTGTGTGTGTCCTTAGATAGCGACATAAATCATTATTGCAATAATAGTAATAAGCGACGTTTCAGGCAATGGGCCTTCTTCATAGCACAGATGACCCTGCCGTTAGAAGGTCATCCAAGCCGACTCTCGATCGAGGGTATTGATAATGAACACCCATTCATGTTCCTGCGGTATTTCAGATTTCTCAAGAGAGGAGGCTGCTGTTGTTGTCGTTCGTATCCTCACTTCTCTCTGCTTCGTAGTCGTACTGTACTGTACTTTCTAAGCTCTTGTAATTTGAGTTTGCTGACCCAGGCCACTCTCGCGGCTGACACCCCCATGCTGGTCTCGTGACTTTCTCTCCTCCCCGGTTACACAGCGACCCACCAGCTCGTCCCACGCGTGGAGACTCTCACATCCCTGCTGCTGAGCTTCCCAAAATGTTTGGTGGAGCCTGCGAGAGAGTGCGAGCGATGGGTCCGAGAGTGAGTGAGTGAGCGCGCGTGTTGTGTGAACACAGCAAGGGCTGAGTCTGCGAGCGTTTCGCTCGGTGTGTGTGAAGAGGTGGTGTGGTGAGTGAGTTGGTCAATCTGTGAGTGGTGAGCGTGACAGTGGTGAGTCTGTGAGTATGAGTGGTGAGCAGCCTGTGAGTACCTGTGTGGTGTCTAAAACATTGCCACTAGGGAGACAAAGGCGGCCGGGCGTGGTGTTGGCCACCCACCCCCTCGTGAGCCGTCCCGGTCTTCATATGTGCTCGCTAACAGCACTTGCCCCAACAGTCTGTTAGCGCTACACGGGGGATCTTTGCCTGCTGGTGGCTGGGGTGGTGAGCCGCGCGCTCTGAGTGCTGCGAACCCGCGAGCCGCGAATCACGGATCCCGCGTCTCGTCTCATTAACATGGATCAGCTGACTTCGTCTTTCCCACGAATAAAGAATGATAATTTGTTTTTAATCATTTTCAACTTGCAACGCTGCGCCGCTACCGCACGGTGCTCGCTCGCCCTCGTGGAGAGAGAGAGAGAGAAAGGGGGAACCACAGACGAGGAGCCGGAAGGGCAGCAGCAGCAGCAGCAACAACTGCCCGAGCTCTGCGATCCTCTGTTTATGAAGGTGTTATCGGCCACTTCGTGAGTGTTCATGCGAGTGGGAGGGAAAACAATGGAGCACCTGGAGAAAACTCAGGCGTGCGATTGAGACACACTCTATCCCATACAGATGGAACAGATGGAGTCCACAGTTTTGGTGTAGACCACCATCTCCTGGCGAGCCAGGGTACGGCGGCTCCGCCACGCTCGCTGGAAGCAGGGAGCTTCAATCGTGCGGAGATCCACCAGCCCTCGCTGCTGCTGCCCCCACAGTGCCGGGTGACAGGCAGAGGCAGCAGCAGCAGCAGCGTAGCAGCCACCACCAGCACCAGCACCGCTGCCGCCGCCGCCATGCTCCCGGCTAACAACCTCAACGCGTGCTCACGAGTCCGCGCCGCGCGCGGCGCGGACTCGTCGACTCGGCCCCGCCTCTCGACCCCCCTTCCCCCTCCATGCCCCCCACCCCTCGCCCACGTTTTAGCCTCGCGCTTGTCAGCCCCCCGCTCACCCTGGGGGGCAGGCAGGTGCAGAGATCCCCACCCCCCGCCCGCCACACGTGCACATATTGACACACGCACACACGAGACAAAGATAAAGATGCCCCCTGTAGCCCTTAGCGGACTGTTGGGACAAGTGCTGTTCGCGAGTAGCACCTATTACAAAGGCCGGCACGGCACACGAGGGGGTGGGTGACCAGGACCGGCCGCCTTTGTCTTTCCAGTAGTGATGTTTTGCCCAGTGCACCAGCTATACTCTATGTAAATCAATCTCGGGGCACACACACAAACACACACCGGGTCGGCACGGATTGTTGTCTCCGCAACCGATTGCAGGTCGCCCTGGCCGGGAATCCCACTGGGCGGGGGGGGGGTCGTGGAGGCCGTGTCGGTGTCTCCCGTAGAGCGGCGCTCTCTGTCGCGAGGCCCGCGGGCTCCTGGCGGCCCCTGGCGGCCTCGAGTGCGGCCCCCGACACTGACACAACGCGTGCTCTCAACCCCGATGGGTTCGCTTGTGGGGCGGCCTCACAGTCATGTCTCATCGGCGAAAGTCGCCCTCCCCCCCCCCCCTGGGGAAATTCGTGAAGAACACTGCCGTAGAGACACAGACACACACCTGGGGTAGAGGGGCAAGGGGGGGGGGGGCTCCCCCATCCAGCAGTGGATTGACGGAAGGACTGTACTTGTGACTCGCTCGACGAGGTGCGATGCCCTGGCTGGAAGGATGGCGAGATGTTAACTCCCTCGCCTGGTATGCAGGAGGTCGTGGGTTCTGATCCTGACCCTGACGCCTGCTGCTGTATATTTGGAGTTTGCGTGTCTCTCTCCCCGTGGTCGCGTGGATGTTTCTCCGGGTCCTCCGGTGTTTCCCTCCACATTTAGAATTAACGTCACCACGCGTTTAGAGTTTTTGGCTGCTCTACATTTCCACGCGATAGGACACTTTGTTGAGCTCTCATTTCTGATAGCCACGTCGCTTCTGACAAAACATTTATATAGCTCCGTGGGCCATACCTGGTGAAATAAAAACAGTTTAGTTTTAAACATTTTAGTTCAGGGTGCCGGGGTTTTAGCGTGAAACCTCAGCGCTCTGACGAAGACGCCCCCCCCCCTCCTCCCCCCCTCGTCGTGACGAGCGGACCCCGGATTTTGGCATTCAGCTGCTGGACGTCTCCCTGCCGTCGCTCGCGAGAAGAGAACGGAACCGCGATGTCCTTCATCGCCGCGGGGTTTAAACACGCGGGGAGGCATCGATTTCCATCAAATAACAACACGCACACACACATATATATAACCATCTAACGGGCGAGGCAGTGTTTGATGAGGATGATGATTGTGATCGTCATGGCCAGGATGATAATGATGATGATGTAGTGGAAGCAATGTTAGTCATGATGATGATAATGACGATGATGATGACGATGATGGAGTACAAGTGATGGTGATGATGATGTTGAGAGGTACTACGAGTTATGATGATGATGATAATGATGGAGCATAAATGATGATGGAGTATTAGTGATGACGATGACGGTGTGGTCGTCGAAATGGTGGTAAAAGTCGTGACCAGGGTTATTATTTTGTGATGATGCAGTATTGATGATGATGGTGGTGGTGATGATAGTGATGGTAGTGATGACGTTCCTATCCGTGGTGATGGTAGTTAGAAGCTACCAATAATGTAACTATTCAAAAGCCAATGTTTATCGGGGAAAAATATATATATATTTTAAATGTTAATTATTATCAGGGTCATATCGTGTAAACAAGCGCAGTCTCTCCAACGCGTGTCACCAAACTCTCACTCTCCGACTTCTCGATAGTGTGGTTCCCACCAGACTGTGGTCCCCACACAAACTGTGGTTCCCACCCAGACTGTGGTTCCCACCCAGACTGTGGTTCCCACCCAGACTGTGGTTCCCACCCAGACTGTGGTTCCCACCCAAACTGTGGTTCCCACCAGACTGTGGTTCCCACCCAGACTGTGGTTCCCACCCAGACTGTGGTTCCCACCCAGACTGTGGTTCCCACCCAAACTGTGGTTCCCACCAGACTGTGGTTCCCACCCAGACTGTGGTTCCCACCAGACTGTGGTTCCCACCCAGACTGTGGTTCCCACCCAAACTGTGGTTCCCACCAGACTGTGGTTCCCACCCAGACTGTGGTTCCCACCCAGACTGTGGTTCCCACCCAGACTGTGGTTCCCGCCAGACTGTGGTTCCCACACAGACTGTGGTTCCCACACAGACTCTGGTTCCCACACAGACTCAACGTCTGATTCACAACCACGAAGGCATCATCATCATCACAGCCGCGGTGATTTACCACGCCGCTACTCCTCACGGAATCATCTCGCTCATCAACCACCTCGATTTAAAAATCACAGCTGTTGCTCTTCACTGATATCAGCCGTATGGAGAAGTAGAAATCTGCAGATTCACAATGAGACCCGCCCTTAGACTCACACTGAGACCTATAGACTCACACAGGATTTTATGCATTCACACTGAGACCTATAGACTCAAATAGAAACCCACAGACTCATACAAAAATATATACATTTACATTGAGACTCATACACTTACATAGAGATACACAGACTGACAAATATCTATAAATTCACACATAGACCAAGACATGCATACATATGCCTACATTGAGACCCACAGAGCAACAGAAAGACCCATCGACAGAGATTTGTATCGAGGGAGACATCGTGACAGCAGCGACGAGGCGCCAATCCGCTACTCGTGCCGCAATCATCCGTCTCGACCACCTCGACGGAGAGTCACAGCTGTTGCTCAACATCAACATCGGCCATACGAAGCAGAACCCCCCCCCCCTTCCCTTCCCTGTTACGAAGGGCCATTGCCTGAAACGTCGCCTCTATTCTATATCCCGTTAAAAACCGCAGTGTGAATGATGGGAGTGAGGAGCGTGTTGGGATCTGCGGAGCGGAAGGGATGGCGGGAGGCGCTTCAGTTAATCCCCCGGGTAGATGGGGATTAACTGGCACGGCACGGGCTAGAGAAGAGATGGAACGATGTGGTACAGGAGGATGTGGAGCTGAGTGGACTTTCCGATGACTGGTACCAGCGGTGTCAAGATCGGCCTCAATGGAGGAGGTTCGTGAAGGACGCTGCTACTGGGCAGTTGGAAGCAATCGCCCTCCAGCAACAATAGAATGGGGGAGGAGCGACGCTCACAACAACGTGCGGTTAAACAGGCGCCTAAACAACGCAGCAAGTTGGCACAGTGGGGATCACAGGTGGTGCATCTGCCAGTCATCCGAGTCAAGCAACCGATGGCACCTGGGTTTGTCCAATGACCTCCTGCCACCGATCCTTCAACAGTTCACGTGGCCTCAAGGCGCACCTAGCCTGGCACAAGCGCCGTGGTGACGCCACCGCCATTTAGCGGCGGACGGCGGTTGTTGGTGGGTACGAGTGTACAGTCACGTGTATGACGAGTGTACAGTCACGTGTATGACGAGTGTACAGTCACGCGTATGACGAGTGTGACATGGCACGTGTGGGCCTTCTGGTGTCGCGCCGAGTCAACGGCGAGTGTCGGTTGCAGCGTCCTGGGCGTGCGAGAGGCGTTTGGAACGCGTGTGGTTGGCAGGGCGTGGCGGGGGCTATGAGGAGTGGAGACGGGGGGGGGGGCGAGAGGGTCGGAGGTTTGGGGGGGGGGGGGTCTCGTGACCGCACACCCGTGCCGGAAGCGCGCGCCGTCAGTGGAAAGTGACCGCGCTGAGTGACGGGAGGAGTCGCGCGCCAGCGACCGCGGACCCCCCCTCCCCCCCCGCACAACTCCCCCCACCCTCCCCCGTTCACCCCGCAGGAGCTGCTGCTGCTGCGGTCTCTGGATCCTCGCCCCCCCCTCACACCCACGAGCTCGTGGGTGTGAGGGGGGGGGGGCATCTCCCCCCTCAGTCTCAGTGTGAGGCCGAGAAAGGTCCTGGCAAGGATTATTAAACACATCGCCTTGCCAGGCGGGGAGGATTGCAGGGGGAGGCTAAGTGCGGTGTCAGGCCGGGACGGTCCCGCTCAGATGCTAGATTCTGTCCGTCCGGAGGGAATTTGAGCTGATTAACGCCAATGATGCCGTCAATAGGCCAGGGCTTCGATCCCCGACCCTCTGCTCACAATCGTTAATGGACCTTCGCCACGGTGGGCAGGCCCGGGTACATCCGCCTGGCCGGGGGTCCGAGCCATTCCCTGGTCGCGCTGAGGGTGCGACAGGGATGTCCTCTGGCCCCGAGACGACTGCCACCCGGTACAGATGCAGGCTGAGGCTGATTATCGGTAATTTGCCACTCACACCGAGGAGTCGGAGGCCCTGCTGCAGAATCTGCAGCATGCTACTAAGGGACAGGGCCTCGCCATTAGCCCCCAATTCCCCTCCACTCCCTGTGAGTGATGGGGCAGTTTTGGAGAGCGGAGACATTTCCTCACCTGGGCAGTGTTGCTCATGACCAGCTCAAGTTTGGCAGCGAATGCTTCACTTAAAATCAGTCGAGCGGCATTATATTTTCATCAGTTGTGTAGCGCTGCTGTGTGGAAGCTACCTGGCATGTTGCTCCATACGAAGCTCCGCATCTTCTCGACCACCGTTATGACCTCCCTTCTCACGGCTCCTTGACACCGGCTCTGTCTGGTGCCCTCCTGCGAGAGATCTTCACCACCTCACCGTGGCCACCAATGGCTCACAGCCTGGCACGAGAGATGTGGTGACGCCACCGCCACTTCGTGGGGAACCGTGATGGTGGTTGTTGTTGTTGTGTGGTGATCGCTAGTAGGTCTGCCTGGTGAGGTGTGTGGGAGTCAGCACTGAGTAGGTCTACCTGGTGAGGTGTGTGGGAGTCAGCGCTGAGCAGTTCTACCTGGTGAGGTGTGTGGGAGTCAGCACTGAGTGGGTCTACCTGGTGAGGTGTGTGGGAGTCAACACTGAGTAGATCTACCTGGTGAGGTGTGTGGGAGTCAGCACTGAGTGGGTCTACCTGGTGAGGTGTGTGGGAGTCAGCACTGAGTGGGTCTACCTGGTGAGGTGTGTGGGTGTCAGCGCTGAGTGGGTCTACCTGGTGAGGTGTGTGGGAGTCAGCACTGAGTGGGTCTACCTGGTGAGGTGTGTGGGTGTCAGCGCTGAGTGGGTCTACCTGGTGAGGTGTGTGGGAGTCAGCGCTGAGTGGGTCTACCTGGTGAGGTGTGTGGGTGTCAGCGCTGAGTGGGTCTACCTGGTGAGGTGTGTGGGAGTCAGCACTGAGTGGGTCTACCTGGTGAGGTGTGTGGGTGTCAGCGCTGAGTGGGTCTACCTGGTGAGGTGTGTGGGAGTCAGCGCTGAGTGGGTCTACCTGGTGAGGTGTGTGGGAGTCAGCACTGAGTGGGTCTACCTGGTGAGGGGTGTGGGAGTCAGCACTGAGTGGGTCTACCTGGTGAGGTGTGTGGGAGTAAGTACTGAGTGGGTCTACCTGGTGAGGTGTGTGGGAGTCAGCACTGAGTGGGTCTACCTGGTGAGGTGTGTGGGAGTAAGCACTGAGTGGGTCTACCTGGTGAGGTGTGTGGGAGTCAGCACTGAGTGGGTCTACCTGGTGAGGTGTGTGGGAGTAAGCACTGAGTGGGTCTACCTGGTGAGGTATGTGGGAGTCAGCACTGAGTGGGTCTACCTGGTGAGGTGTGTGGGAGTCAGCACTGAGTGGGTCTACCTGTTGAGGTGTGTGGGTGTCAGCACTGAGTGGGTCTACCTGGTGAGATGTGTGGGAGTCAGCACTGAGTGAGTCTACCTGGTGAGGTATGTGGAAGTCAACACTGAGTGAGTCTACCTGGTGAGATGTGTGGGAGTCAGCACTGAGTGGGTCTACCTGGTGAGGTATGTGGAAGTCAACACTGAGTGAGTCTACCTGGTGAGGTGTGTGGGTGTCAGCACTGAGTGGGTCCACCTGGTGAGATGTGTGGGAGTCAGCACTGAGTGGGTCTACCTGGTGAGGTGTGTGGGTGTCAGCACTGAGTGGGTCCACCTGGTGAGGTGTGTGGGTGTCAGCACTGAGTGGGTCTACCTGGTGAGGTGTGTGGGAGTCAGCACTGAGTGGGTCTACCTGGTGAGGTGTGTGGGTGTCAACACTGAGTGGGTCTACCTGGTGAGGTGTGTGGGTGTCAGCACTGAGTAGGTCTACCTGGTGAGGTGTGTGGGAGTCAGCACTGAGTAGGTCTACCTGGTGAGGTGTGTGGGTGTCAACACTGAGTAGGTCTACCTGATGAGGTGTGTGGGAGTCAGCACTGAGTGGGTCTACCTGGTGAGGCGTGCTGGTTACGTGTGCCGTAGCGACCATCACCGATGCTAACGGGCAGCACTTGCCCCAACAGTTTGTTAACGATATGGGGGGGGGGACAAATGGGAATGGAGGCGTTCGTATGAGACAGAGAGAGAGAGAAGTGTGTGTGTGTGCGATTGGAAAATATAGAAATATGGGGAATGTTGTGTGGGCGTGAGATGAGGGTGTGCGTACGTGTGAAGTTACCACTGTGCCCTTGAGGTGTGAGATTGCTTCTGTGTGGAGAAAGACAAATAAGGAGCGGTGGCGCAGCGGTTAGCGCGCTGCTCTACGAACCCGGCCACCCGAGTTCGATTCTCGCTCACTGTCAACACCAGCGACGATTATCTAAACCGTTCCTGGGCCTTCCCTAGGTCGACTCAGTCTCAAATAAGTACCTAGTGTGGTGTTTAAACATCGCCGCTGGGGAGACAAAGGCGGCCGGGCGTGGTACTAGCCACCCACCCCCTCGTGCGCCGTGCCGGCCTTCATAGGACCCCGCTAACAGCACTTGCTCCTACGGTCTGTTGAGGCTATACGGGAGACCTTTGTCTTTGCATCCGAGTGTGCCCGTGTGTGCACACGCGTGCGCACGCGGCCCGTGTTTGTATTCCGTTCGCCTCGGCTCCGAATATTCGGCCAAGACAAACTTGGCTCGTGGGGGGCGGGCGGGGGGCAGGGGGCAGGGGGCAGGGGGAGGGGGCAGGGGGCGAGTGGGCGTCACGCCGCGTTCAAACAGCGGCCACGGGGCTCAGCGCCGCGTGCTGATGCAGGGGGGGGGGGGGAGAGTCAGGATCGTGGGGTAATGTGCGGTGATGTGACCGATGGAGTGATAGGTGAGTAATGTGCGGTGATGTGATGGAGTGGTGGGTGAGTAATGCGATGGAGTGATGGGTGAGTGATGTGATGATGTGATGGGTGAGTAATGTGATGGAGTGATGGGTGAGTGATGTGATGGAGTGATGGGTGAGTGATGTGATGGAGTGGTTGGTGAGTGATGTGATGGAGTGATGGGTGAGTAATGTGACGGAGTGATCGGTGAACAACTCTTGTCTTGGAGCTACACTCCTCGGGTGTGTCCCGGGGTGTTCCCATAAGAGTGTGAAACATCGTTCATAACACAAACAAACGTTAATAACAGCCCGAGCCACACCCACACACACCTGTATACACACTAACACACACACCTGTACAACAACAACAACCGCCATTCGCCACTAAGTGGCGGTGACGTCACCACGACGCTTGTGCCAGGCCATGTGCACCTTGAGGCCACGTGAAGTGTCGAACGCCCGCTGGCAGGAGGTCACGGGGCAGACCCAGGTGCCACGGGTCGACTGACTGAGATGACCGAGATGACTGGCTGATGCACCACCTGTGCCCCCTACTGTGCCAACTTGCTGTGCTTTAGCCACCCGGCGCTCCGCTCGTTGTTGTGAGCGTCGCTCCTCCGCCCTCCGTTGTTGTTGGAGGGCAACTGCCTCCAACTGCCCAGCAGCGTCCTTCACGAGCCTCCTCCACAGAGGCCGATCTTGACATCGCTGGTACTGGTCATCGGCAAGTCCACTCAGCTCCACGTCCTCCTGTACCACATCACTCTATCTCTTCTCTAGCCTGTGCCGCGCCCGTTTAGCCCCCTCGATCCGGCTGAACAACAGCTGTTTCGGCATGCGGTGGCTGGGCATGCGGGCTACATGACCCAGCCAACGCAGCCTTGCCTGCCGGAGGAGCCCACCGATGGGACTTTGCCCAGATCTTTCAAGAATTTGTGTGCTCCGCACACAATCCAGCCTGGTTAAACCCAGGATGGATCGTAGGCAGGCCAGCCTAAATGTTTCCAATCGGCGAAGATGCTCCATTAGGGGGGTCCACGTTTCGCAAGCGTAGAGAAGGGAGTGAATGACTGTGGCCGAGAAGACCTGAAGCTTCGTGCGGAACGACAGACCAGGTAGCTTCCACACAGCGTTACGCAACCGATGAAAAGATATTGCCGCTCGACTGATTCGGAGTGAGACCTCTGCTGTTAAACTGTAGCCGGTCATAAGCACACTGCCCAGGTATGGGAAACTCTCCACTCTCTCCACAACTGCCCCATCACCGATCGGGAGTTGTGGGGGTGGAGTGTCCGATGGTACACCTGTACACTCACACACACACCAGTACACACACACACACACCTGTACACCTATACACCTATACACACACACACCTGTACACACACTAACACACACTGACACACACTGACACACACGCACCTGTAAACACACTCACACAAAGACAAAGATAAAGATAAAGATAAAGATCCCCAGTGTAGCCTGAACAGACTGTAGGGGCAAGTGCTGTTAGCGAGCACCTATGAAGGCCGGAACGGTACACGAGGGGGTGGGTGGCCAGCACCACGCCCGACCGCCTTTGTCTCCCTAGTGGCGATGTTTACACACCGCACCAGGTACTCATTTAAGGCTGAGTCGACCTAGGGGAGGCCCAAGACCGGTTCAGATAATCGTCACTGGTGTTAGCCGTGAGCGGGAATCGAACCCGGGTCGCCAGGTTCATAGCGCAGCGCGCTAACCGCTACACTACCACTCCCCACACACCTGTACACACACACACAACTGTACACACACTCACACACACCTGTACACACACTCACACACACCTGTACACACACTCACACACCTGTACACACACACACCTGTACACACACACCTGTACACACACACACCTGTACACACACTCACACACACACCTGTACACACACACACCTGTACACACACTCACACACACCTGTACACACACACACCTGTACACACACTCACACACCTGTACACACACACCTGTACACACACACCTGTACACACACACACCTGTGCACACACACACACCTGTACACACACTCACACACACAGGTGGACACTCTGTGACGTGTCCGTCCCCATGGTCCCCACGCCACCCGACGCCCGTGCTGGCAGTGCGACGACTTCTGTTGCCATGGAGACCGCACGCGCCTCTGGGGAAACGACAGCAACACAGCCCCCCCCCCACATCCCCCCCCCCCCCACACAGCCCCCCCCCCCCCACTAACCCCCTACCCCACACACTCCGGCCCCCCTCGCCCACCATACACACAGCAAAACTCGCCAGACCCCCCCCCCCCCCACCTCCATCACCACGACCTCTTCCTTCACCGCTGCCGCCGCATTCTTTGCTTCCTGGGGGTGAGAAGGGGAAGGTCGGGGGCGGGCGGGAGGGGTCGCTGGGAGGAAGTTCCCCCACCCCCTCCCTCCCTTCCCCCCACCCCCTCCCTCCCTTCCCCCCACCCCCAACTGGCAGCCGTAACCCCCGCCACGGTGACGAATACTTCCACGCCTCTCACCCCCCTCCCCTCATCCCCTTCCTTTCCCCCCTCAATAACAATAGCCCCCCCCCGCTCCACGTGCGTCTTCCCAAAGACGAAGGCAGCTTCCTCGACGTGGTCGTGGAGACAAAGTCAAACTTAAGGTCAGGAGGTCATTAGGTGAAAGTTATCTCTGGGACCACACCGGTGATGGGACTCCTCCGATTCCGTGACCCCCTTGCGTGAGTCCGTGACCCCCTTGCGTGAGGCCGTGTCCCCCTTGCGTGAGTCCGTGACCCCCTTGCGTGAGTCCGTGTCCCCCTTGCGTGAGGGAGTGGCGCTCACTGTCCGTGAGTTGGGTTCACGATACGAGCATGGAGTAATTTCCTCTCTCTCTCCCTCTCTCTCTTACTCGCACTCCCTCTCTCCATCGCTCTCCCTCGCGTGCCCCCCCCCCCCTCTCTCACACTCTCTAACATGATCTCTCTCGCTGTCTCTCCTACTTTCGCGCTCGCTGTCGTCTCTAACGGGTCTCCCACTATTACTCTGCCACACGCGCATTCCCACCAACACTTCAGCTCCGTCGTCCCCTCGTCCACCACTCTCTCTGCTACGCAGTCAATCGCTTTCTCCCACTCCATCGACAAATTTGATCTTTTCACTCTCTTCGGCTGGACATCTTCTGCTCTAGATTTTCCAACTCTCGATCTCTCTGTCACACTCCATCGTTCAATCTCACTCTGTTACTCTACCACACTCTCTCCCACTCGCCCCATTTCCCCCTCTCTCTTAACTCTCCCACCACACCGCATCAATCTTTATGCAATTAGCTGCCACCACCACCACGCTCATCCTCTTGCCCTACCCACGACCGCCTCCCCTCACCCTCCACACCCCCCACCCTCATCTCATCTCACCTGGTGACAGGGTTCGTGTGTGAGTGTGGCTGCCCCCGCGGTTCGTTGTTGTTGCTGCTGCGGTTTAGCCTCGGTTGCTTCGTCTTGGGCTGTGTCGCGGAGTCGCTCCCTCTCTCTCTCCTCTCTCTCGCCTCTCTCTCCTCAGCGGCACGGCGCCCCTTTCCTTGTGACGAGGGGGATAAGACAGGGATGCCCCCTCTCAGGGCTGCTGTACACCTTGTCCATTGAGCCACTGCTGCGCCACCTGAGACAAAATTTGTCTGGCCTCAAGGTGCCGGGACCTGAGAACGCGGTCGTCAAGCTCTTGGCTTACGCACACGACGAGATGCGTCGTGCTCAATGATGCGCATGACGTCTCCGCGCTCTGCAAGGCGGTTGCAGTGTACGAGAAGGCTTCCTCCACCAGGGTCAACTGGGCCAAGTGCGAGGCCCTGTGTTTGGGGTCGCGAGGCAGCGTTCGCTCTGTGCTCCTCCCAGGAGGAGTCAGTTGGCGGGACGACGGAGTCAAGTACCTGGGGGTTTACCTGGGAAACCGCGCGACGTCGCTCTGAACAACTGGACCGAGCTGGCCGACACAATCGAGGCTAAATTACTGACATGAGCACGCCTCTATCCACAGATGTCCTTTTGGGGCCGAGAGCTCGTCGCTAACAACCTGGCAGCATCCGTGATGTGGCACAAGACCAAGGCCCTACAGCCTCCTGCTTGGCTACTCTCCAGAGTCAACCGCTCACTCGCGCACTTCGTCTGGCATGGGAAGCACTGGCTCAGGCCGGGCGTTCTCTGCCTGCCGGTGGGCGAGGGCGGCCAGGGTCTGGTTGACGTCGCCGCCAGGGTCACGAGCTTCAGGCTCATGGCCGTTAGGCGGCTGCTGTACGCCCAGGAGGAGCTACCCTGGAAGTCGCCGGCCCTTACCCTGCTGAGAAATGCAGGGAGGTGCCTGGGGTACGGACCTGAGCCTGATCGACTACACGAGGCTGCCAGGTTAGGACCAGAGCCTTTTGGACGCGTGGCGGAGCTTCGAGTAGAGCAGAACGTGTGCGCACTACAACCTCGCGCAGTTCCTGAACGAGCCCTTGTTCTGCAACGGCCTCTTCCAGGGGATCAGAAGAGAAAGGACCCTGGCTCTATGCTTCACATCAGTAGAGCTGAGGACAGTCTTCGACCTCGTGCAGGACCACCAGCCCAAGTGGAAGACCGCAGCTGAGATCGCCAGCACCGCTAGGGGACTCCGCTCCACGCTCGCCGGGGAGAAGCTACTGCGAAACGTGCTCTGCGCCATGCAGGAGCTGCGCCTGAAGCTGGAGGCGCCGGGGGGGCGTTAGCGGCCCTCCCCCTCCTCCTCCTTCCCGGAGTTGTGCTTCTCCTGCACGCAGACCCCCGGCCACAGCGACTCCGGGAAGCTACTGAAGCTCCGAGGCTGCATGAACGTGCCGCTGAAGAGCGCCCCGAACACAGCGCTCTACGCGTGGCTGTGTCAAGGCGCTGCATTACCGGGACCTGGCCGACCTACCGGACACAAAATGGATAGACCATTTATCTCTACCAGTACTTACGCTGCCAGCGGCTCAAACCAATGTTCTGCCTTTTGGGGAACATCTTCAGGAAACTGGGGTGCCCTTTTACAACAGCAGCTTCGTATATGGGCTGGTGCCTTACCTGGCTAACAAGCGCCTTGATCTCGCCAACTTCGCCTGCGCTCAGGCGAAGATGGCGGTGTACAAGACGAGAATAAAGATGCTGGAAGGTGACACTGACGCCTGCTCTGTGCTTCCAGTGTTCAGCGTCCTGCCCAAGGCGCGGCTCCGGCTGGAGCACGCATACCACACACGTGCCAGTGATGTGCACGTCTTCTTCGAACCCTGGGGATCCGGAGAAGCCCTCTGTGCCAGCGTGAACGGCACCCTCATCTTCACCTTCTGAAGCGCGCGCTCGTCAGCGTGGCGTGCGCGATGACCACCACCACCACCACGTGACTTTTTTGTGTTGTGCGCGGCGCATCTTACGCCACAGTGCCTGTGTTGTTAATTGTGTTGCTGGTGACTGTGTATCTCGTATCGAAATCGCCTCCAGTGCTGTTGCTGCTGGCGGCAATAAAAGTTGTTTAAAAGTCAAAAAGTCTCTCCTCTCTCTGAAGAGCGCCCCGAACAAAGCGCTCTGCACGTGCTGTGTCAAGGCGCTGCATTCCCGGGACCTGGCCGACACAAAATGGAGAGACCATTTCTCTCCTCTCATTGCGGCCGCCCCCCAGTGGAAACAAATGTACAAGTCTCCCGTAGCCAAACGGTGCGGTGACCTCCAGTGGAGGTTGGCACACTGCACGTTGCCATCGACCGTGTGGCTCAGCCGAATCTCGCCAGGGGTAACAGACGTGTGTATCTCCTGCGGTGCCAGGGATGATCTGCCCCACCAGTACTTACGCTGCCAGCGGCTCAAACCAATGTTCCGCCTTTTGGGGGACATCTTCAGGAAACTGGGGGTACCCTTCTACAACAACAGCTTCGTATATGGGGTGGTGCCTTACCTGGCTAACAAGCGCCATGACCTCGCCAAATTTCGCCTTTGCTCAAGCGAAGATGGCAGTGTACAGAACGATGAAAAATATTCTGGAAGGTGACACTGACGGCTGCTCTGTGCTTCCAGTGTTCAGGGGCCTGCTCAAGGCGCAGCTCCAGCTGCAGCACGCCATGTACCACACACATGTCGGTGATGTGCACGTCTTCTTCGGACGCTGGGGAGCCGGAACAGCCCTCTGTACCAGCGTGGACGGCACCCTCGTCGTGTTCACCTTCTGAAGCGCTCGCTCGTCGCCGTGCAGTGCGCGATGACCACCACCACCACCACCACGTGCGCGGCGCATTTAGCGCCACAGCGCGTGGATGTATCGTGTTTGTTTATTTGTTTGCTGGTGACTTTGTGTATTTCGTATATCGGAATCGCCTCCAGTGCTGTTGCTGCTGGCGGCAATAAAAGTTGTTTTAAGGTCAAAAGTCTCTCTCCCCTTGAATCCCTTGCTCTGACTCTTCACGCCCGTTTCCCCTCCTGCCCTGATGTATACCCACCACGTAACGAATTTGTGCCATGAGTTATCTAGTTGTGATGAACTGAGATCTATACATATCGGCGGGGAGGAATCCTTGCCTAGAAACATCTGGCCGTTCACCAGCAGTTTCCAGAAAGCCTAAACTCCTGCTGATGAGACGCCGAATATCAAAACCAATCCTCGCTGATGAGAAAATGAATATATATAATCAATGAACTCAATAACTTCATCATTCATTCCTTCCCTCCCTCATTCGCTCACTCATGACTTCACACAATCACGTATTCACTAAATCATTCGCCCACGACCTCCCTCCCTCATTCGCTCACTCATTAATCCACTCAATCGCTCGCTCATCCCGTGCGAAGAAACGCGTGCGGGAAGGGTGCGGTGGAGGGGGGGGGGGGGTCGGGTTCGGGGGGGGGGCTTTTAAAATTCCAGTCTCAGCTGTCGTCGCGCGGGGAGAATTAAATTAATAAACTCGAGTTAAATTTACAGCAGCGGGCGAGACACGGCGCGATTGTTAAATTGGAGACAAACGTGGCCGGGAGTTCAGCGTGTGCGTCCAGTTCGGGGATCGTAATCTTCTCCCTCCCCCCTCCTCCTCTCTCCTCATCCCACATCCTCCTACCTCCTCCCATCTCCTCATCCCACATCCTCATATCTCCTCCTATCTCATCATCCCACATCCTCCTATCTCCTCTTCCCATCTCCTCATCCCACATCCTCATATCTCCTCCTATCTCTTCCCATCTCATCATCCCACATCCTCCTACCATCTCATCATCCCACATCCTCCTATCTCCTTTCATCTTCTCCTCCTCCCATCTCCTCTTCCTCCCCCCTCCCTCTTTTCTCCTCCCACCTCCTCCCTCCCTGGGAGCCTCGGTACCGAATCTCAAGACGCCCTTCTTAAGAGGGGTTCTGTAGCAGACGGGGCTTGCGACCCCAGAGGTCGCCGGTTCGATTCGATCTCCCAGCGTGGCAATAAAAAAAGCGATGGTGCAAATAGATTTTTATTTGCTTTCTACCCTCGCCTTTTGTCCACGGTGTAAATGTCTGCACCACCTGTAGTCGATCCATACATAGGCCGCCTGTGGTGGGGCTAAGTGTGGGTATTCCCAAATCTTGGGTTGATGGATTGAAGTCCAGGCTTGGGACCTTCCTCTTCTCTGGCTGAGACTGACCACCTCCCTCTGCATTGGATAGCAAACACCCCCCTCGCTTCTGTCTTCAGATGTGGCCACATTCAGACGCTACGCCCACATGTGCGCGAGTCTCGGGTTGTCTATGTGAGTTTCCGGGTCTTTGTGCGAGTCTGTGAGTCTCCATGCGAGTCTCTGGGTGTTGACGTGATTCTGTGGGTCTCCACGTGCGTATGTGGGTGTCTCTTTGTAACTGTTTGGGTCTGCAGGTGAGTATCTGGGTCTCTATGTAAGTGTTTGGATCGCCAGGTGACTATTTGGATCTCTAATATAGGTGCTTGGGTCTCCAGGTGAGTGTCTCGATGTGTTTGGGTCTCCAGGTGAGTGCATCTCTGCGAGTCCGTGGTGCCACTAACACGCCGTACAATGCACACTCTGCTATAATTGGAGTTGTAATTGTATCAGTCCATTTATTGAGGCACATGAAGACGACGAGACGCACCCTCCAACTCTCGAACCACACTGCCACGGTGGCCGCAGGGGGTAGTTTATGGGGGTGCAATGATGATATGACGGGGGGGGGGGGGGGGTGAACTCAACACGTGCGGGAGTGATTCTGACACGTTGTGGAGAACACGTGGCAAGGCCAATGCGGTGCATCCTCCAAATAGCGGGCGAATTCAGGGCGGGGTAGCCCCAGGAGTCGGCATTGCTTTGCAAGCCCTTACATTCTCGAGCTTTCGAAGTGAGGTTTGAATTTTATTTACCAGGTTTTACATTTTTGGGGTTCCCTCCGACCCATCCCCCCCACCTCCCCGCGATGTGCGGGGCACGACGGTAAATCCACCGCCGACATTATGTCGACAGCAGCTGTGCCACACGAGCATCAGTCACGACGCTCGCGCGCGTCATAACGAGCGCTAGAGCATGCCGGGCCACTACAACACGTGCTAGGGGTCCGTGTGACACGTGTGTTATGATCATTGTAACACGTGGCTCGTTATGACGCGCGTGGGGGGTCACGTGGTTGTAAAACGTGGTGCCCGAGCAGCCAGAAGAAAGTCAACCAACACTCCGCCCCCCCCCCCCGCCCCCCCCCGTGATGAGTGGTGCAGCCCACATCGGCAGTCTGTGCAGTCGACGGGGTGGAAAGTTAGAAGAGAACATATAGGGGAGAGAAGTCGCTCCAGACCATTAACTCAGCAACGCTGGTTGGTCATTAATATATTAATATATTATGTCCGGACCTTCGTCAATACCCTGCTGGATGAGAAGGTCGTGTTGGAGGAGGTTGAGGGACGCTACTTGGCCACACTGCACGCTGCCACTGCACTGCGCCACAACTCACAACCGGCATCGTAGCACATCCACCGGCCGATGAATTAAACAATTATTCAATTAATAACGAACTAACAATTTCAAATATTCAGATATTCATTTGTGGGAGTGGGGAGGAGACCGGGATGATGTTTTGGCTAAAACAAAAAAAATCCCATTTTTGGGGGACACCTTCCCCCCGAGATGAAGTTGAGCCCCAGCCACCTTCACAGTGGGCACTTCACCCCCAGCTCGCCGAGATGACCAAGCATCCGGTGGGTGCAGTGTGTGCTAAAGGGGCTGGATTTGCGTACGAATATAATAAAAGCATTGGTCACCCCTAACAGGGGAGCGTGGCAGGGTGTGGAGGCCCAAGAGACTCACACACACACCGGTGTGTGTGTGAGTCTCTCTCAGACTTACACACACACACCGGTGTGTGTGTGAGTCTGAGAGAGACACACACACACCGGTGTGTGTGTGAGTCTGAGAGAGACACACACACACCGGTGTGTGTGTGAGTCTGAGAGAGACTCACACACACCGGTGTGTGTGTGAGTCTGAGAGAGACACACACACACCGGTGTGGACTCTGCCACGATATCTGCAAGCTGTTGTGGGACTGCTCGTGCAGTGGCTGCTGCTACTCTGATTGCTCGACTTTATTTTGTATTTGCTCTGCATTTGTAATGTTGGTGACCCCAAGTCACTCTTGCAAATGAGACTCCTATTCTGGTCTCTTGAGTGTGGAGAGGTGTTTAGAGGTGTGAGTGGGTGTGTAGGGGTGGGTGTGTAGGGGTGGGTGTGTAGGGGTGGGTGTGTAGGGGTGGGTGTGTTGGGGTGGGTGTGTAGGGGTGTGTGTAGGGGAGTGTGGAGGTTTGAGTGGGTGTGTAGGGGTGTGTGTAGGGGTGGGTGTGTTGGAGTGGGTGTGTAGGGGTGTGTAGGTGTGTGTAGGGTGCGTGTGTAGGTGTGTGTAGGGGTGGGTGTGTAGGTGTGTGTGTAGGGGTGTATGTGTAGGGGTGTGTAGGTGTGTGTGTGTGTAGGGGTGTGTAGGTGTGTGTAGGGTGCGTGTGTAGGTGTGTGTAGGGGTGGGTGTGTAGATGTGTGTAGGGGTGGGAGTGTAGAGGTGTGTGCTGCCCCATGAAGCCAATAACCCAGGGGGTGCTGGGGGTGCTGGGGTGCTGGGGTGCTGGGGGTGCTGGGGGTGCTGGGGGTGCTGGGGGTGCTGGGGGTGCTGGGGGTGCTGGGGGTGCTGGGGTGCTGGGGTGCTGGGGGTGCTGGGGGTGCTGGGGTGCTGGGGGTGCTGGGGGTGCTGGGGGTGCTGGGGGTGCTGGGGGTGCTGGGGGTGCTGGGGGTGCTGGGGTGCTGGGGGTGCTGGGGGTGCTGGGGGTGCTGGGGGTGCTGGGGGTGCTGGGGTGCTGGGGCTGGGGTGCTGGGGTGCTGGGGGTGCTGGGGGTGCTGGGGGTGCTGGGGTGCTGGGGGTGCAGGGGGCACCCTGGAATTTGTCTCCCCCACCATGAACGTCTCCCCCCTCTCACAAGCCACACCACGGCAGCCCTGTAAATGCCTCCATCCTGTCCCCCACGGTCCCCAACCGCCCCCCTCCCCACCCAACCACCCCTCCCCGTCCACCTCTGTTCAGCCCCCCACCGATGGAACGACAGTGGAGGGGGGGGGGGCGCAGAGTGAGCAGAGTGAGGTGCACAGTCTGTGTCAGCCGAGTACCACCAGAGTTAAGTTACTACAATACGTACGGATTTCTACGGCAATTAAGTCACGACGGAGGCGGTGCGCGTCGCTAACATCGTGCCAGCGCCCGGGATGACGCCGTCATGGCAGCAGCCCCCCACCCCAAGCGGCCCCACGCTTCCTCCACCGTCGACCGGTGTCACGTGACAGGAAGTGACGTAATCAGCAGTGGTTGGACTGCTGCAGGTAATGCCACTGGTCCACTGCAACGACAAAGGGGGAGAGACGAAGTGATTGTAATGGCTGGTCTGGGAAGGAGGGGGCAGGGGGGGGGCAGGGGGGGCAGGGGGGGGCATGGGGGCAGGGGGGACAGGGGGGGGGTTGTTCCCACACCACCCCCCCCCCCCTAACAAACAGCAACAACGACGACGACTTGAGCCCCCCTGGTGGCAGCTGTCCCTGCGCAGAACAAGGTGCTGCTGTCCCCCCCCCCCACATCCCGCGTGTCCCCCCCATCCAGAAGTAGATCCTCGGGGTGACTGGGGAAGCAGTCAAGTTCCAAGGTCAAGAGGTCATCACGGACGATGACGTCGGCGCCACCGTACCCCTTTGTGTTTGGACATTGATCGGCGTCCGGCTCTCCGATGTGTTTTGTCGGGTCGGACTGGCGACGATGTCCGACGTTTCGCTCCGCATGCCGGCAGCTCCTTCAGGGAGGGCTCTATACGGCACGGCCGCATCAACGCCTACGATCGTCCTCGCCGAAGTAAACCCCGCCGGGTTCAACCGATGGCGTGAGTCCATCGGTTGAACACACCTGGGGCCATCGTGACCACAACAATGGGCCGTGTGTGGACATGGCAAGCGACGGACCGCGTCACCGCACGTCCCCTCCCTCCCTCTCTGATGATGATGATGAAGCGGCCATCGCCCGGCTCTGCCAGACGAGCGCGGGAACAACGACCACCGTAGAGAGACCGTGCCGCTTGAAGCATCATCTTCGTCAGCGGCCATTCTCAATCCACTGCGGGATGAAGGCTTCCCCCAAGCAGCTGCCACCACCTCCAAGGATGTTGTGACGACAAGGAATCCACTCACGCCGCTGTGTCCCAACTGGTGTTGGTGCTCCGTCCGCTCCGTGGACGTGTTTCTCGGACACATTTGCCGCCATTCCTGAATAACCCAACAGCTGAAGAGCTCTAAGAGGGGCCGGGGAGTGGG